>NW_022437008.1:3538801-3539094 GCF_009761245.1 Sapajus apella
TTTTTTTTTTGAGACGGAGTTTCGCTCTTGTTACCCAGGCTGGAGTGCAATGGCGCGATCTCGGCTCACCGCAACCTCCGCCTCCTGGGTTCAGGCAATTCTCCTGCCTCAGCCTCCTGAGTAGCTGGGATTACAGGCACACGCCACCATGCCCAGCTAATTTTTTGTATTTTTAGTAGAGACGGGGTTTCACCATGTTGACCAGGATGGTCTCGATCTCTTGACCTTGTGATCCACCCGCCTCGGCCTCCCAAAGTGCTGGGATTACAGGCTTGAGCCACCGCGCCCGGCAA
>NW_022437008.1:3544094-3559793 GCF_009761245.1 Sapajus apella
GATCACAAGGTCAAGAGATCAAGACCATCCTGGCCAACATGGTGAAACCCCGTCTCTACTAAAAATACAAACATTAGCTGGGCGTGGTGGTACACACCTGAAGTCCCAGCTACTCAGGAGACTGAGGCAGGAGAATCGCTTGAACCTCGGAGGCAGAGGTTGCAGTGAGCCAAGATCACTCCACTGTACTCCAGCCTGGTGACAGAGAGAGAGACTCTGTCTTAAAAAAAAAAAAAAAAAAAAAAGGAAAAGAAAAAGAAAAAATATATTCACAGAAGAGATGTATCTAGAGCAACTGGAGCAATAGAGAGGGCTGAGGATGAGGAGAAAATGGTGTTGGAGCCCAGGAGACAGAGGCTAAATCAGAGGTGAAGAAGAATGGGGGCATTTCACTCACAGAAAAGAACCACAACAGAGACAGGACTCATCACTGAGAATCCAGGAGCAGCCCTTAAAGTCCCAAAAAGACAATGTCTCAGAGGAGGAAGGGGAAGCCACAGCGATAGGGTCACTTGCTGACATCCTTCCGGATGTGCTATCACTGCGCAGAAGTCACTTCCACCACTGTGTTTTCCTGAGATAAGTCGGGGAGCCTGAGGGGCACAGAGAGGAGACACGAAGGACGGACGCTTGGTCCGCAGCGCTCTTCACATGCAGATGCACCTGTGTGCTGTGAGCTGCTGGGGGTTATAGAATGCCTTTGGTGGACAGAGGGAACCAGGTTGCAATGTAAGAACATTGTTATGAAGTTCTGGGAAACTGCCTTAAGATCTTTTCCAAGAGGGATACCTGGTTCTTCTCACCTAACTTGTTGGGTTTCCTTTTCTCTAAATATTCACTTCAAGTCTGGGCACTGTGGCTCATGTCTGTAATCCTAACACTTTGGGAGGCTGAAGCCGGACGATGGCTTCAGCCCAGCAATTCGAGACCAGCCTGGGCAACACAGCAAGATTCTGTCTTGACAAAAATAAATTAAAAATTAAAAATTAGCTAAGCATGGTGGTGCATGCCTGTGGTCCCAGCTACTGGGGAGGCAGGAGGATCACTTGAGCCTAGGGGCTCCAACGTACCCTGGGAAACAGAGCAAGACCCTGTCTCAAAACAAATACATGTGCACTTTAATACGTAAGGGCTGTCATAAAATTGTATAAGCCCCCACAACTCCAATTAGCCCCTCAGGAGCACAAATGTTTCTCTCTTCCCTTGCTCCACAGCCTTCTCTGGCTCTCTATTGCTCTCAGCAACCCAAATTGAACACCTGTCTGTAGAGAACTCCATTTTCCGTCAAACTTTTCGCTCAATAGTTACATTTTTAAAAATGTTTTGTAGTGGCTGGGCATGGTGGCTCACACCTGTAATCCCAGCACTTTGGGAGGCCGAGGCAGGCGGATCACCTGAGGTCGGGAGTTCGAGACTAGCCTGACCAACATGTAGAAACCCTGTCTTTATTTAAAAAAAAAAAAAAAGAAAAAGAAAAAAAGAAAAAAGAAAAAGAAAAGAAAAAAATGAAATAAATAAATAAATAAATAAATAATTTTTTAAAAAAAGAAGAAAGGCCGGGCGTGGTGGCTCAAGCCTGTAATCCCAGCACTTTGGGAGGCTGAGGCAGGTGGATCACGAGGTCAAGAGATCGAGACCATCCTGGTCAACATGGTGAAACCCCGTCTCTACTAAAAATACAAAAACATTAGCTGGGCATGGTGGCGCGTGCCTGTAATCCCAGCTACTCAGGAGGCTGAGGCAGGAGAATTGCCTGAACCCAGGAGGCGGAGGTTACGGTGAGCCGAGATCGCACCATTGCACTCCAGCCTGGGTAACAAGAGTGAAACTCCGTCTCAAAAAAAATGTTTTGTAGTGATGGAGATCTCGCTATGGTGCCCAGGCTGGTCTCAAACTTCTAGGCTCAAGCGATCCTCGGCCTTCCAAAGTGCTGGGATTACAGGCGTAAGCCACCACGCCTGGCTAAATTAAAAAAAAAAAAATTGGGTGCCGGGCACAATGGCTCACGCCTGTAATTCCAGCATTTTGGGAGGCCGAGGCAGGCGGATCACCTGAGGTCGGGAGTTCAAGACCAGCCTGGTCAACATGGAGAAACCCCCGTCTCTGGGAAAAAAAAAAAAAAAAAAAAAAAGAGATCAAGACCATCCTGGCCAAGAAGGTGAAACCTCATCGCTACTAAAAATACGAAACTTAGCTGGGCGTGGTGGCGCGCACCTGTAGTCCCAGCTACTTGGGAAGCTGCGAAAGGAGACTCGCTTGAACCCGGGAGGCGGAGGTTGCAGTGAGCTGAGATCGCGCCACTGCACTCCAGCCGGGCAACAGAGCGAGACTCCGTCTCAAAAAAAAAAAAAAAAAAATTGTAGGGATGGGGCGGGGAGAACTTACTATGTTGCCTAGGCTGGTCTCGAACCCCCTGGCTCAAGCAGTCCTCCCGCCTCGGCCTCCCAAAGTGCTGGGATTACGGGCGTGAGCCCCCGCACCGGGCAAACACTAATTTTCTAACGTGGCAGATACCACCTCCTCCTGGGATTCTTCCCAGCCCCGCCTTCCTGCCACTCAGGCCCCGACTCGCTTTAACACACTAGCCCAATCTCCGCCTCTTACGTAAGGCACCGCCCACTCGCCCAGGCCTCCGTGGGAGGGCGTGGCCTTCCCGCAATCCTGAAACCCATTGGCTGTCGCTTCGCTGGCGGGGCACGGGTACGGGAGCCGGGCGGGCACGTTCCGAACCGTGGCTGAGGCGGCGGCGGCGGCGGCGGCTGCAGCGAAGGATGCACCCGGCAGGCTTGGCGGCGGCGGCGGGGACGCCCCGGCTGCGTAAGTGGCGTACGTGGCCGGCGGAGATCAGGAGGGCGGGCCGGCGGGCGGGCGGGGGCGTGGCGGGACGGCCGCGGCGGTTGGCGAGGGCGCTGCAGGTCGGAGGTCACGAGATCAAGGATCTGGAACCCCGAGGTGTGCGCAGCGCTGGGATGCCAGGTCCGGGTAGGGGGCGCCTTGGGGGGCGATTCTTTAGGAAATTCCTTTAGAAGAAAACAACTTGGGACAGGAAAGACTGCGATATGCAGACAAATGCAACTTCCATTCATCTGCAGTTAGCGATCCGCCCTCCCCTGCTCCCCAGCTTTCCGTGGCTTCCCAATGCCCGCCTGCTGCCGCCCACACTCTTAGGGCAGCTTCTTGCTCCCCTGTGAGCGCAGAGGGCCATGCCCGCCGCTCATTTAAGAAGCGAACCTGTATTTATTGTTCTGTAGGCTCCTTTTCCTGTCTCTGAATTTGTCTGTTTACGCTCTTCATGGCCGTAAGTGTGCTGTTTCAGCCTAACTTGCTTCAACTCTCATGTGCCAGGCCCTGCGCTGGAATATGGGTATGGGTACAGTGGTAACCAACATAGCCCTGGTCCTTGCAACTTTACAGCTCAGAGTTTGGAGGGAGGAGAGATGCTTAACTACAAGGAAACTAGCCAACAAGTTAATGGTGAGGGCAGGGCGCAGTGGCTCACGCCTGTAATCCCAACACTTTGGGAGGCCGAAGCGGGCGGATCCCTTGAGACCAGGAGTTCGAGACCACCCGGGCAACATGGTGAAACCCTGTCTCTACTAAAAATACAAAATTAGCCGGGTGTGGTGGCGGGCACCTGTAATCCCAGCTACACGGGAGGCTGAGGCAGAAGAATCGGTTGAAACCGGAAGATGGAGGTTGCAGTAAGCCGAGACAGCGTGATTACACTCCAGCCTGGGCAAGAGTGAGACTCCATCTCAAAAAAAAAAAAAAAAAAAAAAAAAGGCCGGGCACGGTGGTGCGTGCCTGTAGTCCCAGCTACTCGGGAGGCTAAGGCTGGAGGATTGCTTGAGTCCAGGAGTTCTGGGCTGTAGTGCTATGCTCATCGTGTGTCCACAGTAAGTTCACCATCAACATGGTGACCTCCCGGGAACAGGGGACCGACCACCAGGTTGCCTAAGGAGGGGTGAACCAGCCCACGTCGGAAACGGTGCAGGTCAAAACTCCTGTGCTGATCAGTAGTGGGATGGTGCCTGTGAATAGCCACTGCACTCCAGCCTGGGCAACATAGCAAGACCCTCTCTCTGAAAACAAAATTAAATTTAAAAATTTTTCAAAAAAGATAATTGGGGGATTAGTAAAGGCTGTAAAAGGAAGGATCCAGGATGTGACTGGGGGTTGGGGAGGCCTCTCTGTAAAGCAAGAAGGTGTGCTGTGCTGTTCCTCCCTTCAGCCATTACTCCATGCCTGGCTGGCCCTGTGGTGGTGATGTGGGGGCTACAGCAGTGCCCAGACAGCCCCTGTCCCTATCCTCATGGAGCTGCCAGGACCAAAAACAGCAGCAGGCTCCAGCAGTAGAGCTGCTGTGAGAGTGGCCCAGGCAGAAGGGTCGGGGCCGGGATGAGGGAGGCCCAGGCAGAGGGGTCGGGGCCGGGATGAGGGAGGCCCAGGCAGAGGGGTCGGGGCCAGGATGAGGGAGGCCCAGGCAGAGGGGTCGGGGCTGGGATGGGGGTGCCCAGGCAGAGGGGTCAGGGCTAGGATGGAGATGTTGTGGGAGCCAAGGAGGCATGTGACCCAGCTTAGGGTGTCAGTGCAGCTTCTGATGGTGAAGAGTTACCGAGGAGAAGGAGATTTGTGGTGGAAGAGAAAAGCAGGCTGGGTGCAGTGGCTTACACTTGTGATCCCAGCATTTTGGAAAGTCAAGGTGGACGATCACTTGGGGCCAGGAGTTCAAGACCAGCTTGGGTAACATAGTGAAATCCCATCTCTACTAAAAATACAAAAAATTAGCCGGGCGTGGTGGCATGTGCCTGTATTCCCAGCTACTTAGGAGGCTGAGGCTTTAGAATCACTTGAACCTGGGAGACAGGTTGCAGTGGGCCGAGATCGCACCAGCCTGAGCGACAGAGCAAGACTTTGTCTCAAAAAAGGGTGATCCGCCTGCCTCAGCCTCCCAAATGCTCAGCCGACCAGCCTGGCCAACATGGTGAAGCCCTGTCTCTAGTAAAAAGACAAAAAATTAGCCAGGTGTGGGGGCACGCACCAGTAATCCCAGCTACTGGGTTGCATTCAAGGTTGCAATGAGCTGTGATCACATCGCTGCACTCCAGCCTGGGCAAACAGTGAGACTCTGTCTCAAAAAGCAAAAATAAAAAGATCACTCTGGCTGCCCATTGGAGAGGCTGGTGGCAGTGAGAATGGATAGAAGGACCAGGTAGGACACTTAGGTCAGGTGTGAGTTGGCAGTCTGAGACGGGAGGGTGACGTTGAGACATGGTGAGCGAGAACCATGACTGGTTGATTGGATGTCAGGCAGAAGGGGAATCAGGGTTTGGGCATGGAGGTTAGGGCCCCAGGGTCAGCCAGAGGGAGTGCCAGGAAGTGGCCAGACCTGCATCTGGAGCCAGGAGACAAGTGGTGCCTAGAGACAGAGCCCAGAATCTAAACGCACACTGTGGCCAGGAGAGCTGGGGTGTGGGTGTGGTGGCCCTGGGTGAGAGACAGAGGACAAGCGCAAGGGTGGAAAATGAAGTCACACATTTTAGGAAGCTAGGAATGCATGGTCGAATGGGAAGGAGCCATGGAGAGACCATCAGCTCCATGAAGGCAGGAGTTTTGGTTTTGTTTTGTTTTATTTGAGATGGAATCCCGCTCTGTCACCCAGGCTGGAGTGCAATGGCATGATCTCAGCTCACTGCAATCTCTGCCTCCTGAGTTCAAGCAATTCTCCTGCCTCAGCCTCCTGATTACAAGCATATCCCACCACGCCCAGCTAATTTTTGTATTTTTAGTAGAGACAGGGCTTCACCATGTTGGTCAGGCTGGTCTTGAACTCCTGACCTCAGGTGATCCACCTGCCTTGGACTCCCAAAGTGCTGGGATTACAGGCATGAGCCACCACACCTGGCCAAGTTTGGGGTTTTTATTCATTGCTATATCCACCTTGCCCATGGCAGAGCCCTAACACAGAGGGAGATGCTCAGTAGACGCCTGTGGAGTCAGACAGGTAAGAAGAGAAAGTGCTCCTTAAGTGTCCTGGACTCAGAAAGTTGGAGGTTGGCATTCGGGACACTGGTACCAAATGCCACTGAGGGCTTGAGTCAGACAAGTGGAATTTCGTAGTGTAGCTGGGGGCACTTAGGAGGCCTGGTGGGAGCAGAGCCCTGAATGCCAAGAGCTGATGGACTGACAGGGAGGGCGGAAGAGCTCACACCAAAGCATTCAGGAAGCTAGCCCTTCTAGCCAGAAGTGGGAGAGAGAGGCTGGGCCCAGTGACTCACACCTGTAATCCCAGCACTTTGGGAGGCCGAGGCAGGCAGATCACTTGAGGCCAGGAATTCGAGACCAGCCTGGCCAACATGGCGAAACCCTGTCTACTAAAAATACAGAAATTGGCTGGATGGGGTTGGGGGGCACCTGTAATCCCAGCTACTTGGGAGGCTGAGGCAGGAAAATCGCTTGAACCTGGGAGGCGGAGGCTGCAGTGAGCTGAGATCATGCCACTGCACTCCAGCCTGGGAGACAAGAGTGAGACTCTGTCAAAAATAAAAAAGAAGTAGTAGGGGAGAGAAAAGGGAAGTGGGGCTTGCGGAGAGACCGGGGTCTGCAGGCTACAAATAATTGAGAGGAAGAGCTCAAGGCTAGTAGTTGATCAGGAGTGACACGGATGAACTGCTTTTTATGGGACCAAGGAGTTTATGAGCGTCACAACAGCTTTGCAAGGGGGGACATTTAACTCTTATGTAGAGGAGAATGTCCAGTTGCAAAGTCATGACGTGGATAATTCGATTCCTCTCCCCACGCCCGCTGTCATCTGACCACCCATTCCCTGTTCTCCATTGTGTCTGCAATAAAGCCTGGCACATAGTAGGATCACAGCAGATATTTGCAGGGTAGCATTGCTTATTGATTAGGAGCAGAGGCCCTGGACGCAGAGTGTGGGGTTCAAATCCCGCCTCCCCATCTTCTCCATCTCAGTACACAGCACTCCCACTTGCTGCATTACTCAAACCAGAATCTGTGGAGACAGCGTTGGTTCCTCCCTTTTTTTTTTTTTTTTTTTTGAGACGGAGTCCCATTCTGTCTCACAGGCTGGAGTGCAGTGGTGCGATCTTGGCTCACTGCATCCTCTGCCTCCTGGGTTCAAGTGATTTTCCTGCCTCAGCCTCCCCAGTAGCTGGGATTACAGGCACTTGCCACCATGCCCGGGTAATTTTTTATATTTTTAGTAGAGACAAGGTTTCACCATGTTGACCAGGCTGTTCTCGAACTCCTGACCTCAAGTGATCCATCCGCCTAGGTCTCCCAAGGTTCTGGGATTACAAGCAGTAAGTCACTGTGCCCAGCCTCCTCCCACTTCTTAACACACCTCCACTGAGCACGCCTCCAGCAAGTCCTGTCCCCATTACCTCTGAAACTGATCTGGAAATAGCCCATTCCCCTTTTACAACCCAGTCCTGTCTGCCATGGTCTCCCACCTGGACCGCCCCAGCAGCCTCCTTTCTCCCTTCCCTGCCCACCCCTCATCTGTTCCCCACATGAGGCCACGGGGACCTTTTAAAAACTTTTGAAACCTGGCTCTCATACTATGACTTTGGGCAAGGGCGTGGGCCTCTTTAGGGCCTGCTTTTCTCATCTGTAAAATGGGGATGATGATAGCATTGGCAATTGGCAGAAACAGGGTGGTTGTGAAAATGAAATGAGTTCATCCGCAGGATTATTGTAATATTTATAAGGCACAGCAGGGCCGGGCTCCTGCTCTGCCACTTACTCAGTTTGGCCCTTTGCACAAGTCATTTTAACTGTCTGGGCCTTGGTTTCCACACCTGTAAATTTGGGGTGGATGGGTGGGCAGATGTGTGGGTGGATGGGTAGATGGATGGATTGATGGATAAATGGGTGGGTGGATGAATGGATGGATAGATGAATGTATCAGTGGATGGATAGTTGGCTAGATGGGTGGGTAGATGGATGGATGGATAGGTGGATAGATGGATGAATAGATGAGTGAGTGGATAAATGGGTGGATGGATAGATGAATGCATTTGGAGATGGATAGTTGGCTAGATGGGTGGGTGGATGGATGGATGGATAGGTGAATAGATGAGTGAGTGGATAAATGGGTGGATGGATAGATGAATACATCAGGAGAAGGATAGTTGGCTAGATGGATGGGTGGGTGGGTGGATGGCAGAGCCTGCACCTGACAATCCATCTGACGTTGAAGCCAGTCTCTAATGGTGACACCACCCTCCACTGCAGCAGGAGCAGGAGGCAGAGCTGCAGGATGAATGAGGCTTGCCAGGCCTCCCTTACCTATCCTGTGTCCCCAGCGCCCCTCCACCCTTTTCCCTTGCAGCCTCGAAGCGAAGGATCCCTGTGTCTCAGCCGGGCATGGCTGACCCACACCAGCTTTTCGATGACACAAGTTCAGCCCAGAGCCGGGGCTATGGGGCTCAGCGGGCACCTGGAGACCTAAGCTATCCTGCAGCCTCCGCCACGCCCCAGGCAGCCTTCCTGGCTGACCCCGTGTCCAACATGGCCATGGCCTATGGGAGCAGCCTGGCTGCGCAGGGCAAGGAACTGGTGGATAAAAACGTGAGTGGCCGGGGCTGGCGGGGGTAGGGGGACACATGGGGCCACAGGGCCTCAGGTTTGAGCTCTGCCTCCCCAGATCGACCGCTTCATCCCCGTCACCAAGCTCAAGTATTACTTTGCTGTGGACACCATGTATGTGGGCAGAAAGCTGGGCCTGCTGTTCTTCCCCTACCTCCACCAGGTCAGCACCCCCAGGGGAATGTGGGTGTGCGGTGGGCCGGTGGGGGCGGGTGTGGGTTGGGGCCTGAAGATTCACCTCGAGGAAGGGTGGGAGGGGCCTGGCTCTGAGGGTCCTGCCCATTCCCCATCACCACAGGACTGGGAGGTGCAATACCAACAGGACACGCCGGTGGCCCCCCGCTTTGACGTCAATGCCCCAGACCTCTACATTCCAGGTTTCACCCTCCGCCTCCCCTGCACCCCCCCCATCTTCTGGGCCTGTCTGGGGTGGGTGTGTGGGTACCTGGAGACCGAGGGTGATTCCTCCTCTGATGACCAGTGTCTGTGTGCGTGCCTCCCACAGCGATGGCTTTCATCACCTACGTTTTGGTGGCTGGTCTTGCGCTGGGGACCCAGGATAGGTAAGGGAGGCCTGGGACATGCCAAGTAGGGTGGGGTTTGGGAAGCCCATGGTTGGTCAGGAAAATCTCAGTTCCAAGGTCTCAGTTCCCTTCTCGGGAAAGCCCCACCTTGCTCCCAGGTGGCCCAAGATACAGCCCTCAGGATCACCACCAGCATCACCCTCAGCTCCTCCCTCTCCTTCCTGCCCAAACGCCTTGCATCACCACCCCCTGTGCTGGGTGACCCTCTCCATCCACGCTTCCTCTTGGCCTCTACTACCAGACCCATCCTCATCCTCGCTGTGTCCTCACCGGCTCCCCGCTACACCCCTACTCCAGCAGCAGTCAGGATGGTCCTGTCTGAGGTGCAGGCCTGGCCACAGCCCATCCTGCCCCGCCCTGCTGTCCATGGCTCCCAGTCAGGCCCCAGTTCCTGGGCCTGGTGCTGCCTCTCCCACCGCGCGCTCCGGTCCTGTTCCTTTCCTCCAGAGGGCTGGCGCTGTCTCCTGGGACCTTGGCACATCCACTTCCCTCTGCCCGGGAGCATGTTCCCCTCCCCCACTGCCGAGCATGGACTCCATTCCAGCGTCACTTCCTCGGGGAAACCTTCCTGCCCCCCAGGCTAGGTCAGGCCTCTCCTCTTGCTCGCACCGCCCTGTTCACTTCCTTTGTGGCACTGAACACATCTGTCATTAACTGACTGGTGAGGCCCTGGGGATGTGGCCGAGGCCAAGGGCTTTGTCCCTGACCAGGTCCTTCCTGCAGGCTTTGGCTCCGTGTCCTCTCTCCTGGGAAGCCCTCCCTGACACTTGCCTCCTGACTGTGTCAGGCACAGCCCCCTGTGACTCCAGCCCTGCCCACTGTAGGTGTCACTGTCTAGGGAGAGGTCTGCCATCCTCCCTGGATGGGATTTCCATGGGAATAGGATAGTGCCCAGATCCATCTGGGTCACTGCCGGGTGTCCGGCCCCACCCAACACAGGGCTGTCCCCAGGGGGGTGCTGGGAGTCGGCGGTCTGAACAGGTCAACCAAGTGGCAGGATTTGCTGTCTGCAGGTTCTCTCCAGACCTCCTGGGGCTGCAGGCAAGCTCAGCCCTGGCCTGGCTGACCCTGGAGGTGCTGGCCATCCTGCTCAGCCTCTATCTGGTCACTGTCAACACTGACCTCACCACCATTGACCTGGTGGCTTTCCTGGGCTACAAATATGTCGGGTGAGTATCCCTGCCCTTCCTGCCAGCTGCAGCCCTTGGGCCTCGTCCTCACACAGCCTCCTCTCCCTCCCCCAGGATGATCGGCGGGGTCCTCATGGGCCTGCTCTTCGGGAAGATTGGCTACTACCTGGTGCTGGGCTGGTGCTGCGTGTCCATCTTTGTGTTCATGGTGAGCTGGGGCTCAGGGCGGATGAGGCTGAGGGCACAAGCGCCCCGGAGGGCATCCAAGCAGAGGATGTCAGGTGTGGGGTTCAGACCAGAGACACGTTGCTGAACTGAGGGGCCCTGGAGTGGCTGTCCAGCCTCGGGGGTCAGAAGAGGAGGTATCCTGAGCCCTGGAAGAAGAGATGCCAGCCAGGCTGCTAGAGGCTGGGGATCCCCAGCACATAGGCTCCAGGCTGGGCTCTCACTGTCATTCCACTCTCCTTACATGGGGGCTTTCCTGCCAGAGTTTCCCTGGAAGGGGATTCTCTAGAGCCCTTCCAGCTGGAGTCAGGGGTGCTGGTGAAGAGCACTGGGGTCTGCAGGCCAGCCTGGACTCCAAGCTTAGTTGGATCCTTGACAAATCACTTACTCTCTTTAAACTCAGTTTCCCCGTTCGTGAAATGGGATGATGATACTTGCACCCCAAGGTGCTGGGAGGATTCAGTGTGAGCATGTGAGAAGCAGAGGGCAGACCATGTTGGCTGGTGGGCCAGGGCGGACCTTCGGACAAACTTTAAGTGTCATCATTTAAAAGTTTAGGCCAGGCGCGTGACTCACATCTGTGATAATAGCACTTTTTTTTTTATACTGGAGTGCAATGGCATGATCTCGGCTCACTGTGACCTCTGCCTCCTAGGTTGAAGCAATTCTCCTGCCTCAGCCTCCCGAGTAGCTGGGATTACAGGTGCGCACCACCACACCCAGCTAATTTTTGTATTTTTAGTAGAGATGGGGTTTCACCATGTTGGCCAGGCTGGTCTTGAACTCCTGACCTCATGATCTGCCTGCCTCAGCCTCCCGAAGTGCTGGGATTACAGGCATGAGCCACCACGCCCAGTCGATCCCAGCACTTTGGGAGGCTGAGGCAGGAGGATCACTGGAGACCAGGAGCTTGATACCAGCCTGGGCAACATAGAAAGACACCATCTCTAAAATTGTTTTTTTAATTAGCCAAGCGTGGCAGTGTGCACCTGTAGTCCCAGCTACTCGGGAAGCTGTGGTGTGAGGATCACTTGAGTCTGGGAGGTTGAGGCTGCAGTGAACCAAGGGTCACACCACTGCAGTCCAGCCTGGCAGACAGGGCGAGACCCCGTCCTTTAATAAAAATAAAGATAGCATTCCGGTGTGTCTTCAGAAATTGCCATGTGGCAAACATAAGAGGGTGACAGTAGCCAGGGCCACGTCTCCCATGCCCTCAGGCTAGGTGTCCACCGTGAAGTCCCCCTTCACCCGCTCCTAGACCTTGCCTGGCATTTGAGTGTGGAACCTTGTATTTTATTCACAGGGCCTGGGGAGGAGCAAGTCCTCACCCTGTTGGGAGGTTTGGAAACTGAGGCCCCCGGGAGCAGAAACCTGAGGCTGCAGAGGGCCAGGAACTT
The DNA here is from genome assembly GCF_009761245.1 of Sapajus apella. Classification (NCBI taxonomy): domain Eukaryota; kingdom Metazoa; phylum Chordata; class Mammalia; order Primates; family Cebidae; genus Sapajus; species Sapajus apella. The sequence continues at coordinate 3,556,044 of NW_022437008.1, forward strand.
GTCCCCGGCTGCCTGGGGCTTCTAAGCAGAGGCTGGAAGCGTGTCCACGCTCTCACCCTGGCCCAGAGGGCTCAAGGGTAAACCCCTGATTCCCTTCTTCCTTCCCCCGCAGATCCGGACCCTGCGGCTGAAGATCTTGGCAGAGGCAGCGGCTGAGGGGGTCCCGGTGCGTGAGGCCCGGAACCAGCTGCGCATGTACCTGACCATGGCGGTGGCGGCGGCACAGCCTCTGCTCATGTACTGGCTCACCTTCCACCTGGTGCGGTGAGCACGCTCACTGAGCCTCCCGATGCTGCTGCTGCTGCTGCTGCTGGGGGCCACTGTGGCCGCCGGACTCATCTCCCGCCTGCAGGCCCCAGGGTCCACCCTGTTTGGGCACAGGCGCCGCCCCCATCCCAAGTCCTGCTGAACCCTGCCCCCAACCCAAGGTGCTGAGAGATCTCCAGCTGCACAGGCCACCACTCCAGGGCGTGGCCACTGTTACAGAAACAATAAACCCTGATGGTCATGAGCAGCCTCTCCTTGGCCACCTGTACAGATGGGCAGGGCGCCTGGCTGCCTGCATGGGCAGGCCCAGCCTGGGGCAGGGGGCAGGGAGCTGGGGATGAGCCTGAGCAGGCACCACGCTGACCAGTGGCAGAAGGCAGAGAGGAAGGTTTAATGAGCCCTTCCCAGGCCCCTTCAGTGGGGAGCCTCCTTCTTCTTGCCCTTCTCCTCCTTCTTCTTCACTTTGGGCTTCTTGGTCTTGCCCAGCGTGTTCTCCTGCTGCTTGCAGCCAGCAGCTTGGGGCTGTGGGACCGAGGGCAGGAGTGGGAGAGAAGAGATTGTTCTGGGCTGGAAGTGAGACTGGGGGACCCCCTTCCCCTGGCCCCAGCGCTGGGACGCTTCTCTGGGGTGCAGGGCACATGCTTGGGGTGCTGGCAAGAGCCTCTTACCTTCACATCCGTGTCCGAGTCGCTGGAGCTGCTGCTGGAGTCTGAAGAGCTGTGGCGGCCTTGCTGGATGGAGGTGTGGCAATGAGGCAGGGCCCCTATCCATCCGCTGAAGTTGGAAGCCCACGGCAGACCCTGGGGTCGGGGGCAATCCCACCCGTCCCACCCCTCCACAGCTGGTGGTGAGGCGACTTACCTTTGAACTAGGATCTCCCCCTGCCTCTGATCGGCCCTGAACTTTGTGGGGACTGAGCTTGGGGTCTCCCCCATGGCCCACACCCACACCAGGCTTTTGGGAGGTGGGCTCCAGGGCTGCGAAGAGAAGTTGGGTGGTTGGTGCAGGCAGTGTCTGGGCTTGAGTCCGGCCCCCTGCACCTCCAGTCCACACTCCAGCAGCTCACCTGCTCCCAGGTCGAACTCCATGGCAGTGAGAGATGTGTCCCAAAGGCTAAGGGTCCTGCAGAGGAGGACGGCAGGGGGAGGAGCGCTGAGACCTGCCCATTGGAGGAATGCTGAGCCGCCCCACCCGACCTCTGTCCTGGTCCTCAGCCCTGATTCACTGCGGGCACCACCCAGCGTTTCCTCTGTGAGAAGTAGGGGAGATGGACAGCTGACTGCCACCCCCCAGCCTTGGTGCCTGAGGGGAGGCTGACTGAGGGGGGCTCTGTGGATGGCATTCAGGGAGCTGCAGGTTTCCCCCCAAAGCTCAGATGCTGGTTCTTTAAGAGGGAGGTGCTGCCCCGCCTTCCCGGGTACTGCGACAAAACAGCCTCTTCTGCCCGCTTTAACAAGCCGGGCGCTGCTGCAGGGGCGTCTCAAGTTCTAACTCGCCCCCACAGCCCCTCCACTTGGTGAGCAGCATCTGAGGGGTGAGGGGCGTAGGCTTGGAGCCAGCCTGCTACACTAGATGCCAGCTGTATCACTTAACAGCAGGGTGGCCGGGCGCGGTGGCTCAAGCCTGTAATCCCAGCACTTTGGGAGGCCGAGGCGGGTGGATCACGAGGTCAACAGATCGAGACCATCCTGGTCAACACGGTGAAACCCCGTCTCTACTAAAAATACAAAAAATTAGCGGGGCATGGTGGCGTGTGCTTGTAATCCCAGATACTCAGGAGGCTGAGGCAGGAGAATTGCCTGAACCCAGGAGGTGGAGGTTGCGGTGAGCCAAGATTGCGCCATTGCACTCCAGCCTGGGTAACAAGAGTGAAACTCCGTCCCAAAGGGGTAAAAAAAAAAAAAAAAAAAAAAAAAACAGCAGGGTGACCTCAGGAAAAGTTGCTTCACCTCTGCCTCAATTTCCTCATCTGTAAATGACAGCTACCCCATGGGATTGATGTGAGTCAGATCAGTCAATTTCCTAGAATGGTGTCTGGCATGAAGTATTGATAATGTGTTGGGTTTAAAAATAATAATAAAAGGTAGGTGTCGGCTGACTCCATTTTTGGACTAAGCCCATCCACACCCCGGATGAACAAAAAACAAAAGGTAGGTGTCTTAGGCCGGGTGCTGTGGCTCACGCCTGTAATCCCAACACTTTGGGAGGCCGAGGTGGGTGGATCACCTGAGGTCAGGAGTTTGAGACCAGCCTGGCCAACATGGCAAAACCCCATTTCTACTAAAAATACAAAAACTAGCTGGGTATGGTGGTGGGCGCCTGTAATCCCAGCTACTCCAGAGGCTGAAGCAGGAGAATCGCTTGAACCAAGGAGGCAGATGTTTCAGTGAGTCAAGTTTGCATTCCAGAGTGAGACTCCACCTAAAAAAAAATATATATATATATATGGATATATATATATACACACACGCATATATATATAAAAGATAAGTGTCTTAGTGTGGGCTGCTGTAACAAATATAGACAGGGTGGCTTCAACAGCAAACAGTTCTCACCATCCTGGACGTTGGAAGTCTGAGATCAGGGTGCTGGTAAGTCTGGTTGTCAGGAGGGCCGCTTCCTGGTTCGTGGATGGCCGCCTTCTCCCTGCCTCCCCACATGGCTGAGAGCAAGATCTGTGTTATGCACCCCCCCCTTTTTTTTTTTTGAGACGGGAGTCCTGCTCTGTCACCCAGGCTGGAGTGCATTGGTGCGATCTCAGCTCACTGCAACCTCTGCCTCCTGAGTTCAAGTGATTCTCCTCAGTAGAATCAGGCCTCTTCTCAGCCTCCTGAGTAGCTGAGGTTATAGGCATCCACCACCGCACCCAGCTAATTTTTGTATTTTTAGTAGAGAAGGGGTTTCACCCTCTTGGCCAGGCTGGTCTTGAACTCCTGACCTTGTGATCCGCCTGCCTCAGCTTCCCAAAGTGCTGGGATTACACGTGTGCGGTGTGGGACTACAGGTGTGAGCCACTGTGCCAGCCTTGTGCCTGTTTCTATAAGGGCATAAATCCTATTCATGAGGCCTCCACTGTAACACCTGATGACCTCACAGAGGTCCTACCTCCAAATACCATCACTCAGCTTCGGCACAAGAATTGGGGGAAGACACAAACACTGAGTTTATGGCAGTAGGTACTGTTCCAATGCCCATTTCACGGATGAGAAAATTAAGGCAGTAGGTAAGACGACCAGGGACAAACACAGCATAGGCTGGGTGCCATGGTTCATGGCTGTAATCACAGCACTTTGGGAGGGAAGCCAAGGCAGGATTACTTGAGCCCAAGAGTTTGGAATCAGCCTGGGCAACATACTAAGACTGTCTCTAGAGAAAATTAAAAATTAGCCAGGAGGCTGGGCGCAGTGGCTCATGCCTGTAATCCCAACACTGTGTGTGTGTGTGGGGGGGGGGGGAGGGTTGGGCTCAAGTAAGCCTGCCTTG
>NW_022437008.1:3559893-3565229 GCF_009761245.1 Sapajus apella
GGGTGGTGATCACCTGAGGGCAGGAGTTCAAGACCAGCCTGGCCAACATGGTGAAAAACTATCTCTACTAAAAATACAAAAAAATTAGCCGTGTATGGTGGCAGGTGCCCATAATCTCAGCTACTCAGGAGGCTGAAGCAGGAGAATTGCTTGAACCCGGGAGGCGGAGGTTGCAGTGAGCCGAGATTGTGCCATTGCATTCCAGCCCAGGGGACGGGGGCAAGACTTTGTCTCGAAAAAAAAAAAAAAATTTAGCCAGGCATGGTGGTGCTTGCCTGTAGTCCCACCTACTTGGGAGGCTGAGGCAGGAGGATCACTTGAGCCTGGGAAGTCCAGGCTACAGTAAGCCATGATCGAGCCACTGCACTCCAGCCTGGGTGACGGAGCAAGATCCTGTCTCAAAACACACACACAGGCCGGGCCCAGTGGCTCACAGCTGTAATCCCAGCACTTTGGGAGGCAAGGTGGCAGGATCACTTGAGGTCAGGAGTTCGAGACCAGCCTGGCCAACATAGTGAAAAATACAAAAAATCACTGGACATGGTGGTACACACCTGCAATCCCAGCTACTTGCGAGACAGAGGCTTGAGAATTGCTTGAACCCAGGAGGTGGAGGTTGCAGTGAGCTGAGATTGCACCACTGCACTCCAGCCTGTTGAGACTCTGTCTCAAATACACACACACATACACACACGAAGTCTAGTTCTAGTGTGTTCATGCCATATATATATATATCAAACCCAGGCATTGTAGCTCAAATCCAAGGCTTGGCCTGGCCCCTCTGTCTCACCCTGTTGGGAGCTCTCAGAGGAATGAGCAGCCAGCTGGGCCCAGCTTTCCCTCCCCTAGGCTAGAGTAGAAATGGGAGCCAGAGCCATCTGCTCCTACCTCTGTGAGGCGAGATGTCCTTGGCGTGCCTCTCCAGCCCAGCCCTACCTCCAGCAACTGGGCTGCCTGCACCTGCAGGGAGTGGGCATCCAAGAGCAGGTGGCTGAGGCCTGGGCGTGGTAACAAACATGAAACTCATGCCCTTGTACACTCAGGTATACATTCCTCAGAGGGGCCTTGCTCGGCTGCCGGCAACCCAGGGCAGCATTGCTCCATCCCCTTTCCCCGGCTTGGCGTCCAGCATAGCCCACGCCTGCCACTATCTCCAGCTCCCTTTCTTCACACTCACTTCTTCGGCATGTATTTATTGGACCCCTACTATGTCTCCAGCACAACTGAAGACCTGGGGGTGGCGGGGTGCAGTGGCTCATGCCTGTAATCCCAGCACTTTGGAGACCAAGGTGGGTGGATGGCTTGAGCTCAGCAGTTTGAGACCAGCCTGGGCAACATGGCGAAGCCCTATTTCTATTTAAGAAAAAAAAAAAAAAGATTGTTAAAAGAGGACCTGAAAATAAATAAATACAAATTAGCTGGGCACAGTGGGTCATGCCTGTAATCCCAGCACTTTGGGAGGCCAAGGCAAGTGGATTACTTGAGGTCAGGAGTACCAGACCAGCCTGGCCAACATGGTGAAACCCCATCTCTACTAAATATACAAAAATCGGCCTGATGCAGTGGTTCATGCCTGTAATCCCAGTACTTTGGAAGGCCAAGGTAGGAGAATTGCTTGATCTCAGGAATTTGAGACCAGCCTGGGCAACATAGTGAAACCCCATCTCTACAAAAAATTTATTTTTTTTTTTAATTTTTATTCTTTTTAAAGATGGGGTTTCACCATATTGGTCAGGCTGGTCTCGAACTCCTGACCTCAGGTGATCCGCCCACTTCAGCCTCCCAAAGCGCTGAGATTACAGGCGTGAGCCACCGCGCCCGGCTTAAAAAATTTCAAAATTAGCCAGGTGTGGTGGCCCATGCCTGTAGTTCCAGCTACTCAGGAGGCTGAGGCAGGAGCATCGCTTGAACCCAAAAGGTCCAGGCTGCAGTGAGCTGTGATTACGTCACTGTACTCTAGCCTGGTGACAGAGTGAGAGGGCCCATCTCTATAAAAAATTAAAAAGATCTAAAGACAAGCCAGGCACAGTGACTCACGCCTATAATCCCAGCACTTTGGGAAGCCGAGGTGGGCAGATCATGAAGTCAGGAGTTCGAGACCAGACTGGCCAACATGGTGAAATCCCATCTCTACTAAATATACAAAAATGAGCCAGGTGTGGTGGTGGGCACCTGTAATCCCAGCTATTCAGCAGGCTGAGGCAGGAGGATAGCTTGAATTCGGGAGGCGGTGGTTGCAGTGAGCCAGGATCGTACCACTGCACTCCAGCCTGGGCAGCAGAGCGAGACTCTGTCTCAATAAATAAATAAATAATAATAAAAAAGACCTGAAGATAAGCAGGCAAGCCATGCAAGCATATGAGGGAAAGGGAAAAGCATGTGCCAAGGCCCTGAGGCAGCAATGTGCCTGTGTCTGAGGAGCTGCACTGAGGTCACAGGGGCAGAGAGAGTGGAAGGAGAGAGGCAGATGAGAGAGAGGAGAGGAGCGGCGGGTGATGGGCGGGGACCTGTCAATCAAAGAACTTTGCTCTTTACCCAGAGTGTGACTAAGAGGTGAGCAATGACTGTGGCTTTGCCCACAACTGGACACAGGGTGTGAGAGAAAGTGTCCTCTCGAAGAAGAGCGCGCATTCCATGTGGGTGGGAGCTCACCTGCTTTGTGCACCACCCAGAATGGTGTGACTCAGAGGGACTGCTCGCCATGCCTTTGTGAATGGGCTGCTTCGCCTGCTGCCAGGTACTGTGCTAAATGAGAGTCACTGCCAGCACAGAGGGGCTGCAAATTTGGGTCCTGGAGATCAGTCGCTCTACCCTTTACTGCTCTGTGGACAAATCAGTTTACCACTCTGGACCTCTGTTTCCTCCTCTGTAAAAAGGAAAACTTACTTAATCTAGGAAATGGTTTTGCACAGCACCTGCCTGGCACAAGGTAAATTGATGCTCAATCAGTTTTTGTTTTCTTCTCTTTTATGGGGGTGGGTGGGGCAGGGTCTTGCTCTGTCCCCAGGCTGGAGTACAGTGGTGCGATCATAGCTCACTGCAGCCTTAACCTCCTGGGCTCAAGCGATCCTCCCACCTCAGCCTCCTGGGTAGCTGGGACTACAGCCGTGCACCACTATGCCTGGCTCATACAAAAAATTTTTTGGGGGGCCAGGTGCGGTGGCTCACGCCTGTAATCCCCACACTTTGGGAGGCCAAGGCCGGTGGATCACTTGATGTCAGGAGTTTGAGACCAGCCTGGCCAACATGGAGAAATCCTGTCTCTACTAAAAATACAAAAATTAGCCAGGCAGTAGTGGTGGGCACCCGTAATCCCAGTTACCCAGGAGGCTGAGGCAGAAGAATCTCTTGAGCTGGAGAGACGGAGGTTGCAGTGAGCCGAGATCGCACCACTGCACTCCAGCCTGGGCAACAGAGTGAGACCTTGTCTCAAAAAAATTTTTCTTGTGTAGGGAGGTGGGGGTCTCACTCTGTTGCCCAGGCTGGTCTTGAATTCTTGGGCTCAAGTGATCCTCCTTTGCCTCCCCAAATGCTGGGATTACAGGCATGAGTCATTGCCATTCAGTTCTTATCCATCGTGACTAACAGGAGCAGCAACCGTAGCTTATGGCTGTCCTTCTCCACAGGTCCTGGTCACTCCTCACCTAGCAACAGGCGCAGGTGGCGTGTGGGACTTCCCTGTTGTTCTTGCCTTGGCATTTAATGGCTCTGACCTGCCCCAATTTTTTTTTTCTTTTTTTTTTTTTGAGACAGAGTTTCGCTCTTGTTGTCCAACCTGGAGTGCAATGGCATGATCTTGGCTCAACGAAACCTCTGTGTCCGAGTTTAAGCAATTCTCCTGCCTCAGCCTTCCGAGTAGCTGGGATTACAGGCATGAGCCACCATGCTCAGTTAATTTTGTATTTTTAGTAGAGACAGGGTTTATCCATGTTGGTCAGGATGGTCTCAAACCCCCGACCTCAAGTGATCCGCCCACCTCAGCCTCCCAAAGTGCTGAGATTACAGGTGGGAGCCACTGTGCCCAGCATTTTTTTTTTTTTTTTTTTTTTTTTTTGAGACAGAGTCTTGTTTTGTCACCAGGCTAGAGTACAGTGGCATGATCTCGGCTCACTGCAACCTCTGCCTCCCAGGTTCAAGCGTTTCTCCTGCCTCAGCCTACTGAGTAGCTGGGATTACAGGCACACGCCACCACGCCTGGCTAATTTTTGTATTTTTAGTAGAGACAGGGTGTCCTCATGTTGCCCAGGTTGGTCTTGAACTCCTGACCTCAGGTGATCCGCCCGCCTCAGCCTCCCAAAGTGCTGGCATTATAGGCATGAGCCACCTCGCCCGGCCTGCCCTGCTCTGCTTATTCCCTGATGATTTCTGCCTAAAATGCCTTGGTGCAAAGGGTATAAACAGTGTCTCCTCCCTTGTAGGAAGAAGGGATCTGTGTTCCCAGCTGGCAGCAGTGTTGATGTCATCTGCTCTAGGTCAGCTTACCCTTCTCTAACATTTCACCAGCAGCCCTCCTTCCGGGGGCCACTCTAACTCTGACAGCTTCTACTTAATCTCTGTGATTTACAAAGATTTCTGTATGTCAACTTAACTGGGTTGGGACGCCAAGACGGTGTCAGACCAAGGGGGCACTGTCTAGTCCTCCCGGCAGGTCTCACGCTCCTGCACACCCGAGGGCTGATGGGTGGAGTGGGAAAGCAGCTGCAGCAAGGCTGGTTTGGTTTCTTTCCTGAAGCTTACAGGAAGAGAGTTCCCTGGTCCTGTAAACACCATAATCCCTGTTCCTGAATGTTTTCTTTGAAATCAACCACATCTCAGGAGACAGATGACCTTAAGCACACAGTATGCAGAGACCCAGATTCCTTTCCGAGAAGATGAAAGCTCTGTATGGGCCCCCAATCGCAGCCAGTCTTGCTCGGGCCCTTGATGTTCTGGGATCCTGTTCGCCAGGAAATCTCGACGAACCATCCCTGGGAAGTGCCAAGGGGCTGAAAACCCAACTGGAAAGGCCCAGGCTTGGCCTCCACCTAGCTGACTGCTGAGTCCAGGATTTGATTTCATTCTACTCAACAGGCTAGTATGGCCGGGCGCAGTGGCTCACACCTGTAATCCCAGCACTGTGGGAGGCTGAGGCAGGTGGATCACCTGAGGCCAGATTGAGACTAGCCTGGCCAACATGGTGAAACCCCATCTCTACAAAAAAAATACAAAACATTAGCTGGGCGTGGTGGCGGGCACCTTGTAACCCCAGCTACTTGGGAGGCTGAGGCAGGAGAATTGCGTGAACCTGGGAGGTGGCGGTTGTAGTGAACCCAGATCACGCCATTGCACTCTAGCCT
>NW_022437008.1:3565329-3583704 GCF_009761245.1 Sapajus apella
AAAAAAAAAAAAAAAAAAAAAAAATGGCCGTGCATGGTGGCTCACACCTGTAATCCTAGCACCTTGGGAGGCTGAGGTGGGCAGATCACAAGGTCAGGAGTTTGAGACCAGCCTGGCCAATAAGGTGAAACCCCATCTCTACTAAAAATATATAAGTTAGCCAGGCGTGGTGGCACATGCCTGTAGTCCTGGCTGCTTGAGAGGCTGAGACAGGAGAATTGCTTGACCCCGGGAGTCGGAGGTTGCAGTAAGCCGAGATCGCGCCACTGCACTCCACCCTGGGCGACAGAGCAAGACTCTGTCTCAAAAACAAAACAAAACAGGCTAGTATGTGAGCCTTTTACTGTTTCAAAAATGCTGGCAGAAGCCTCAAGACTCCAGGGTCAGAGACAAAGGCTTTCTTGCTCGCACGAAGCAGTGTAGGTGTCAGTGTGTGTGGGTTTCCCCTGGGCGGTGGAGGCAGAGCTGGGGACCCAGATGGACATCTGTACCAGTAGTGGGTTGTTATGAAAGAGGCATGCTAAGCTTGGGGACCTGCCCAGCTATACCCAGCCTGCTCTCACCCCTCAAGGTGCTTGCTGCAAATATAACCCTAACAAATAACCAAGGGAGGCTGGGCGCACTGGCTCACGCCTGTAATCCCAGCACTTTCGGAAGCTGAGGCAGGTGGATCACTTGAGGTCAGGAGTTCAAGACCAGCCTGGCCAACATGACGAAACTCTATCTCTACTAAAAATACAAAAATTAGCTGGGTGTGGTGGTAGGCGCCTGTAATCCCAGCTACTCAGGAGGCTAAGGAAGGAGAATCACCTGAACACAGGAAGTGATGGTTGCAGTGAGCCTAGATCACGCCACTGTACTCCAGCCTGTGTGATGGGAGCAAGACTCCATCTCAAAAAAAAAAAAAAAAAAAAATCCTGAGCTGGGCACCCTGGACCCCTTAGGCTGTGTGTCTGCATGTGGGAAGGGGGTTCATAGAATGTCTCTCCTCTGGGGACCAGGTTGCTTTTTGGACTTGTAATGACAGGCAGTGACACCAAAGATCAGCAGGTCAGACTTGACTTCCTTGTGTGAGTCCTAGTGAAGTGCTCTTCAACCTTTTTGGCACAAGACACTGGTTTTGTGGAAGACACCACAGGCTGGGGTGGGGGAGTTTCATACTGAAACTTCCACCTCAGATCATCAGGCATTAGATTCTCATAAGGAGGCCAGGCATGGTGGCTCACATCTGTAATCACAGCACTCTGGGAGGCTGAGGTGGGTAGATGACTTGAGGTCAGGAGTTCGAGACCAGCCCCGCCAACATGGCGAAAAACCCTGTCTCTACCAAAAATACAAAAATTAGCCAAGTGTGGAGATGCACGCCTGTAATCTTAGCTACTCAGGAGGCTGAGGCATGAGAATCACTTGAACCCAGCAGGTGGAGGTTGCAGTGAGCCAAGAGCTGAGATGAGATCAGCCACTGTACTCCAGCCTGGGCAATAGAGTGAGACTGTGTCTCCAAAAAAAAAAAAATCTCTCCAGGCATGGTAGCTTACGCCTATAATCCCAGCACTTTGGAGCCCAAGGCAGGTGGATCACCTGAGGTCAGGAGTTTGAGACCAGCCTGACCAATATGGCGAAACCCCGTCTCTACTAAAAATTACAAAAAATTAGCCAGGCATGATGGCGCATGCCTGTAGTTCTAACTACTAGGGAGGCTGAGGCAGGAGAATTGCTTGAACATGGGAGGTGGAGGTTGCAGTGAGCCAAGATTGTGCCACTGCACTCCAGCCTGCCTAGGCGACAGAGTAAGAATCTACCACAAAAAAAAAAAAAAAAAAAAAAGTTAAAAAAAAAGAGTATCATAAGGAGCACACAACCTAGATCCCTCCCATGCATAGTTCACAAGCGTTTGTACTCCTATGAGCAAAATTAGCCTGGCTAATTTTTGTATTTTTAGTAGAGATGGGATTTCACCATGTTGGCCAGGCTGTTCTTGAACTTCTGACCTCAGGTGATCCACACACCTCGGCCTCTCAAAGTGCTAGGATTACAGGCATGAGCCACCACACCCAGCCTTTTTTTTTTTTTTTAAGAGATGGGGTCTGGTCTTGCTCTGTTGCCCAGCCTGGAGTGCAGTGGGTGGCATTGTGAGCATGTCTTGACCTCCCAGGCTCAAACGATTTTTCCTTCTCAGCCACCCTAAGTGCTGGGATTATAGGTATGAGCACCATGCCCAGGTGGGAATTGTGAAACTTCACTTGGGACACCACAGCATTGGTTTGGTGAAGCCCCACGGGCAATGCCACTGAGCTGCAGCCTCAATTACTACTTGGGGTAGAGCTCGGGGCTCCTTGGGCATCAGAAGCCTATGATTTTGTACCAGCCAGACTGGAAAAAGGCTGGGCCTGTCCCTATGTTTAGAAACGTCTTGTGTGTCGGGAGAGGAGGCCCCAGGTTCAGGAGCTGCCACTGATGGCATCAGATGCAGAATTGCTCTAGACTGGCCATATCTACAAGTGTGGGTCATTTCTGGTTTCTTTTTTTTGTTTTTTGAGACAGTCTCCTTCTGTCACCCATGCAGTGGTGCAGTCTCGGCTCACTGCAAACTCCGCCTCCCAGGTTCAAGCAAATGTTGTGCCTCGGCCTCCCAACTAGCTGGGACGACAGGCATGTGCCACCATGCCCAGCAAATTTATTTTTTCTTTTGAGATGGAGTCTTGCTCTGTTGCCCAGCCTGGAATGCGGTGTAGCAATCTTGGCTCACTGCAACCTCCACTTCCTAGGTTCAAGTGATTCTCCTGCCTCAGCCTCCTGAGTAGCTGGGATTACAGGCATGTCCCACCACGTCCAGCTCATTTTTGCACTTTTAGTAGAGACAGAGTTTCAACATGTTGGCCAGGCTGGTCTCGAACTCCTGACCTCATGATCCACCCACCTTGGCCTCCCAAAGTGCTGGGATTACAGGCGTGAGCCACCGCTCCCGGCCTACAGATATGTTTTTGTAGTGGGTCAGAATAGCAGTTGTAGATGCTGCTGGACTCGGGAGGACCAGGTGACTGCCTGGTCAAGCAGCAGTGCTGGGTCTGGAGGCCAGAGGGAGGATGATGGCCTCCTCCCCACCCCTCACCCCCCACCTCCTGGGGTCTAAGGTGTTCCCTCCCCAGATACCGGGTTGTTGCTCTCCCTTCAAGAACAGGAAATCAGTCTGTATCCCACCCCAGTTAAGTATAGCTCACCTCTTATTCATCATCTACTCACACCCAGACTTGTTTTTGGAAGTCAGATGTGAGTGAAACATGAGCATTTTTACAGATTTAGAGACATGATTTCCCTCATGTTGGCTGATGTGGGACACTGTAGGGCGACTTGGCAAACAGGACACTAGACCAAGTGGCCACTGTCTTGGGGACCTAGGACCACAAGTCCAGGAGAGTCTCAAGGGCAGAATACGAAATAACACCAAGCCCCCAGGTCCCTTCCGGTGGGTGTGCCCCCTGAAGGCTGTACCCATCAGGCAGGCGTAGGCTTGATGTTGGGGGAAGAAAGAGGTACCATATCCAGGAATGCCGAGGGCAGAATTCCTAATTTTTACTTTTTACTTTTTTGAGACAGAGTCTTGCTCTGTTACCCAGTCTGGAGTGCCGTGGTGCAATCTCAACTCACTGTAACCTCCACCTCCCAGGTTCCAGCAATTCTTCTGCTTCAGCCTCCCAAGTAGCTGGGACTACAGGTGTGTGCCACCACACCCAGCTATTTTTTTATTTATTTATTTTTTTTTTTTTGGTATTTTCAGTAGAAACAGGGTTTCACGATGTTAGCCAGGCTGGTCTTAAACTCCTCACCTCAAGTGATCAGCTCGCCTCAGCCTCCCAAAGTGCTCGGATTACAGGCGTGAACCACTGAGCCCAGCTAGTTTTTATTTTTTTGACACAGGGTCTTGCTCTGTTGCCCCGGCTGGAGTGCAGTGGTGCAATCATGTCTCACTGCAGCCTCAATCTCCTGGGCTCAAGCAATCTTCCCACTTCAGCCTCCTGAGTAGCTGGGTTTCGCTATGTTGCCCGGGCTGGCCTTGAACTTCTGGACTCAAGTGATGATATACCTGCCTCAACCTCCCAAAGTGCTGGGATTACAGGCATGAGCCACTGTGCCCAGCCCCTAATGTTTATGAGTCTGTATAACCCCCAAGCCCTTTGTCCTGATCTTTACCCAGTAGATGGCCTAGAGGATCCCTTTCTGGGGACAGCCACACTGCCTGCCTTCCTAAAGTGTGTGGACCAGAAGGGAGAGTGAGAATCTCCGAGTTGACTTATATTTTTGGTGAGCTGATTTTTTTTCAGGCTGGTCAAGTGAAGCAGTGGAAGTAGAGAAGGAACAAAGAAATCTTAACTGGTTGTGATCAATTAGTTGTCACACCACTGCACTGGGACCAGCAATAAGGCGTTTTTTTGTTTTTGTTTTTTTTAAAAAACAGAGTCTCTCTCTGTTGCCCAGGCTGGAGTGCAACCTCCACCTCCTGGGTTCAAGTGATTCTCCTGCCTCAGCCTCCCTAGTAGCTGGGATTACAGGTGCCAGCCACCACGACGGACTAATTTTTTGTATTTTTCGTCTCTTTTAGTCGAGACAGGGTTTTACTATGTTGGCCAGGGTGGTCTCAAATCCCTGACCTCAGGTGATCCACCGTCCTCAGCCTCCCAAAGTGCTGGGATTACAGGCGTGAGCCACCATGCCCAGCCCGAGTTGATTGTTAATAAAGCCCATTCCACCTCTCCAGGGTGCCAGCAGCTTGAGGGGGACAGGGATGTGAAGTGGCCACTGAATGCCTTGGCCACTGGCCCATTGTTGGGCAGCCTTTGCAACAAAAAGAGCGCCTTTGTCAGGCTGTAAATTGATCACGTGACACAGCTGAGCTTCAAGGGTCACCGCAGCAGCAGCCTGTTGTGAGACCTTGGGAGGAGTCCAGAGGCCCGGATGGAGTCGAGCTGCCAGGAGCGGTGGGGCTGGGGCCTCCCTTGCCATAGAAGAAAGGGGCAGGTTTAGGCAGGAGAAGTGGGTCACAGAGCAGCGGCTTCTGCATGAAAAACATATAAAGGCTTATTGTATTAGAAAGCTACAGAAGCTCAACTGGGCTTCAGAGAATTCCCTTCATCTTCCTACTGCGGTGGAGTTAAGTGATTCTCAAGTGTTTTATTTTTTGTTTTTTTGGGACAGTGTCTCTTGGCTCACTGCAAACTCCGCCCTGCCAGTTCAAGTGATTTTCCTGCCTCAGCCTCCCAAGTAGCTGGGATTACAGGCGTCCACCACCACCCCCCGTTAATTTTTTCTATTTTTAGTAACGAGGTTTCACCATGTTGGCCAGGCTAGTCTAGACCAATCTGCCTGCCTCAGCCTCCCAAAGTGCTAGGATTGCAGGCATGAGCCACCGTGCCCGGCCAATTCTCAAGTTTTTAAGAAGTCCAAAGGCACAACTTTTTTTTTATATGAATGAGATAGGAGACAGCCTGTATTGGAGTTGGTAGAGAAAGGTTCCTGCTGGGGTTAGGAGCCGCACTCAGAGCGCTATGGTTAGAGAGGCTCTGTCCAAGTCCCAGGCCCTCTTTCCCTGGACCACAGGCTTGCCCGGACCCATGGGGTCCAATGTGTCTGGGACGTGGCAAGTAGATTCCACTTGTTCATCAACCCCAAACCAACTGCAATGACCACTGGAGAGCCAGCTGAGGCCTGTGGGGCTGGGCTGACAGGACGTCAGGATCCCTCCACAGCATCTGCTGTGGTTGAAGGAGGCGGCGCAGGAGCAGATGAGCTATTTGCCCAACTTGCTTCAGGAAGAGATTTTTAAGCCCTAAGGGATTTCTAGGAAGGGCAAAGAGAAGGACACCAAAGTCCTCTGGTTCCCAGCAATGGAAAGCACTGTCTGGCCTGTCACACTGTACCTGGCCACTCCTGGGGTGCAGGCCCAACCTCCTGTGTCTCTGAGGCAGGTAGAAATCCAGACGCTTGCCTGACCTCATGGGGCACCCAGATGCCTATACCCCAGACCCATTTTGTTGGAATGGGGGGAGGAAAGGGGCTTCTAGAGTCTACTGTCGGTAAAGGAGCACCCACAGGTAGCAGCAAGATTGAGCCTGGAGGCCAAATTCAGCCAGGCAGTGCTCTGTCCCCATTCCCACACAGGGGTGTGTGGGAGACTTGACAGAAAAGCCAGTGCAGGCAATGCCAGGCCTGACCTAGAGCGCCTCCCACCACCCGTTCAAGATGCAGAGAGCGCAGAACCATGAGAGAAGAGTCACGGATGCCACCAGGACTGTTAAACCCCTCCAACCCCAGAAGGTCTTGTCTTCCCTGGATGGCACACGCCCCTCCTGTGGCCCTGAGGGCAGTGCTTTAAGATGTGGGCTACAGTCTACAGTGGAGCATCAAGATCAGTTCAGAGGGTTGTAGCCAGAAGTTTTAAAAAGTGAAACAGAGTAAAAAAAAAAAAAATCAGAGTTCACAGGTGGTGAGGCTAAGCGTGGTTTGGTAAAAGTTCATGGGCATTCAGTAATAAGACATTTATTTCATCTTGTGGATTGCATTCAAAAAGTCCTGAAAGGGGCTATTTTCTAGAATGGGACACCTCAGATAGCGTTCTGTGATCATTTTGGTAGGGTTGAAATTAGGAGTCCCATAAAGAAAGCACATGCTGAAATTTATTTTAAAGGGGAAGGCCCCTTTTTATTAAACTTGTACATTTTACTTGCAGGAATGCTAATAAAAAACTTCTGTTTACACTTTTAAAAAACCCACAAATCAGACAAACAAAAGAAACGATTATAACATCACTTTTGTGACGAGAAAAAGGGCCATGGAATTCAACATAAGCAAAGAAAACTCTACCTGGAGAAAAGAAATCTACCAGTGAGGAAACAACTCACGGCTACTGCCAGACCACAGGCCACGCACATGAGGAGGAGCCTCCCTAGAGGACTTCCAAAGCAAACCCACCCCCGCCAGACCAGGAAGAGCTTCCTACCTCCCAGAGAAACAGACCTCAGCCCTAATGATCGCACAAATCCAAGTCAATCGCTCTTAAAAATCGCTTTTAAAAACACACGCACATAGTCTCCCCTCCCTTCCCTGGTCCTCTTGGTGACAGGGCAGTCACAGGACGTATGTGTTCTTCACCAGGTGCTCCTCGTCGTCTCCAGAGCTCCAGATGGTACGCAGGGCCCGCTCCTGGTTCCTCCGCGCCACCCGGATCAGGTAGACCATGGAGGCTCCCAGAAAGAGGATCAGCACCATCACGAACAGCCCCGCCAGAACCACCACTGAGGACGAGAGAGGGCCTCAGGACCGGCCAGGCAAGGGGAGCTGCAGCCAGGGTAGGGCTCACCAAGGGCCTGGGGAATCCAGGTGGGCCCAGGCTGAGGACCAAATGTCCCTTCCCAACACAGAGGTGTACAGAGCTGCAGCTGAAGAGGACGCAGCCTGCCAGAGAAGTCACCAAGGAGATTCCCCCAAAAAGGAGACGCCATGCTATGTGCACACCAGCAGAGTGGCCGTTTGTATTTCTTCTTTTTGAACTAAAAACCCAACTCTCAGGGCTGCATAGGAGCCCCAGGCCAAGAGAGGCACAGGGTGTAAAAAATATTTACCTCCGGCGTGCACACACAAACCCTCAGGGACTTTGTGCACACCCACCCACCCCCCCCCTGACCCGCACTAGAAAAAGATGTGCCTTGCAGGCGGCTGGGATGCTGAGAGCTGCCAACAGAAAGAAGTCAGGGCAGAAGCCAGGCGTATTCAGAGCTGTGCCGGGAGGGGACTCTCACCTTCCCACTGCCTGGCAAATTTAATAGTCTCTGCCCCACTGTGGTCCCACCTGTCAGCACAGATGCTTTTCTTCAGGAGGGGCTCCAGCTAAGGAGCATGACCTCCTGTGGCAGCCTCCCCCATGTGGCTGTGGAGCTGCAGAGTTGGCCCTTCTGGGTCACCCTGCAGACCCAGACTGCTTGCTTCCCTGCCCCATGCCTGGAAACCAGGCTTCACTGCTAGGACAGGGCAGACTCGTGGGCCAGGTCCTGGCTCCTTCACAGACAGGGAAGCAGGTCGAGAAACAGGCCAGACCGGTGTGGCAGGTCTTTTGCGCCAACATTATCACCTGCAACTCTCTTGGTAACACAGGCCAGACTGTGTTGGGAAACGCCCTGGCCCCTGGCCCTCCATCCTGTCACCCATGACCAACTCTTATACCCCATACAGTACAGCAGCGGAGGCTCCCTCCACACCTCAGGCCAGCCTCAGGCCCATGTGCAGCAGTCCCCAAATGCCCAACAGGAAAACCTCGTCCGCAGTAACCAGGGTGGCCTGAGCAGAGCCTGCCTCGTGACTCACTCACTCCAGCCCCAACCATGTACAACACTGGTGTACACTGAACAGTGAGTGGGACAAGCCACCATCCCGCCATTCTCACGCAGAAACATGACTTCCTGCAAATAAGATGTGCCCAATGAAGGACAGTGTAAACCACAACTGGGCAAGGCTGAGCTTGTCAAGGAAGGGAGGAGGCAGGCTGATGGCAGGAGGAGGGTAAGGGGCCACTTACCCTTTGTGCCAAGCGGCAGGGAAGAATCCACCTGCTTGCCTGGAAGAGAACGCACAGTGTGCGGTGAGCTCACAGCCCCCACCCCACAGAGCTGCCCCCGGAGGTCCCTCAGCCAAGGCCTCCACGGGGAGCTCTTTCTGAGGGACTTTCTTCCACCTCTTGTTGGGCTTAGTTGCCACTGTGGAGGGCCCAAAGACAGCATTCCCAAGGCCTTCAGATATGAGGGATGGGGAGATGGATGGGGGTTCTCAAGGATGTGGCTCCTCCGCCAACAGCAGCTTCCTAGGCTGAGGGACCCCAGACTCACGGAAGCAGCGGAGCATGCACGCCTCCTCAGAGAGGTAGCTGTTCTTATTGCCCCGGCACCCTCCATAGATGAAGTTGTTGCACGAGTTCCTCTCCACGTCAAAGTACCAGCGTGGGAAGGCCGCACGGCAAGGTCCAGTGACTGCCTTGGCGGTGCAGTATTCTGGGAGCAAGACAGCCCAAGGAATACAAATGAGCAGGGTATGCAAGGAGGGGAAGCAAACTAGAACGTGAACGTGACTGCGGGGGCTCCTGGCTCCAGCCAATGGAGAAATTTCTGTCTGGTAGAGAAGCCCGTAAATTACCGCCAAGGCCAGTCCAGCCATTCAGACACGCTGCTCCAAGGTCTACATGATGGCTCCGGAGCTGAGACTGCATTACTTTGAAGACTGCTCTCTGCCAGGCCCTGTTCTAGGCCGTTTACATGCAGTGGCTGAGTCTCTATGAGACCTGTGAGGGACCCTTCATTTGACACATGGAAACTCTGAGGCAGGGCGACAGTCATGTGCCCATAGCCGAGCCGCTGGTGAGGGGTGCAGGAACAATGTAGACTCTAAAGCCATGTTCCAGGCTGCACCTCTAAAGCACATCTTCCTGCTGGTGAGGCATCCATGTGGGGCCTGTCACTTTGACCCCAATCTCAGGGGGCTGCCACCACCCAGGGAGGGGGGAGCCCTGCTCTACAACCTCCTCAGTGGAAATCCGCAACTGTCTTTCAAGACCTAACTAACAATTCTCCTACCTCAGCTTCCTGAGTAGGTGGGACTACAGGTTCGTGCCACCACGCCCAGCTAATTTTTTGTATTTTTAGTAGAGACCGGGTTTCACCGTGTTAGCCAGGATGGTCTCAATCTCTTGACCTCATGATCAGCCCAGCCCGGCCTCCCAAAATGCTGGGATTATAGGCATGAGCCACCTCACGTGGCCTCTTTGGAGTTTTACCTTCATAGTTGAACATATCGCTGGAGTGGTCATCAGAGTCCTGCCTTCTGGGAGCTGAAACACAAACATCTGTGTCAGGGAGCCTGGGCCAGACACAGGACACGGGCCTAGCTGGGGCTGGGGCTGGAAGGGCCCGCTGAGGAGTGTGGACACCATGCCTTTAAGAAGGGGTGTGGAGCCCCTTCCATGGGCAGCTGTGCCGTGTCACCCCAGCCATAATGAGCTCGCTTTACACGCACACTGAGAGCAATGGATGAGGCAGCCCAGCCACCACCTCAGGGTTCCTATAGAAACCACGCCCACCACAGCTCCTAATGGGATGAGGAATACAGACTTGATCGCACTTTCTAATACAGTGAGAGGGAAATGTTCCTCTCCAACAGAATGGAAACCAGAGCTGGCATGCAGGGGGCTAGCAGGGAACAAACGGGGAGCCAGGCAGAGCAATGCCAGGACAGGCATGGAACTCCTGGCCTAGCAAAGCTGGAAAGTGGCTACCCTAACGCCCCAGCATTCTGCAAGCCAGCTGCCCAACAGCTGCTGAGCTACAGTGCACTCAGTGCACTCAGAGTCCCATCCTCCAGCGGGGTGCGGTGCAGTCCTCCCCTCCATGGCAGCCTCCCAAAGCCCATGGCCTGGGGACTGCCCCGAGAGTGCATTTGCTACCTGGCAGTGCATCGGGACCACTCACCCCAGGCGCCCGATGCAGTCCTTAAACCATAAAGGAGGAATGGCGCAGCAGCCGCCAGCACTACAAAGCAAGCTAACACATGTCTTGAGATCGTGCACTGCAGTGGCGGGGAGGCGGGGGTGGCAGAGGACAGAGGTCGCTCACAGGGAAGGGGACAGCGACGGCAACAGGGAGCAAAGGAAGCAGAGGAGGCAGAACGGGCAGACAGGCGGACAGGCGGGGAGTGGAGCCAGCACAGCAGCTGAACTGCACAGCAAGGAGGGGCCTAAGCCTCACAAGCAGCAGCCACCTCCAGCCCCTGTCTTCCAGGAGGAGGTACGGGCCAGCCAGGAAGTGCTGCAGGATCCCCGGCCCCTCTGTCAGCTGGACAGTGTAAACTCCCCCAGGTAAGGATACTGGAGCCAGAAGCCGGCAGCCAGGCAGAGCCCCTGGTTTGCCAATTTTGAGTCAACAGAACCACAAGAGGGAAGCCTGTGACAGTTCCCAAATTACAAGTATCCTTTCACAATGACCCACGGTGGCCTCACTCCATCTCGGACTCTTTAAGAACCTACCACTTGGGACAGAGGAATCTGCTGCATTCCTGCTGGTGGCCAGGTCACCCGTGGCATTCTCTGCAAGGGGACAAATAAACAGCACAGTGAGAAAGCACCTCCAAGACTGCTGGTGACAAAGAATGAGCTGGCCCTGTGTGCCTCTCACCACAGCATCCATTTCTCCTTTACATGGGACCTCCAACACGCATGCCAGACCACAACAAGCCCATCACAATTTGGAAATAAGGAACTAAGATTACCTCCTGAAGAGAAAACTTTAAGATGAACTTGCAAAGCAAAGATGTTCAAAGTGATTTTAAAGAGACAGTGACTTGGCCAGGTATAGAGGCTCACACCTGCAATCCTAGCACTTTGGGAGGCTGAGGCAGGAGAATCTCTTGAACCCGGGAGGCAGAGGTTGTGGTGAGCCGAGATGGATGGCATCACTGCACTCCAGCCTGGGTGACAAGAGTGAAACTCTGCCTCAAAAACAAAAAACAAAACAAACAGAAAAAACCCAGTGACTTCCAGAGTCAAATAATCTGCTTAACTGTATCAACTCATCTAACGAATTCAACTGTAATCCTAGTGCTTTGGAAGGCTGAAGGGTCATTGGGGGCCTCACTTGAGGCTAGGAGTTTGAGAACAGCTTGGGCAACATAAAAAGACCTCATCTCTTTAAAGAAAAAAAAAATTTTTAAAGGTTAACATAATAAATTTTACATGGCATTTATTTTATCTCCTACACCTTGTCCAAGACGGAGGGAAGCCTGGCTCCCCTGCGTCCTCAGGACTGGCCTAGCCTGATGCTGTTAAACGGTCACCTGGCAAACCAGCTCCCCTCATTCTGCCTCTCTTTTCATCAAGTGGTCTTCTGGCCATTGGACTAGCGAGTTGCCTGCGTGGACTAAAGGTACAGGCCCAGGGACACGAGTGCCTGCTCCCTGGTTAGCACCAATTCTCATTCTCACTTGCCCTCCCACAGAGCTTGCCTACCTGGGAGAGAATATGCCGGCAAAGGACACCAGGAACTAGTAGCTCTCACAGTTTTTAGCTCTTTACAGACTCACATGGGGGCGCCTCGAGAGACATACATCACATCCAGTCAGATGCCAATATGTGCTTTCCGGACCCACAAGGTGGGGCCCGACTCTAGGGAGACAGCTAACCTGCCTGCTCTCGGCAACACACAGCCACACACGTCCCCTGGCTGATGCTCACTGTCCACAGCCTGAGTTCTCAATACTTCAACTCCCTTCCTGAGGAGATAAGGAATAGCCAGGATGGACACATACATTTGCTAAAGTCAACTCTTGACTGGGACAGCTCAGAAAAGATAGCAAAAAATATTTCTACCAAGTCCTCCTTCATACCGAATCACAGCAGACGATAGAAAAATACAGTAACTGGGTCAGGTACGGTGGCTCACAGCAACAACATCAAGTCATCAAAAAAAAAGTTAGAAATACTTTTATTTTTATTTTTTATTTTTTTTTGGAGACGGAGTTTCGCTCTTGTTACCCAACCCAGGCTGGAGTGCAATGGCGCGATCTCGGCTCACCGCAACCTCCGCCTCCTGGGTTCAAGCAATTCTCCTGCCTCAGCCTCCTGAGTAGCTGGGACTACAGGCACGCGCCACCATGCCCAGCTAATTTTTTGTAGTTTTTAGTAGAGACGGGGTTTCACCATATTGACCAGGATGGTGTCGATCTCTTGACCTCGTGATCCACCCGCCTCGGCCTCCCAAAGTGCTGGGATTACAGGCTTGAGCCACCGCGCCCGGCCCAGAAATATTTTTATTTATGTTTTAATTAAAGACCAGTGTAATTGTTTTTTTTTCCCCCCAGTTAAAGTGAAAATGTTTAGCTGGGCGCGATGGCTCATGCCTGTAATCCCAGCACTTTGGAAGGCAAGCGGATTGCTTGAGCTCAGGAGTTTTAGACCACCTTAGGTAACACAGTGAAACCCCATCTCTGCAAAACATACAAAAATTAGCCAAGTGTGAGAAAGCGTGCCTGTAGTCAGTCCCAGCTACTCGAGAGAATGAAGCACAAGAATTACTTGAACCCAGGAGGCAGAGGTTGCAGTGAGCCGAGATCACTCCACTGTACTCCAGCCTGGATGACAGAGCAAAACTCCATCTCAAAACAAAATAACATAACCCAAATACTCAGGGAATAAGAGGGGCAGCCCTGTTGGAGTGGATCAAAAAGCCTCTGCTCAAGAAGGCAAGGCTACTTCCTCCTCGCTCTGCTCTGAGACTTGCAGTGAGAGGTGGGAGAAAGGAAGCTGGTTCATGCTGGTCCCAGCTCCGGCCTGTCGTCTCACTGCCTCTCTGGGAAGAGGAGGAGGGAGGGTCTGCTGTGAAACCACTGTGCGGCCACCAGGACATTCACACAGTGCCTGTTTCTTCTGCTTTTTAAAACACCACCCAGATTGCACTGTCAAGAACTAATAAAGAGCAGAAGTATCCACATTCCAGTCAATAAATTGTCTCTAAATAGCAAAACCTGGCTGGGCATAGTAGCTCACGCCTGTAATCCCACCCAGCACTTTGGAAGGCCCAAGTGGGAGGATCACGCAAGGCCAGGAGTTCAAGACCAGCCTGGGTAACACAGGGAAATCCTATCTCTACATAAAATTTCACAATGAGCAAGGTGTGATGGCATGTGCCTATAGTCCTAGTTACTCAGGAGGCTGAAGTGGGGGGATCTGCTTGAGCCCAGGAGGTGGAGGCTGCAGTGAGACCCTCTCTAAAAAAAAAAAAAAGCAAAAGCTCCAACTACCACGGTCTTACCTGTGACAGCAGCACATTTCTTGAGACACTCCTCCTTGCTCAGGTGATTATTGCTGTTTCCATCACAGCCCCCATACACAAATAGCTGACAGGATCCATCAGTGACATTGTACCACCACCTAGGCATGGAGGCCCGGCATCTGCCCACCACCTTCGAAGCCAGGCAAAAGTCTGCAACAAAAATCACAAGCCCGTTAGCTTGGCAGGGCAATACTGGCAATGAAGGACCCACACAGACCTATACAAAGATCCCCTTGTGCAGGAGAATCAGAGCCTTGAGTTCCAGCAGTTCCTCTGAGCTGTTTCCCAAACCCAGGTCACCAACAGACCTACTCAGTGCTTCCTTCCTTGTACAGGAAAGAAACACATCACCCAACAACAAAGACACCAACCCACCCACTGAACTGTATTTCAGTTGTGTTTTGTCCCCTGTTCACATTATTGAAGACGTGCACATCCAGTGTAGAAACATGACTTTATTTATTTATTTTGGAGACAGAGTCTCACTCCATCACCCAGGCTAGAATGGCTCAATCTTAGCTCACTGCAACTTCTGCCTCCTGGGTTCAAATGATTCTTGTGCCTCAGCCTCCCGAGTAACTGGGACTACAGGCATACGCCACCATGCTGGGCTAATTTTTTTTGTACTTTTAGTACAGACGGGGTTTCACCATGTTGCCCAGGCTGGTCTTCAACTCCTGAGCTCAGGCAATCTGCTCGCCTTGGCATCTCAAAATACTGGGATTATGGGCATGAGCCACCGTGCTCAACAGAAACATGACTTTTAAAGGCAAAAAAAACCAAACAGAAACAAAAACAGACTCTAGGACTCTTCTGGATGCTGCCCCATCCCACAGGGCCAAAGGGAGCTTAGTGCTGAAAGGTTAGAGCCGGAGAAGTGAGGCTGGGAAGGAGGGGTGCTGTCAGCGCCCTTGAAAGTCCTCACGTGCACACTTTTCCTAACCTTTCCTGTCCACTCTCTGCCCAGGCAGGCCACGGGACACTGAAGTTGCTGAAAGAGCCTCAGAAAGAAGCTTCTTTTTTCTTTTTTAATTTTTGTTCTCTTTTTTAGCTCTGACACAGGTCAGAAGAAAGAAGCTTCTTAACTCTAGTGGCTGCAGCCCAGCCCGTGGCTCCAAAGATAACACAGGTCCTAGCCCTGCACCAGGGCTTGTTATAGCTCCTGTCTGGGCACACCAAAATGGGTCTGGGTTTCAAGGCGCCCTCAAATCTGGCCCTACTTTAGTAAAAGGGAAACAAAAGCCAGAAACATTTCTCGCAAAAGGTCATACTCTATTTTAAGAGAGAGAGAGAAACAATTGCTAGAAGCATCACCTGCACCAAAATAAGCCTTTCCACTGGAAGGATGGGAAGCAACCTGAAAAGAGTGAATGGCCTGGCTGCGTGGCTCTGAGTCTGCCCCTGTATCACGGTGTCACCCGCCCTGACCCTGGGCTCCACCCGCCGCTGCCTGCTCAGCACAAGGGCATTCCAACCTGTGCAGAGCCTGGCACAGGCTGCTTGATAAACATGTCTCAAACAATAGCATCCCAGAGCTGAATGCTTGCTTAGATATCATTTACTCCTCGCTAGTTGTTTTCATGTTTGTTAGGTTTATTTCACCCACTGGGGACATATCTTCTGTTGTGTCTCCCAAAATATGTCACAGTGATGGGCATGAAACCAGATGTTCCACAGAACACTAATCAACAGATAAAAAAGGTTGGTACTGTGCAAAACACACACACACATATGCCTCCAAGGAAATCCCACAGACACCAACAAATCACACGCAAGTAGCACAGCAGAAAAAGCATTCTGAAGCAGGAATTCCCTATCATTTGAAGAAAGCTAACCATGAAAAGTCACCCGTTAGAAAGTACCTTATCTAGATACTTCATATGAATGAAAGTGTACAGTATGTCCATAAAAGGCAAATCAATAGACACAGGAAGTAGATGAGTGGTTGCCAGGTACCGGGGGTGGGAATGGGGAGTGACGGGTACAGGGATCTTTAGGGGATAATGAAAATGTTCTAAAATTGGATTGTGGCAATAGCTGCACAGCTTTGTAGAAGGTGCTAAACATCCTTGGATGATATGAGTGATTTTATGATGTACAATTTTTTTTTTTTTTTTTGAGACAGAGTTTCACTCTTGTTGCCCAGGCTGGAGTGCAATGGTGTGATTTCGGCTCACTGCAACCTTCACCTTCTGGGTTCAAGCAATTCTCCTGCCATAGCCTCCTGAATAGCTGGGATTACAGGCGTGTGCCACCATACCCATCTGATTTTTATATTTTTAGTAGAGACAGGGTTTCACCATGTTGGCCAGGCTGGTGTTTAACTCCTGACCTCAGGTGATCTGCCCGCCTCGGCTTCCCAAAGTGCTGGGATTACAGTCGTGAGCCACCATGCCTGGCCTATGTAATTGTTTTTGAGATAGGGTCTTCCTCTGTCATCCAAGCTGGGATGCAGTGGCAGGACCATGGGTCACTAAAGCCTTGCCTCCTAGGCTCAAGTGATCCTCCCACCTCAGCCTCCTGAGTAGCTGGGATTACAGGTGGGGGAAAAAAAGAAAGTTTTTTTTTTTTTTTTTTTTAAATAGGGGCACCTTTTGTCCATTACACATCAACCAGAACCAGCCGGGTGTACACCTGGAGCAGGTACAATATGCCAAAGGTCACAAAACACACAATCAACAAAGCCCAGAGAAAACAGCAGGAGGAGGTACTCTGGTGTGTGACTCAGCCCAGCCCAATGCTGGAAGCAACACTGCCACCAACAAGATGAGATGAAGAGGAACCACCTGGGACCCAGTTACGATCCAAAGCTGAAAACAGCATCAAGGTCGGAGCACCCAATGGCTGCTGAGGCATCAGCAGCCTCCCTGCTGCCCTGGCAGACACTGGTTGCTTTGTGTCCTAGCTTCCGAGCAGTGTCAGACACAGCCTTTGTCCACAATAAACTTGAGAGGGCAACTGTACACCTTAAATGGGCGAATTGTATGAAATGTGAATTACACCTCAAAACAAAAACCAATAACCTGAGGGAAGGCCCAACAACACAGGGCAGCCAGACAGGAACCACCAGACACCATACCCAAGAATGAAGCAGGGTGACCCACAGTGTCACGGCAGGAATTTGGTAACTTTTATAAGCAAGGGTGCCAGGTACACGTGGCATGTGCAGACGCCTGAGAGTGTGTAGAAGGAGAAAAAATGTCTATCGAGGGATGGATGGCAGTTGCCTTGGTGAATTCAACCCTGCCCAGAACCTGGCCATCATCTTTATAGGCGCAGACATGCACTCTTGCCAAGGCCCTGGTGCTGAGGAGACACAGGAGCACTGGCCCCAGCTAACAGCACACGGGATACATGAGACCACAGCAGCAGGTGATGAATTTACAGTGAGAACATCAGCGCATTCTGTCAAGCAGGCTGTATGCTGATGTGAGCCAGCAAACCATCTTGGAAAGCAAGTGTCAATGGAACAGGATGCTTGGAGTCAGAATAAAGTTAGTTTACTGTACAATTCCTAAGAACATTCTCACCACCGGGATCTCTCGAGCAGACCAAATGCTCACAGTAACTGCAATAACTGGCAATAACCGCACAGCTCTGTAGAAGGTGCAAAAAAACCTTGAATGGCTCAGGCCAGCTCTTCCAGATCACAGTCACAATCTGTCCCTGAGACACTTCCTTTTTTTTTTTTTTTTTTTTTTGAGATGGAGCTTCACTCTTATTGCCCAGGCTGGAGTGCAATGGCACAATCTGGGCTCACTGCAACCTCCACCTCCTGGGTTAAAGCAATTCTCCTGCCTCAGCCTCCTAAGTAGCTGGGATTACAGGCGCCCACCATCACACCCAGCTAATTTTTATTTTTTTAGTAGAGATGGGGTTTCGCCATGTTGGCCAGGCTGGTCTCAAACTCCTGACCTCAGGTGATCTACACACCTCGGCCTCCCAAAGTGCTGGGATTAAGGGTGTGAGCCACTGCACCTGGTTGACACTTCCTTTCTGGGTTGCTGCTATGGGCCAGCGCCTCTTCTAGCCTGGACACTTTCTGTCGACACGCCGGGGTCTTCATGACAAGTCTTGTGAGCCTGGGAAGCCATTCCATGTCTAGACAGCTACTCACAACTGCTCTAAATATCACACGTTGACTCAGTAGTTTAAGTTTCAGAAAACAGCCTTATTTTCAGGTTCCTTGGGTAAAGTAGGCAGGACAGACAGAATTTCACTGTTGTCCCAGGAGAATTCAGAAATGTCTCTTTATGGCCACAGTGGCTCACGCCTGTAATCCCAACACTTTGAGAGGCTGAGGCAGGCAGATCACCTGAGGTCAAGAGTTTGAGACCAGCCTGGCCAACATGGTGAAACCCCGACCCTACTAAAAATACAAAAATTAGCCGGGCGTGGTGGCACGTCCCTGTAGTCCCAGCTACTCGGGAGGCTGAGGCAGGACAATCACTTGTGCCTGGGAGGCAGACGTTGCAGTCAGCCAAGATTGCACCACTGCACTCCAGCCTGGGCAACA
>NW_022437008.1:3588704-3622166 GCF_009761245.1 Sapajus apella
AGAGAGAACTTGTGTGCAATGGCTACACAAACAGCAGCTTCCTTGGTAGTGTAATGCAGCCTGTTTCTTTTATGGGTTGCTCTAAGGGACCTTGGACACAAGCCTTTCAGACGTATGTTCTTGTCTCTGACCTTGTACTGTCCCAGTGTTGGCTCCAAACAGGCACGCAAGGTGCCTTTGTAAAGCCCCAGGACACTGGCCAGGGTTCACATTGGCCAAGTTATCACATCCATCTGCACCAAGCTGCAG
Source organism: Sapajus apella (assembly GCF_009761245.1). Taxonomy (NCBI): domain Eukaryota; kingdom Metazoa; phylum Chordata; class Mammalia; order Primates; family Cebidae; genus Sapajus; species Sapajus apella. The sequence continues at coordinate 3,588,954 of NW_022437008.1, forward strand.
AACAAGGAGCATGTGGTTGAGGCCCTGCGCAGGGCCAAGTTCAAGTTCCCTGGCCGCCAGAAGATCCACATCTCAAAGAAGTGGGATTTCACCAAGTTCAATGCCAATGAATTTGAAGACACAGCGGCTGAGAAACAGCTCATCCCAGATGGCTGTGGGGTTAAGTACATCTCCAATTGTGGCCCTCCGGACAAGTGGCGAACCCTGTGCTCATAAGGACTTCCACTGTGCTGCTCCCTCTTAATATTCACCAATAAATTTACTTCCTGTCCAAAAAAAAAGAACGCTTGGACTAAAAACACATTATGTCTGAAAGACAGAAGTTGGCAGTTGTTGAAGCTGGATGATGGTGCATGGGGGTTTATAACACTTTTCACTGCTTTGTATATATTTGAAAATTTTTGTAATATAATTTTTTTTTTTGAGATGGAGTTTCGCTCTTGTTACACCCAGGCTGGAGTGCAGTGGCACAATCTCGGCTCACTGCAACCTCCGACTTCAGGTTTCAAGTGACTCTCCTGCCTCAGCCTCCAGATAGCTGGGATTACAGGTGTCTGCCACCATGTCTGGCTCATTTTGTATTTTTAGTAGAGATGGAGTTTCTCCATGTTGGTCAGGCTGGCCCCAAACTTCTGGCCTCAGGTGATCTGCCCAGCTCGGCCTCCCAAAGTGCTGGGATTAACAGGCGTGAGCCACTGTGCTCGGACAAAAAAAATTTTTTTAAACCCAAATTTTGTTTGAGTAAAAGAGTTCTAAGTAGCAGATTAATTGGCTGAAGTTAGGTCCAATTGAGACTAAATTCAGCCATGTCCTTACTAGTTAGGACACACATTCTTTTCTGAATATGGAAGGAAGCTCCTTGTTGAAAGCAAATCATCTCACTTTGTCACATGCTTTTACTAACTGAATTGCTTTTAAGCATCTATGATGTCAACTTTACTTTCAGGCTTGAGAGAACTGAAGTCATGAAAAGGGATTTTGTTTGCTTATTTGTTTTAATGGAGGTAGTGTTCCTTCAGGAAACACAGGCCATATAGTATTCACTTCCACCACAAATAACAACAATGCATTTTCTCATTCACTGTTCTCCAAAAAGCTTGTAATTTATTTATTTATTTATTTTGAGACTGAATCTCACTCTGTCACCCAGGCTGGAGTGCAGTGGCATGATCACAGCTCACAGCAGCCTCGACCTCCTGGGCTCAAGCGATCCTCCCACCTCAGCCTCATGAGTAGCTGGGACTACAGGCACACACCACCATGCCTGGCTAATTTTTTTTTTTTTTTTTTGTAAAGATTGGAGTCTCACCATGTTGCCCAGGCTGGTCTCAAGTGATCCTCCTGCCTTCACCTCTGCAAGTGCTGGGATCATAGGCGTGAGCCACAGTGCCTGGCCGCAATACTTCTTGCTTTTGCCAAGCATGATGCCTGGCATATCATGTGCCCTACCTCTAACAGTCACAATAAAACTGTGAATCATGCAGTAATACCCCTGCTTTACAAATGAGAATGCTGAGACCCGAGGTGATTAAAGTGAGGCAAGCAGCAGTGCCAGGATGAGCTCACAGAAGTCTGATGAGCGCCCAGGGAGTAACATGACCCTTCAGACTGACAGGAAGAAAAAGCCACGGCATCAACAGGCAGTAGGAAAACACAACTGAGGTTGCCTACAAGCCAAAACATTCCTCAGGGTCTTTGTCACAATCGGAGGGCTCACCAAGGCCAGGTCCTCAGCCAGTCCTCTGTTTTCAGTCACACTCAATGACAGGGTCACAGACAGCAACATACCAAAGGAAACGGCCAAGGCTGACGAGGACTGGGCTGGACACATTTTTAGAAAGTTATTCTTTAATAAGGAATTCTATTATTACAAAATGACAAAATGCTACATTAGTCTTAGAACAGTATTGGGAAGCAATCATGAAAAACATGACTCAAGTGCTATTTTGTATGCTCACAAATACAAGGGCAAAATTAAGTACATTCTGTATGTTTCCAAAACGCAGACGGACAAACAGGAAAATGCTGAAAGGAACCAAATTTGGATGAACTCTTAAGCTTCATAATATCTAAGCAAAAGTAGAATTCCTGCCTTTAGGGAAGAGTAACTTTCTTTTGGAAAAGCATCAGAAATGGCTAACGGCACACATCATCTGAAATATGAACCTCACTTAGAAAATCCTGGCAGGTATTCTCAACAGCTATTGTAAAATTGCAAAACCAACTGGTCTTTGTGGATGATGTCTTGAAAAACAGGTTCCTCTGGTTCTGAAGTCACTAGAGCTTTAATCAAGACAATCAGCCGGTGACTAAGACAACAATCTACAGTCAGCTGGACAGATCTGCTGTCACCTCTAAGAAGGACATTACAGAATTCTGGGGGGTCCCAAGGACTACCAATCTAATCTAATTTTACAGATTTTAAAAGACGTACTGGGCCAGTGGCTCACACCTGTAACTCCAGTGCTCTGGGAGGCCAAGACAGGCCAATTCCTTCAGCTCAAAATACAAAAAAATGAGTGGGGTGTGGTGGTGTGCACCTGTGGTCCCAGCTACTTGAGAGGCTGAGGTGGGAGGATCACCTGTGCCAGGAGGCAGAGGATGCAGTGAGCTGCGACTGCACCACTGCACTCAGGCCTGGGTAACAGAGTGAGACCCTGTCTCAAAAAAAAAAAAAAAGAGATGAGATGGTACTGTAATCATTTTCCAAAAATGCGTAATTGCAGCTGTGTCTACTTTGCAAAGTAAGTACTTCAATGAAGTATTTCAAATATGCTGAGGAGTACAGAAAATACCCTATGTCTAGTATGTCCACATCTCAATGTCATCAAATTTTAACATTTTTCAAGGAGTAAAATATATATATGAATAGGCTGGGTGGTCAGATCACTTGAGGTCAGGAGTTCAAGAGCAGCCTGGAAAAAATGGTGAAACCCCATCTCTATTAAAAATACGGAAACAAAATTAGCTGGGTGTGACGGCGGGCACCCATAGTCCCAGCTACTCAGGAGGCTGTGGCAGAAGAATCGCTTGAACCCGGGAGGTGGAGGCTGCAGTGAGCTCAGATCGCACTACTGCCCTCTAGCCTGAATGACAAAGCAAGACTCTGTTCTCCAAAAATAAATAAATAAAACATGGATAGAGCAGAAACCCTTTGCATACCCCTCATTCCATCGCATTTGCTCTGCCTCCGCCAAATTAACCTCCCACCACCTTGAACTTGGTGTTTTCTTTTATTCATGTTTTTATATTCATTAAAACAAGCAAAATAACATTCCTAGGGTTCTAGTTATTGACACACTCCCATGACTGCTATGAGCTGAGGCACCAGAGCTTCTTGCCTCACCACATGCAGGACAGGTAAGCCCAAAGCCACTCCTGAAATGCTTCTCCTCCTCCTGCTCCCACTCACATGTTTTTCTAGAACAAGGGTCTGCAAATGTTTTCCATAAGAGGCCAAATGGTAAACAGAGGCAGCAACTGTCCTGCCCATCAGTGTATGATCACACAAAGCAATCTCATAATCAGTGGGAAAAATAAAAATTTTTGTCACTGGGCGAGGTGGCTCATGCCTGTAATCCCAGCACTTTGGGAGGCTAAGGCGGGTGGATCATGAGGTCAGGAGTTTGAGACCAGCGTGGCCAACATAGTGAAACACCATCTCTACTAAAAGTATAACAATTAGCCAGGCATGGTGGCACGCGCCTGTAGTCCCAGCTACAGTACTAGGGAGGCTGAGGCAGGAAAATTGCTTGAACCCAGGAGGCGAGGTTGTGGTAAGTTGAGATTGCACCACCGCACTCCAGCCTGGGCAACAGAGCGAGACTCTATCTCACAAAAAAGAAAAATGAAAAATTTTGTCAAACTAGGCATGGCAGCTCATACCTGTAATCCCAGCACTTTGGGAGGCCAAGGAAGGAGGATCATTTGCCGTCACAAGTTTAAGACCAGCCTGAGCAACATAGTGAGACCCTGTTTCTACAAAAAATAAAAATAAATTTTTTTTGGCCAGGTGCAGTGGCTCACACCTGTGGTTAGGATTTCAAGACCAGCCTGACCAACATGGCGAAGCCCATCTCTACTAAAAATACAAAAATTAGCCAGGCGTGTTGGCGCACTCCTATAATCCCCGCTACTCAGGAGGCTGAGGCGGGAGAATCACTTGAACCAGAGAGGCGGAGGTTGTAGTCAGCTGAGATAGTGCCGCTTGAGACAGGGTCTTGCTCTGTCACCCAGGCTAGAGTGCAGTGGTGTGATCTTGGCTCACTACAACCTCCGCCTCCCGGGTTTAAGCAATTCTCTGGCCTCAGCCTCCCAAGTAGCTGGGATTACAGGTGCCCACCACCGCCCCCCGCTAATTTTTGTATTTTTTAAGCAGAGACGGGGTTTCACTATGTTGGCCAGGCTGGTCTCAAACTCCTGACCTCACGATCCATCCACTTAGCCTCCCAAAGTGCTGGGGTTACAGGTGTGAGCCACTGCATCCCGCCTGCAAAAAAATTTCTAAGGGGAGTTGGAACCGTGCTTGTGGTCTTCTCACCATATAACTTATGACACAATGCAAGCATCACTTCTATGCCTTTTCTAGCAATTATCAAACACTTTTCTAGATCTGGATCAGCTTCCAACATTTTATCCTTTGCTCTTTCAATGTCATACAATTGCTTTGAAAGCTGCTTCACAGAAGAGGTTCTGCCAGTGTTGCTTCCTCTGGGCCACCATCCAGAAAGTCACAACTACAGCCCTCATTTCTGTGGACAAGAAGCCATCACAAGCTCCCTAGGCTGCAGATCCAGAGTCTCTCCAATGGCACGGGGAAGGGCAGCACCCCCACGAGCTGGTCTACCACTCCATTTCATGTGTTGTTTTGTTTTCCCAGTCTCACCCTGTCACCCAGACTGGAGTGCAGTGGCACGATCTCGGATCACTGCAACCTCTACCTCCCAGGTTCAAGTGATTCTCCTGCCTCAGCCTCCCCAGTAGCTAGGACTACAGGAGTGCAGCACCACTCCTGGCTATTTTTTTTTTTTTTTTTTGAGATAGAGTCTTATCCTGTCGCCCAGGCTAGAGTGCAGTGGATCGATCTTGGCTCACTGCAACCTCCACTACCCCAGGTTCAAGCGATTCTCCTGCCTCAGCCTCCTGAGTAGCTAGGATTACACGTGACTGCCACCCTGCTCATTTTAGTGTTTTTTGTTTTTAGTAGAGACGGGGTTTCACCATCTTGGCCAGGCTGGTCTTGAACTCCTGACCTTGTGATCCACCCTCCTCAGGCTCCCAAAGTGCTGGGATTACAGGCGTCAGCCACCGTGCCTGGCCTAATTTTTGTGGTTTTGCTGTGTTGGTCAGGCTGGTCTTGAACTCCTGACCTCAAGTGATCTGCCCACCTCAGCCTCCCAAAGTGCTGGGATTATAGGCGTGATCCACCTTAGCCAAAAACACTGCAGCACACCTTTCCTAAAAACAACTCACAACACTAAAAACAACTCTCCTCTTTTCATTAAAGCCACTTGGAATTCTAGGAATAGTAGCCAAGGATAAATTATTTGCTACAAAACTCCCCAGACATTTGAAGATCATATTTTACACAAAAAAGTAGAATAGGCTACAGGCCACTCCTCCGTATCAAAAAGCAAAGAAAACTCTAAAGAGTCATCTAATCCAAGAGTTTCAAAGAACAGGGGCAACTCTTACTAGATCCACAAAAGGCCTGGTGTTCACAGACCTTCAACAGCCGAAAATTCACCATCGAGACATTCTGTTCATGCTGGCACACGAGACAACCACACAAGGGAATACTCAGAACTGTTTAAATACACAAATACAGTCAGCTGATTAGCAATGAAAAAAATGATAAAATAATGAAATACACAAATGCGTATGTGCCAGGAGAGAAAAATGACTAAGACGGAAAAAAAGGAAAAGAATGGTTAATATGTTGATTCAGGATACATGCATCAATCTACGTTTAGAGAAAGGTACTAGAGGAAGGAAGGAAGCTTTTACATTGCTTTTCATTTTTCTTTTTTTTTTGAGACAGTTTTTTGCTCTTGTTGCCCAGGCTGGAGCGCAATGCCACAATCTCAGCTCGCGGCAACCTCTGCCTCTAGAGTTCAAGAGACTCTCCTGCTTCAGCCTCCCAAGTAGCTGGGATTACACCATACCTGACCTTTTTTTTTTTTTTAGTAGAGGCAGGGTCTCACCATGTTGGTCAAGCTGGTCTCGAACTCCTGACTTCAGGCAATCTACCCGCCATGGCCTCCCAAAGTGCTGGGATTACAAGCATGAGCCACTGTGCCTGGCCGAAATTATTTTATTTATTTTTATTTTTGAGACAGAGTCTTGCTCTATTGCCCAGGCTGGAGTACAGTGGTGCGATCTCAGCTCACTGCAACCTCCACCTCCTGGGTTCAAGCAATTCTCCTGTCTCAGCCTCTCATGTAGCTGGGACTACAAGCACCCGCCACAACGGATGGCTAATTTTTTTTGGCATTTTTTTGTAGAGACAGGGTTTCACCATGTTGGTCCGGCTGGTCTTGAACTCCTGACCTCATGATCCTCCTGCCTCAGCCTCCCAAAGAGCTTGGGATTACAGATGTGAGCCACCTGGCCCCAAATTATTTTTTTAGAGCAGGTCTAGGTTTGCAACAAAATTAAGAGAACAGTACAGAGCTTTCCTATATCCTCGCTGCCCTGACACAGGAAGAACACTTCTCCTTTTCCATCTGCATCGTTTAGAACAGTTTTTTTGTTGTTGCTTTGTTTGTTTTTGTTTTTCGTTTTTTTTTTGAGATGGAGTTTCGCTCTTGTTGCCCAGGCTAAAGTGCAATGGTGCAATCTTGGCTCACTGCCACTTCTGCCTCCCTGGTTCAAGCGATTCTCCTGCCTCAGCCTCCCAAGTAGCTGGGATTACAGGCACATGCCACCACGCCTGGCTAAGTTTTTGTATTTTTGGTAGAGATGGGGTTTCACCATGTTGGTCAGGCTGGTCTCAAACTCCTGACCTCAGGTGAGCCACCTAGCTAAGCCTCCCAAAGTGCTGGGATTACAGGTGTGAGCCACAGTGTCTGGCCTAGTTTCAGTATTCTAATATTGTGAATGCATTATTACTTTTATTTATTTATTTATTTTTAATTTTTTTTTTTTTTTTGTGAAATAAAGACGGGGTTTCACCATGTTGGTCAGGCTGGTCTTGAACTCCCAACCTCAGGTGATCGGCCCGCCTTGGCCTCCAAAGTGCTTGGATTACAGACGTGAGCCACTACGCCCGGCCTATTGTTATTTTTTTTTAAGAGTCAACAGTGGTTTTATCTGGATACTAAAATACAGTCCTTCGTGTTGGCTTAAATTTTTCAGTTAAAAAATTTAGGCAGGGCATGGTGGCTCACACCTGTAATCCCAGCACTTCGAGAAGCTGAAGTGGGGCGATGGCTTGAAGCTAGGAGTTTGAGACCAGCCGGGGCAACCCAGTGAAACTTCATCTCTACAAAAATTTTTTTTAAAAATTAGCTGGACATGGTGGCATGCACCAGTAGTGCCAGCCACTAAGGGGGGGGGGGGCTAAGGTGGAAGGATCACTTGAGCCTAGGAGGTGGAGGCTGCAGTAAGCCATGATCGTGCCACTGTACTCCAGCCTGGGCGACAAAGCAAGACCCTATCTCAAACAATAACAAAAAAGGGCCCAGCATGGTGATGTACCCCTGTAATCCCAGCATCTGGGGAGGCCAAGATGGGTGGACTGCTTGAGCCCCAGATACAATGGAAGGAGGTATTCTCAACGGCTGCCCTGGGACATAATGGTAGCATGAATTGGAATTGTCCAGAGTAAACTGGGCCCACACACTGGGGATATAGTTCTTGCCCTCCAGGGTTTTGCAATTAAGCTGGAGCCACAAAACTCACATGGATAGAGAAAAATTACAGAAGGTACAAGATTATAATCACACCCTCAATTCAAAGGGCTTGTAAGCCATACAAGGTGCAAAGGAAATGACCAAGTAAATGCTTTGGTATCGGGGAGTGACAAAATAAGGAAGAGTCATTTGTAAAGTGTGTAGGGCAGATTAGAGGAAAGAGCCTGCAACCTGAGCTGTTCCAGTGAAGGATCTGTGAGCACATAAATCCCTGGCTGCTTCGCACAAGCCAGCTGTGCTACCTGGAGTGGCTTTCCTCTGTGCTTTTTTCCTCCTTCATAACAGGTAACAATAACACATGCAATAAACAATGAATAAACCCCATGTTCTGTTATTCAGTAAGCCCTATATTCTCTGAATTCAGGTATGACTAATTTTAAAAATCATGCAGATTTTTCACCAGGCACAGTGGCTCACACCTGTAATCCCAGCCACTCAGGAGGCTGATACAGGAGGATTGCTTGAGCCTTGGAGTTCAAGGCTGCAGTGAGCTGTGGACACATCCCTGCAATTCAGCTTGGGCAACAAAGTGAGAGACAACGCCCACCTCTAAAAAAAAAAAAATTAACTGAGTTAAAAAAATGTTTTTAATCATGCAGATTTTAGAGGCGTAGGAAGATAAGGCAAAGCTCTGATTAGGAAGTCATCATGTCCCTGTGGGTTAAGGTGAAAGACTGGGAATGTTAGCCAGACAACTATCTTGAGGACATTATAAATAGACCTCAGCCCAGGCAGGAGTGAAGGTGTGTCTGCACGTGATTTATCCCTGCTCTGGAGCTAGTTAGAATAAAATGTTTCTGGCAAGTTTGTTAACAGAGTCCCCTTTTCTGACCTCTCTCCAGCCCCAGTTTCCTGCTGTGGAATGCACCATTAATCTTGAGGCTATCTTGCCAATCGCTTGTCTGGGAAATGGCATTTGCTCGCTGTAACTTCAATTGACTTGTGAATAATAAAGCGCCAAGACTCAGTTGGCTTTCTCTTCACAGGCGCCATGGAGATCAAGTTCATGTGCTTGCAAATTCATTTCCTAAAAGCAATGCAAAAGGGAAGTTTTTCTCTGACACACAGTCCGGGTGCAACGGCTCATGCCTGTAATTCTAGCACTTCAGGAGGCCGAGGCAGTCGGATTGCCAGAGTTCAAGACCATCCTGGGCAATATGGTGAAAACCCCGTCTCTACTAAAATACAAAAAATTAGCCAGGCATGGCAGCGTGCACCTGAGCAGGAGAATTGCTTGAACCCGGGAGGCAAAGGTTGCAGTGAGCCAAGATCACACCACTGCACTCCAGCCTGAGCAATAGAGCAAGACTCTATCTACAAAGAAAAAAAAAAAAAAAAAAAAAAGCCATGTGTGATGACTCACACCTGTAATCCCAGCACTTTAGGACGCTGAGGTGGGTGGATCACTTAAGGTCAGGAGTTCGAGACCAGCCTGGCCAACATAGTGAAATCCTGTCTCTACTAAAAATTTAAAAAACTTTAAAAATTAGCTGGGTGTGGTGGCATGCCCCTCTAATCTCAGCTACTTGGGAGGCTAAGGCAGGAGAATCGCTTGAATCTGGGAGGCAGAGGTTGCAGTGAGCCACTGCACTCCAGCCTGGGCAACAGAGTGAGACTCCATCTCAAAAAAAAACAAAAGCAAAAACAAAAGAATGTTATGAAGATTAAAGGAGTTTTTAATCCATTGTAAGTGCTTAAAACAGTATTTGGCACAAAAGTTTTGTTTTTGTTTTTGAGACAGGGTCTTCCACAGCTACTGATCTGTAGCTGTTCTTATGGTAGCAGTTGTGGCATTCCTCTGTGGGAAAGAAACTGTTAACACAATTAAATACCTCTTTCTTGGCAAAACAGAAAGTGGGCATTGTGTGACAGACACAAGAGACTAAAAAAAAGAGAGAGAGAGAAAAAAAAAAAAAGAGACAGGGTCTTGCCCTGTCACCCAGGCTAGATTACAGTGGTACAATCTTGGCTCACAGCAGCCTCCACCTGTGCTCAAGTGATCCTGCTACCTCAGCCTCCAAGTAGCTGGCACTACAGGCGTGTGCCACCATACCTGGCTAATTTTTGTATTTTTTGTAGAGACAAGGTTTCACCATGTTGCCCAGGCTGGTCTCAAACTCCTGGGCTCAAATGATCCTCCTGCCTCAGCCTCCCGAAGTGCTGGGATTACAGGCATGAGCCACAGTGCCCGGCCTATGATTGCAGTTTTTATGAAGACAGGACTAATAAAATAGAATCAAGATAAACAGAATGACACATTTCACTAGGAAGTCCAACCAGAGAGAAGGAGGAAGAGCATACAGAGAAGGTCAGAAGTACAACCTCAGGCCAAACCAATGATTTTTTTTTCTTTTTTTTTTTTCATGGGAATCATCAAACCATAAAAACTAATGATTTCTTATCTTCACCTAGAGAAAGACAATGGCAAACCACCACTAGGATCAAAGTCCTGTATGGCTACAAGATCAGGATATGCCAGGCTGGGAGGCAGAAAGCCAGAGGGAGGGACTGGTGGAAAAAAGAAACACCAAAATAAATGAACCAACACAAACCCACCGTGCTTTCCATACCCACTTGCACTTCAAGTATCTTTTCACCAAGGAATGAATGAGAGCATCTTAAAAAGAGGTGCTGAGGCCACGCGCAGTGGCCTGTAATCCCTGCACATTGGGAGGCTGAGGCAGATCACCTGAAGTCAGGAGTTTGAGAAAAGAGGTACTGAATGACAGGAGGTACTGAAGCTTATTTCAGTTCTACCAAGCCAAATTCCAAAGGTGATATTTATTGTGCAATCATCCTCATTTATTTATTTATTTAGAGATGAAGTCTCACTCCGTCACCCAGGCTGGAGTGCAGTGGCATGATCTTGGCTCACTGCCACCTCAAAACCCCTGGATTCAAGCAATTCTCCTGCCTCAGCCTCCTGAGTAGCTGGGATTACAAGTGCCTGCCACTGTGCCCAGCTAATTTTTGTATTTTTAGTAGAGACGGGGTTTTCACCATCTTGGCCAGGCTGGTCTTGAACTCCTGATCCACCCACCTTGGTCTCCCAAAGTGCTGGTATTACAGGTGTGGGCCACCACGCCCAGCCAATCAGCCTTATTTTAAGGTGATCTACAAATCTACCTATTTTGGTTAGCTGGCTAGGTTATACATATTTGAGTGCTTCTGTTTCCAATACAGAAAGTTACCAACTAACCATCTTCTCTAGGGTTGGGTGTCTGGAAGTTTTCATTATTGAGACAATTCACAACCTTTCAAAAAACAACCCACGTATTTACGAGGAAAGAACATTTACAATTACAAATCCAACCTAAGTTATAAGGCTCATAAAATCTTGGTGTTTCAGCTATAAAATCTTGGCATTTTCTATGTAAAATATTTAGATATAAAGTTTACATTTCAGGCCGGGCACTGTGGCTCATGCCTGTAATCCCAGCACTTTGGGAAGCCAAGGCGGGTGCATCACCCAAGGTCAGGAGTTCAAGATCACCCTGGCCAACAAGGTAAAACCCTCATCTCTAATAAAAATACAAAAACAATGAGCCGGGGGTGTGGTGGCACACTCCTGTAATCCCAGTTACTCGGGAGGGTGAGGCAGGAGAATCGCTTGAACCTGGGAGGTGGAGGTTGCAGTGAGCTGAAATTGTACCATTGCACTCCAGGGCCTGGGCAATGGAGCGAGACTCCATCTCAAAAAAAAAAAAAAAAAAAAAAAAAATTTACATTTCATAAACTATCAGCACAATGCAAGCCATCACTATTCTTGCCCACTGTCACTCCAAATTCCACTCTGAAACAGGACTATTAAGTCTACCCTCACCTCAATCCAAAACAAGAGCCCAGGCAGCCTGTCTGATTAACAGGGAAGGAGACAGGCAGTTTCGAAGTCTTCCAAGGACCTGTCCACTGGTAATTCACTCAGGCATTCTTCACCTTCTGCAAATCACGGACCATTTTCAGAACTGAGGAAAGCTTTTGGACCCTCACTCTAGAATGGCGTTTCTCAGCCTTTTTTCATTACTACCATCCCTGCAAGGAGACTTTGAACACGTTTTTCCTAATTGCCCATGAAGTTTTAATACCACAGACATACTAGATATATCTATTCACGTAGAGCAGCCCTTCAAAAGGTCACAAACTACTGTAGTATCCTTTTTACCCCCACCCCTTCAAGAACACGCCATGGACTCTAAATGACAGACCCTGGGATACAAACTATCACATAAAAAATTTTTTTGAGATGGGGTCTCGCTGTTGCCCAGGCTGGAGTACAATGGCATGATCTCAGCTCACTGCAACCTCCACCTCCTGGGCTCAAGCAATTCTCCCACCTCATCCTCCCATGTAGCTGGGATTACAGGCTGACTAGTTTTTTTTTTTTTTTTTTTTTGAGACGGAGTTTCACTCTTGTTACCCAGGCTGCAGTGCAATGGCGCGATCTCGGCTCACCGCAACCTCCGCCTCCTGGGTTCAGGCAATTCTCCTGCCTCAGCCTCCTGAGTAGCTGGGATTACAGGCACGCGCCACCATGCCCAGCTGATTTTTTGTATTTTTAGTAGAGACGGGGTTTCACCATGTTGACCAGGATGGTCTCGATCTCTTGACCTCGTGATCCATCCGCCTCGGTCTCCCAAAGTACTGGGATTACAGGCGTGAGCCACCGCGCCCGGCCTAGTTTTTTTGTATTTTTGGTTTCACCATGTTGAAACTCGTGAGCTCAAGCAATCCAACTGCCTCAGTCTACCAAAGCATTGGGATCAAAGGCGTGAGCCACTGCACCCGGCAATAGCACATAAAATTTAAGGACTTCAGATTAAGGGACTTCTGAAGCCATGGACCCTGGGCCCAGTCAGGAATCACTGTGAGCTCCATCTCCCAACAGGTGTGTGTAAAACATGTGAATTCTTGCCCTCATTTCTAAAATGGCTTCTAATCATAAAAAGCACTTAAAAGTAACTAAACTCTAGCTCGTACTTCATCCTGCCAAGGAAAATAAAAATAAAAGTAAACTCCAAAGTTCCTGGGCCTCAGCATCAACATCAGCACTTCTTTTCAGGGACTTTTCAGAAAGATGTTGCCAGAAACAACCCGTGAAATGATACTTGTGAGAAGGATCTTGTAAGACATCGGAACCCACACTCTGATGGCCACATTAGCACGTCCAGTGGGCCAAGGCCTCCTGAGGTGAATGAAGCCATGTCAGCATTACTCCTGCTGGGCTGTCTCCCGCCTCACATGAGCCACAGGCTTATTATCCCTCATTCAGCCTCCCCCGTCAGCCTCCAGACACAGCAAACAGAAGCTCTGCATGTGTGCTGCAAATGGCTGGTGACAGGTAAAATGAGCAAAAGGTTGGGGAGCAGGGTGAAAGAGGAGAATTGTGCTTTCTCCATCACAGGCTGAGCTCTCAAATACTGACCAGGGCAATGCAATGTTTCTGGTGGAAAGGGGTCACTCTCCCACAGACGCCTAAAGGCAAGACCCTCAACCTTCTTTTGGAACCAAATTTTCCCTTTTCCTTTGAGACAGAGTCTCACTCTTGTTGCCCAGGCTGGAGTGCAATGGTACAATCTTGGTTCACTGCAACCTCCACCTCCTGGGTTCAAGCAATTCTCCTGCCTCAGCCTCCCGAGTAGCTGGGACTACAGGCACGCGCCACCATGTCTGGCCAATTTTTGTATTTTTAGTAGAGCAGCGTTTCTCCACGTTGGTCGGGTTGGTCTTGAATGCTCGACCTCAGGTGATCTACTCGTCTCGGCCTCCTAAAGTGCTGGGATTGCAGGTGTGAGCCACTGCACCTGGCCAGGAACCCCATTTTTAGTGCTAAGTACACCAACCCTGACACTCACCACCAGACATACACTCAATGTGTTCATTTACTGTACTGTCTTCCTCTCATTATGACATGCCTGCCATGGATGGGGGAGGGGTCTATTTTGTTCAGTGCTCTATTCTGAGAGCTAGAAACAGTGCGTGGCAATTGCTGGGTGCCCAATAAACATCTGCTGACTGTATCAGTGAATAAGATTTCAAACTACCCTGGAACCAAACTGCCTTGCCTGCAAGCAGGACAAGCTCCCCTTCCATGGAGGGTTAGAGAATTCCCCCTGAAGGCCAACACCAGCTTTATTTCAGCTCTTCTGTCATCTTATCTCTGACCACCAGTGTCACAGCTATGGCGGTGAGGAGGAAAGGAAATAAAGGGTGGCAACTAATAACATGTTTATGGAGTGTGCTGGAAAGCTAACCTATTAGTTAAGGCTCTGGGAACACTGTAATTAACCCAAGAGGTCCATGGATTTCAAAAATCCCTTGAAAATGCAGGAGAGGGCCAGGCGTGGTGGCTCACACCTGTAATCCCAGAGCTTTGGGCGGCCAAAGCGGGCAGATCACGAGGTCAGGAGGAGACCAGCCTGACCAACATGGTGAAACCCTGCCTCTACTAAAAATACAAAAATGTGGTGGCACACATCTGTAGTCCCAGTTACTCAGGAGGCTGAGGCCGGAGAATCACTTGAACCCGGGAGACAGAGGTTGCAGTGAGCCGAGATCGTGCCACTGTACTGTAGCCTGGACAACAGAGCAGACGTCTCAAAAAAAAAAAAAAAAGAAAGAAAGAAAGAAAGTACAGGAGAGGTTCTCGAGTGAGTATTGCCCTATTTGCCTCCAGTGAAAAGTCCCAAGAATCATCAACAAAGGACCCTGAGCCAAGTAACCATTAACACAGGTTCTAATGCCCAGGGCCAGGCACAAAGTTATTGGCAGCAAGAACTACAGTTAACTGACCACTCCTAAAGGACCTTTTCAGTTTCTATTCTGAGGAGGAAATACATTAACTGGCCTTGTGTTGATCAATGTCACACATTTCAGAACCCTCCAAATACCAGGATTTACCACCTGGGTGAGAAAAGGAAAAAAAAATCATGTTTATTTGCGGCTGCCTGATAAAAGGATTTCCCTTAACTGCCATCACACACACACACACACACACACACACTCACTCTCTCTCTCTCTCTCACTCACTCTCTCTCTCTCACTGTAATGTGCAATTTATAAAGAACTGTTAGGTATCACCTACCTTTTACTAAATGGAGCATATGTTTAAGGTAGGGGTCACAAGCCAAAGGCCTACAGAGATAGAGGGCAGGCAGCGGCTGAGACGAGGCAGGCTGAGTGAGTATCTATGGGCTGGGGAGTGGTGTATGTCCTGCCTCAACGAGGCATTCAGCTCCAGCCCGGGACTGCTGGGCAGGAAAACAGGCCTGTGTTCTGGTCCCATTCCATCACATCTTCATGTCTTTCAGACAAAGCCAAAACCTACATTTTTTTTTTTCTTTTACATTTTTAGAGACGAGGTTTCTCCATGTTAGTCAGGCTGGTCTTGAACTCCCAACCTCCGGTGATACGCCCGCCTCGGCCTCCCAAAGTGCTGGGATTACAAGCGTGAGCCACTGTGGCCAGCTCCAAAACCTACATTTTTACATCTAAAAAATCCCAATTCTGGAGAATGTATAAGTCACATAAAAGCTGTGTGAAGCTTCCTGGGAGTGGCCAGTTTATAATCTCTGCGTGCTTTCCACTGCAGACTATAACTGTCCCTATCGCTAGACTGGGGAGCCTTCTCACCTGGCACAAGCTCAGCTTCCCCCCAACCTCTGTCTGCAGAGGTTGGAGTCAAGACACTCTTGGCTGGGCCGTGTACGGCCGTCCACCTGTCCCTTCCCACCTGCCCTCACTACTCAGAGCCCCATCAACACATCAATCATAGACCACACAATGCTAAACACAAGAAGCCCTGACCTGAATTAACCCTCACTCTCACAGGGTGGCAGTGGGGCCTCCTTTGTCCCCATCTCCCCTCTCCCAACTCCTGGGCCCTCTGGTGGTACTCAGGACTGGTCCTCAGCCAATCTTCTATGTCTTCAATCTCTCTGCTGAACATTGCTGCCACCCTCTTATCTAACTGGAATCTCCCCTGAGGACACACCTCCTGGGGCCCTTCCAAGTGGGGAAGTCTCCTTGCTTCTGGGAGCTGCTTCTGGACTGTTTCTCTTCACCCTCCCCAAAACCCCCAGCTGGGAAACTCTCATTATCAGAGTAAATCATTCACTACCCCTCCCCGTGCGTTATCTGTCAACTCAGACAACTATTCCTTTCTTCCTAACTTTAGCTCTGGGCCTGCCGCCTCTCCGGCTGCTCTTACCATTCTTGGAGATTTCTACATCCAGGTAGATGGTCCTCTGGCCTCTTGGTCCCAAGGCCTCCAGCTGATCTCATCCCACCCCCACCGCCCTCCCTCTCAGGGTCACACCTAGACCTACCTCAGTAACTGCCACCTCTTCAGAAGCTCTCTCTCATGCATCTCACTTACTACCCACTGCATCCTGTCTTCTTCATTCCCTTCAGGACCTCAACTCCGACAATCTACTTGCCCTACCACCTCCGCCCTCTGCCCCCCTCACGTCTCCACACAGAACTAATTCCTTGACCTACCCCCATTCTCACTCCCTCACACATTCTCTGCTCACTCCTCCCTCACCACCACACTTATCTGGCAGCACGGAGCTGCAGGCAACACCTCACTCCCAGTGCATGACTTGCTTCCCGAGAAAACAGAAGCAATCAGGAGGGAGGGAGAAAAAAAAAAAAAAAATCAAACTGCCTCCTGCCTCGGATTAAGCTGTTCAAGCTTTCAAACAAACAGAACTTGTGATAAGTGAGGGCATGAGTTCACCCAGTCAGACACTAGTACTTCTGAAAGGTCAGTAGGTCCAGCCGGCGGCAGCAGTCAGGGAGGCCACTCTGAACAGAGAATGCCTCTGCAGTGAGACCTGGCTTTGTCAATTACTACTGTCAAGTGACCTCGGACAAGGCGCATAACTTCACCACCGCACCCGGCTGTTTTAAAGGTTAAAGGGCACATTCAAGCTCAGAGTAAGCACCAGAGGTAACAAGAGGCCAGGTAACTAGAAGGTACATCCTAACGTAATTACTTCACCTGAAAAAGTCCAGCAGGGCTTTGCTGCCAAAATTCCGGTTCTGACTGCAAGAATGGTCAACGTCTGCATTCCCGACTCCCAGTCACCTACAGCCCAGCCTCTCCCCACCAATTCAATTTTTCCTCCTGCCTGGAGCATAGGGAAATTAACCACTCCCCAGAAGTTACTACAGGTGATGACTTGGTGCCCACATATCCTGCTCTCTTTTTTCTCTCTCTTGAGGAGTCTTGCTCTGTTGCTCAGGCTGGAGTGCAGTGGCACGATCTCAAGCGATTCTCCTGCCTCAGTCTCCAGAATAGCCGGGACTACAGGTGTGCACCACCACAGCCAGCTAATTTTTGGTAGAGACGGTGTTTCACCATGTTTCCTAAGCTGGTCCTGAATTCCTGGCCTCAAGTGATCTGCCTGCCTCAGCCTCCCAAAGTGCTGGGATTACAGGCATGAGCCACCGCACCCAGCTTTCTTTTTTTGGGGGGGGGGGACAGAGTTTCACTCTTGGTGCCCAGGCTGGAATGCAGTGGTGGCATCTCAGCTTACTGCAACATCCACCTCCTGGGTTCAAGCGTTTCTCCTGCCTCAGCCTCCTTAGTAGCTGGGATTACAGGCGCCTGCCACCACGTCTGGCTACTTCTTTGTATTTTTAGTAGAGATAGTGTTTCACCATGTTGGCCAGGGTGGTCTCGAACTCCTGACCTCAGGTGATTTGCCCACCTTGGCCTCCCAAAGTGCAGGGATTACAGGCATGAGCCACTGCACCCGGCCTTGGCCTTCTGATTTTTAATAGGTCTAGTCCTGAATCCAGACTGCTTTCTCTTCGCATCCAGTACCTGTCTATAAAGCCTTAGGGCACCTGGCTCTGGCCTATCTCTTCCACCTCCCATCATCCTCCAGTCCTCCCCTCCCTCACGCCTGTTCTATCCAGGCTGGCTCTGTCTTTTCCTTGAACCCAACCCGGCTTGTTCCAGCCTCAAGGCCTTTGTACACCATTGCCTGTAACTGGACACTGGTCCCCCAGGTCTGTGTGTGGCTACTGCCTCCTGATTCTTCATGTTAGAGCTCAGATGTCACCCTCCTCAGAGAGACATCCCCTGACCACCTCTGCTAAAGCCGCCCCATCAACTTACGTCACCCTGTTGGTGTACTTCGCCTCGTTCATTTACTTCTCAGTAGTTTAATCTCATGGCAAGTGCTCTCTAAACCTTCCCTAGCTCTGCCTCTCCCACTGGAATAGTAGCTCTGTGAATGCAGGAACCCAGCTCGTCTGAGTTAACTGTTATCACCGGCGCCAGTCTCTGGCACGTAGCAGGGCCTCAGTAAGTTTTGCTGAATCAATGAATTCTTCTTTCAAGAGAGCTCTTTTCAAAACCCGCTGGTGCTTGTCAGAAGCAGTTAAGGTTATAACAACACTTGTTCAAAGAGACCTTTCAGGCCACACTTCCTTCACAGTGTAGAGGTTTAAATCACCTTATCCGCCACCGACTTCTAAGGACCAATTCAAAGAACCCAACCCCAGCTGCTCAATGCCAACACTCTCGCGCCTTAGCAGAGCTGCTTCTTCCCCACACTTACTTCCTTTCTTCTCCCTCCTTCTCGGGCACCTACTTTACTGCAACCCAACTACAAAAGCTTCGGGGGAGGCTCTTGATCAACCTCCAAAGAGGCAGGGGTGAGGGGGGCGTCTTCCCTGAGTCTAAAACGGCCACCAGGTCACCCAATCCAACCCCCACCCTCTCAGGCCTGGCCTCTCCCTGGGCTTTGGCCATGGAACTTTCCACCGCCAGGAGGAGGCTGGTCTTCAGTTCAGTTCGTCACCCCCTTCCTGCCACAGGAAAGGCCAATGCCACACCTTCTTGGTCAATACCTTCCTTCATCCGAAGGAAACTCTCCTGACCCTCGCTCCTCCGCCCGTCTCCGCTCTCGAGAGCTCCCAAACCTCATCTCAAGGCTCAATCTGCCAGGGCTGGCTCCACCACACCCCCTGAACTCCATCAAGTCGCCCCTAGTTTCCTCCCCCGCCAATTCTCCCTGCTCGGATCCCCGTTGGCCCCCTCGCTCCTTCCCCCTGCGACCCGCCACGACCCTCACCGTGGATGCCGCGTTCTCCGTCGGCCGCCAGGACCTCGGAGAGGAGCAGCGATGCCAGCAGGGCAAGGAGCGCCCGGCCCCGCCTCGGCCCGCACAGCTGCGCCATGGCCCGCTCCGCCAAGACGCTCAGGCGACGCCGCCAGGCGCCAGCCGTTGGGGTCTCGCGATCAGGTGCCGGAAGCCCCTCGCCGCGCACGCGCACTGCAGCGTCTCGCCTTCAGGTGCAGGCGCTCGAGGAGGGTCCGTCAGGTGCCGAAGCCCCCGGAAGCCGCCTTTCCGGACGTTCCGTGAGGGGACACCCGACCTTCTCCGCGCGCGATGCCTGGGTCTGCTCCTCACTCGCGCCTTCGCGGCCTGCGACACTCAACGCCCCTCCGCGCGTTCAGAGCCCCGCCACACCTCCCAACGTGCGGGGGTCGCCAGAGCCAATGGCGGACGCCTGGAAGCGGCTCCCGAAGGTGGCTGAGCAGGCAGGAGGCGGGGCGCACCTGGCGAGGCGGGGCGTGCAGGGCGCAGGCGCAGAGGGCAGGCACCTGCGCGGCCGCTCCCACGACCCGGGCGCACCTGGGCCCGCCCCTGGCGCCGGGGAAGAGGCGGGGCTTGCGCGAGCCTCGCCCCCAACAGCCTTGCCGGGCCCGCTGAGCACCTGCCACCCTGTCCGTGGGCTGGGTGACCCGACGTCCGAGGAGGGCCTTCGCTCTTGGACTGGCCTCAGGGTGGGAGGAGGGGGCGGCAGACACGGGTTTCTTGGAAGCCTGTGGTTTTCTGCCGGCCTCGCTTCCGCTTTCCTGTGAATTCCTTCGTGAATTCGGAGTTCACTGGACTCCTGCTCCGGGGCTAAATGCTGGGGATCCAGCGGTGGCCATGCCAGACTGATCTCTGAGTCACCAAACAGGCTAGCGGAAGCTTCGTGCAAAGTGATGAAAGCTGTGATGGGGGAGAGCCACGCTGAGGGATCAGAGGCTGGGACGCTGGAGGGGCAGAGCATGATGGAAGTCCAGACACCTTTACCATCCAGCGTGAGAAAGAGCCAAGGAGGGCTTCCTGGAGGAGGTGACAGGCCCATGTAAAAATAACAGTCCCGGGCCCTGGCTTCAAGGTTCTCAGGACAGATAGGGAGACAAATACTTAGCAACGGGCAGCAAAAGACTTGAGAGGAAGGAAGCCCCTGGGGAATACCAGAGGAGACACCTGACCAAGCCTGGGAATCAAAGAGGGCTTCTTGGAAGAGGAGTTATGTGAGCAGACTCTAGAAAGAGAAATTAAGTGGTGCAGTCACACAAGTAGAGGACAGCCAACAAGGTAATCCAAATAAATGATTATTGAAAACACTTGCCCGGTGCAGTGGCACGTGCCTGTAGTCCCAGCTACTCGGGAGGCTGAGGCTGGAGGATCCCTTGAGCCCAGGAGTTCTGGGCTGTAGTGTGATATGCTGATCAGGTGTCCGCACTAAGTTCAGCATCAATATGGTGACCTCCCTGGAACAGGGGACCACCAGGGTGCCTAAGGAGGGGTGAACTGGCCCAGGTCAGAAACCGAGTAGGTCAAAACTCCTGTGCTGATCAGTAGTGGGATTGCACCTGTGAATAGCCACTGCACTCCAGCCTGGGCAACATAGTGAGACCCCATCTCTAAAATAAATAAATAAAAAAACACTTTTATTATTTCTTTTGTTTGTTTTTGAGACCAAATTTTGCTCTTGTTGCCCAGGCTGGAGTGCAATGGCATGATCTCGGCTCACTGTAGCCCTGACCTTCTGGACTCAAGGGATCCTCCCACCTCGGCCTCCCAAGTAGCTAGGACTACAGATGTGAGCCACCACATCCAGCTAATTTTTAAATTTTTTTATGGAGGTAGGTGTCTTGCTATGTTGCCCAGACTGGTCTCAAACTCCTGGCTTCAAGGGATCCTCCTGTCTCATCCTTGCAAAAGTGTTGTATTGCAGGCATGAACCACCACACCTGGCCTGAAAACACTTTAACAGTGCCATACAGGCTGGCATGGAAAATAGCAAGAGATCCTTTGAATTGGGTGGTGGAGGAAGGGCTCTGGGAGGGGTGGCTTTGATAATGAACTTTTAAGGACGATAAAGGCCAAGGGACAAACATCCCGAGCATCAGGAACAGCAAATGCAGAGGTCTTCAGGCAGGAAAGAGAATAGTGTGTTCAGGAGCCAGGGCCACGCCCACTCTTCAGTTCCCTCCTAGCATAATAATACATGAAGAGCCTTAACCGAGTTGTCAAAATGGTGTTTACCTTACACAGTGGAAGTTTAAGCTTGCAGTGAGGTCATGGACTCAAGGTGGAGTCTGAATGCGAGGCCAAAGCACCTGAGTCCCCCACTGCCACTCACGCCCACCAAACCCAGGCCTGAGCATGAAGACAGAGAAGAATGTGTTGAGCTGTTGAGGCTTGGAAGAAGGCAGAGGCCTCTTCTTTATTTTATTTTATTTTATTATTATTATTATTTTTTTTTTTTGAGACAGAGTTTCACTCTTGTTGCCCAGGCTAGAGTACAGTGGCATGATCTCCACCCACTACAACATCTGTCTCCCGGGTTCAAACAATTCTCCTGCCTCAGCCTCCCGAGTAGCTGGGATTACAGGCGTGCACCGCCAGGCCCAGCTAATTTTTGTATTTTTAGTAGAGACGGGTTTTCTTCATGTTGGTCAGGCTGGTCTCGAACTCCCGACCTCAGGTGATCTGCCCGCCTTAGTCTCCCAAAGTGTTGGGATTACAGGCATGAGCCACAACGCCTGGCCAGAAAATTATTTTCAGTAATAGTCACGTAAGAATCATTGTTGTATTTCTTTTTTCGGTCTTTTGGTGGGAGGGAGCCTGCTTTTTAGTTTTAAAACAATTAACAATTGACCAAATAAATTTCAATTTTAAAGATATTACTCAAATCCAGTATGAATGAATATTTGCACTTGCTGGCTGGGTACGGTGGCCCATGCCTATAATCCCAGCACTTCGGGATTAAATCATTTGAGCCCAGGAGTTCAAGACCAGCCTGGGCAACATAGCTAAACCGCTTCTCTACCAAAAATAGAAAAAATTGGCTCAGCTTGGTGGCGCATGCCTGTCCTAGCCATTCGGGAGGCTGAGGTGGGAGGATCGTTTGAGCCTGGGAGGTGGAGGCTGCAGTGAGCTGGATTGTGCCACTGCACTCCAACCTGGGTGACAGAGTGAGACCCCATCTCAAAAAAAAGAAAATTTGTGGCCAGGCACAGTGGCTCATGCCTGTAATCCCAGCACTTTGGGAGATTGAGGCAGGCAGATCACGAGGTCAGGAGATCAAGACTATCCTGGCCAACATGGTGAAACACCCTCTCTACTAAAAATACAAAACATTAGTTGGGTGTGATGGCACGTGCCTGTAATCCCAGCTGCTCTGGAGGCTGAGGCAAGAGAATCCCTTGAAACCAGGAAGCAGAGGTTGCAGTGAGCCGAGATTGCGTCACTGCACTCCAGCCTGGCGACAGAGTGAGACTCCATTTCAAAAAAAGAAAATTTGCTCTTGCCAAATAAAAATATTACAACTCAAAGTTCATACCATTTGTTTTTTGTGTGTTTTTTTTTGTATTTTAGTTTCACCATGTTGGCCAGAATGGTCTTGATCTCCTGACCTCCTGATCCGCACACCTCAGCCTTCCAAAGTGCTGGCATTACAGGCGTGAGCCACCGCATCTGGCTTTCCGGTTTGTGTGTGTGTGTGTGTGTGTGTGTGTGTGTGTGTGTGTGTGTGGCACAGTGTCTCACTTTATTGCCTAGGCTGCTCTCCAACTCTTGGGCTTAAGTGATTCTCCTATTACAGGTGTGAGCCACCACACCCAGCCACTTTAAACTTTAAACACAAAAACTCGAAAGGAATATGTAGAGTGACAGAATAGTTTCTTCATGTTTATAATCGTTGTGCTACTATTTTTATTTCTAATATATTATTAAAATGCAAGAACATGGCTGGGTATAGTGGCTCATGCCTGTAATCCCAGCACTTTGGGAGGCTGAGGTGGGTGGATCACGAAGTCAGAGATGGAGCCCATCCTGGCCAACATGACGAAACCCCATCTCTACTAAAATACCAAAAACAAAACAAAACAAAACAAAAAAAATTAGCTGGGCATGGTGGTGCACGCCTGTAGTCCCAGCTACTCGGGAGGCTGAGGCAGGGGAATTGCTCAAATCCAGGAAGTAGAAGTTGCAGTGAGCCGAGATCGCCCCTCTGCACTCCAGCCTGGTAACAGCGAAACTCTGCCTCAAAAAAAAAAAAAATTAGCTGGGCATGGTGGTACGCACCTGTAGTCTCAGCTACTCAGGAGGCTGAGACAGGAGAATCTCTCGAACCTGGGAGGCAGAGATTACAGTATGCCGAGATTGTGTTACTGCACTCCAGCTTGGGCAACAAATTGAGACTTCATCTCAAAAAAATAAAAAAAATAAAGAAAATATATTTATATAGATATAATGTTAGAAAGTGGTAAGTGTTATGTATAAAACAGAACTGGGTGAGAGGCGTGAGAGTTGCACTGTGAGATAGCACAGCCAGGGAAGAACTCACTGAACAGAGGGCATTGGAGGGAGTGAAGGAGTGAGCTCTGCGGACATTCTAGGGAAGCACTTTCCTGGCAGAGGAACTTGGAGTGAAAGGTGCTGAAATAGGACTGTCCCTGGCACAGCTGGGACTGCTAAACCAAGGAATTTGGCCTTTAGGATGAGGTCTATGGGGAGCTATGGATAGTTGTTTTTTGTTTATTTTTGTTTTTTTGAGACAGGGTCTTGCTCTGTCACCCAGGCTGGAGTGCAGTGCTGTGATCTCAGCTCACTTCAGCCTCCACCTCCTGGGTTCAAGCAATTCTCCCACCTCAGCCTCCCGAGTAGCTGGGATTACAATCATGCACAACCCATGCTTGGCTACATTTTTTTTTTTTTTTCATTTTTAGTAGAGATGTGATTTCGCTGTATTGGCCAGGATGGTCTCGAACTCCTGACCTCAGATGATCCACCTGCCTTGGCCTCCCAAAGTGCTGGGATTACAGGTGTGAGCCACGGCACCTGGCCTGTTTTAAATTTTTAAATAAAATAGCTTTATTGAGATATAACTCACATACCATACAATTCACCCTTTTATTTTTTTATTTGTATTATTTATTTATTTATTTATTTTGGGGACAGAGTCTCATTCTGTCGCCCAGGCTGGAGTGCAGTGGCACAATCTCAGCTCACTGCAACCTCTGCCTTTCAAGTTCAAGCGATTCTCCTGCCTTAGCCTCCCAAGTAGCTGGGATTACAGGCATGCACCCGCACGCCCCGCTAATTTTTGTATTTTTGGTACAGACAGGGTTTTGCATTGTTGGCCGGGCTGGTCATGAACTCCTGACCTCAAGTGATCCACCTGCCTCGACCTCCCAAAGTGCTGAGATTACAGGCATAAACCACTGTGCCCAACCCCAACTCACCTTTTTAAAGTTTACAGTTTGGCCACATGTGGTGGTTCATCCCAGCACCTTATGAGTTATACGATTTGCCATTTTTTTCTCCCATTCTATGGGTCATCTCTTCACTTTCTTGATGATGTTCTTTGAAACTCAAAAGTTTTACATTCTGGCTGGTTGGTGGGTTGAGGTGCCTCACACCTGTAATCCCAGCACCTTGGGAGGCTGAGGTGGGAGGATCACTTGAGCCCAGGAATTGGTGAACAGCCTAGGCAACAACGGGAGACCCTATCTCTACAATTTTTTTTTTTTTTTTTTTTTTTTTGTGAGACAGCGTCTCACTCTGTCCCCAGGCTGGAACAGCAAACTGATCTTGGCTCACTGCAACCTCCACCTCCTGGGTTCACCCAGTTATCTTGCCTCAGCCTCTCCAGTGGCTAGAATTACAGGCACGAGCCACCATGCCTGGCTTTTTTTTTTTTTTTTTTTTTAATTTTTAGTAGAGACAGGGTTTCACCATGTTGGCCAGGCTGGTCTTGAACTCCTGACCTCATGATCCACTTGCCTCGGCCTCCCAAAGTGCTGGGGGACTACTGGCATGAGCCACTTCACCCAGCCACGTTTACATTTTAAAGTATAGGCCAGGCACGGTGGCTCATGCCTATAATCCCAGCACTTTGGGAGGCTGAGGTGGGCGGATCACCTGAGGTTTGGAGTTCAAGACCAGCCTGACCAACATGGAGAAACCCCGTCTCTACTAAAAAATACAAAATTAGCTGGATGTGGTGGCTCATGTCTGTAATCCCAGCTACTCAGGGGGCTGAGGCAGGAGAATCGCTTGAACCCAGGAGGCAGAGGTTGCGGTGAGCCCAGATCCTGTTGCTGCACTCTAACCTGTGCGACAAGAATGAAAGAGTGAAACTCCATCTCAAAAAAAAAAAAAAACAAATTTAAAAGTGTAATTCTTGCTGCTCATAATTAGCAGTGGGAAGCCTGTTTTGAGGTAAGGGACTTCCCTGGCCACCCTGGCTAAAATTGCAACCCCACCCTCACTCCATTTCTCCTTTTCTGCTTTGTATTTCTCTAAAGCACTCATGATAAACAGTATAATACTGTACTTACCACGTTTCTCATCCGTCCCCGCCACAACTGTCAACTCCTTGGGACTGGGGCTTGTCTGTTTTGTTTTATTCCTGGGGCCTAGAGCAGTGGCTGGTACAGAATGGATACTTAATAGATATTTGTTGAATGGGGCCGGGCAAGGTGGCTCACACCCGTAATCCCAGCACTTTGGGAGGCCAAGGCGTGGTGGATCACCTGAGCTCAGAAGTTCGAGACCAGCCTGGCCAACATGGTGAAACCCTTTTTCTACTAAAAATACAAAAATTAGCCGGACGTGGCACATCCCTGTAATCCCAGCTACGCCGGAGGCTGAGGAAGGAGAATCGCTTGAACGCGGGGACGTTGCAGGGAGCCAAGATCGCGCCACTGTACTCCAGCCTGGGCGACAGAGAAAGACTCCGACTCAAAAAACAAAAACAAAAAAAGATATTCTTTGAATGGAATGAAAGATGAACAAACGGATGGATGGATGAGTGAATGAATGAACGAAGCAACAAATGACGCTCGACCTTCTACGGCGGGTCAGACGCTCCCGCACCGCCCCCCGCGGCCGCCAGAGGGAGCAGACAGGCCGGGTCCCAAGTGTCTGTCCTGGCCCCCCGCCCCCCTGCCCCCCACCCAGGATCCAGGCCCGAGAATCCCATACGCCGGGACCCGCCCAGGGCTCTGGGACCCCGCGCATACCTGAACCCGGCACGACTGCAGGCTTCAAGCCGGCGCAGCGGCCTGCCCTCGCGCAGGAGACAGGGAAACTGAGGCCCGGGGCGACCAGGGCGGGGCCGACCTCCCGCCGAGCCCCCGCCCCGCCCCCCCCCGCCGGCCAGCCACGCCCCGGCCCGTAAGAAGCACCCGGGGCGCGAGGCCAAGGCGCACAGAGCGGGGCCGGGCGGGGGCCAGCAGCGCGATGGCAGCTCAGCGGCTGGGCAAGCGCGTGCTGAGCAAGCTGCAGTCTCCGTCGCGGGCCCGCGGGCCGGGGGGCAGTCCCGGGGGGCTGCAGAAGCGGCACGCGCGCGTCACGGTCAAGTATGACCGGCGGGAGCTGCAGCGGCGGCTGGACGTGGAGAAGTGGATCGACGGGCGCCTGGAGGAGCTTTACCGCGGCATGGTGAGCCCGGGGAGGGGTGGTCCGGGACAGATCGAACCCGGGCGCGGAGACCCAACGCCGTTGGGGTCTCGGTGCACGCTCGCTGGTGCACAGGCAGCCTGGCCTGCACAAGGGGACGAGTGCCCTAGGGCCGGGCACTCACTGGCCTGGCCGTCTGTCCCCACAGCATGGAGCTTGTGGACACACAGAGAGAAACACGCAAACTCGTGGGTCTCCAGAGATGTGTCCAAACGCCTGGGGAGGGCCGGGGGTTAACCTAAGGGAGAGAAGAGGCTAAATGGAGCTGAAACCGCCACGTCTGGAGAAAGAGTGGGGGAAGGGGGATGTCGTAAAGCCAAACATAGACATGGTGACAGAGGAGATACAGCCACACAGAGACCCAGGCAAAGGAAGCAACAGCAGACACAGCCGTGCATAGTGAAGGAAGCTAGAGCCACTCACAGCACAGAAGCAGCAGCCATGCACAAACTCACAAGGACACAAGCGCGTGGGGGCTGGAGGGGGACCCCCACAGATCAGCATACGCTACAGCCACAGCCACCCATAGACACAGCGGCGTGGGCCACAGCTGTAGGCAGATGCAGCAAACTCCACTCAAACACAGAATGACTCCGGTTGCAGCCCTCCGTTCCCTCCTAAAGGAAAAACTATGACCTGACCGCCTACAAACACAGGCACAGACCCACAGCCACTCAGACAGAAAACAACAGAAACTGGCCCAGCACAGTGGCTCACGCCTGTAACCTCAGCACTTTGTGAGGCCGAGGCAGGAGGACTGCTTGACGTCAGGAGTTCAAGAGCAGCCTGGGCAATATGGCGAAAACCTGTCTACCAAAAATATAACAACTTAGCCAGGCGTGGTGTCACCCACTTGTAATCTCCGCTCCTTGGGACACTGAGATGGGAGGATTGCTTGAGCCCAGGAGGCCAAGGTTGCACCACTGCACTCCAGCCTGGGCAAGAGAGTGAGTCCCCGTCTCAAAAAAAACAAAAACCAACAGAATTTATAACTACACTCAGACATAAAACTGTGTCAACTATAGGCACAGGTGGACATACAATGCAGAACCCACCGGGGCCCGCAGGCACACAGGAGCTGAAGCCACGGCTGTACGTTTTGACAGACACAGGTACTTCGTCACTTGAGTCTCTGCTTGAATCACACTTTCAGTGACTTCTTTTTTCTTTTCCCTTTTTTTTTTTTTTTGAGACAGAGTCTCACCCTGTCTCTCTGTCGCCCAGGCTAGAGTGTAGTGATACAATCTCGGCTCACTGCAACCTCCGCCTGCAAGGTTCAAGCAATTCTCCTGCCTCAGCCTCCGAGTAGCTGGCATGGCAGGCATGCGCCACCATGCTCAGCTAATTTTTTGTATTTTCAGTAGAGACGGGGTTTCATCATGTTGGCCAGGCTGGTCTCGAACTCCTGACCTTGTGATCCACCTGCCACGGCCTCCCAAGGTGCTGGGATTACAGGCATGAGCCACCTCGCCTGGCCCCTTTTTTTTCTTTTCCTTAGAGATGGGGCCTGGCTGGCTGCATGCAGTGGCTCGAGCCTGTAATCCCCACACTTTGGGAGACTGAGGCAGGCAGATCACTTGAGGTCAGGATTTCAAGACCAGCCTGGCCAACATGGCGAAACCCCGTCGCTACTAAAAATACAAAAATTAGCCCAGCATGATGGTGGGTGCTTGTAATCCCAGCTACTTGGGAGGCTGAGGCAGGAGAATCGCTTGAACCTGGGAGGTGGACGTTGCAGTGAGCTGAGATCATGCCACTGCACTCCAGCCTGGGCGAAAGAGTGAGACTCCGTCTCAAAAAAAGAAAGATGGGACCTCACTATGTTGCCCAGGCTGGTCTTGAACTCCTGGGCTCAAGCGATTCTCTCTTCCCAGCCTCCCAAACTGTCAGGATTATTTATAAGCGTGAGCCACTGCACCGGCCTTCTGTGACTTGTGTACCTACAGTGTACACAGGACCCAGGAGTCGTCCTTTTCACAGTGCAACAATGGTGGGAGGCATGGCCCGTCTCCCACAGGGACACGCAGTCCCTCTGTTCTCACACCTGGGCCCACGCAGGTGAACAAGTGTGGTCGCTAGCGGCAGGTGGCATCTCTGAGGTCATTCTTGGTTGGGGGGCCCTCCAGCTGGCTGAGGGCACATGATGACGCATCACACACCTACGCCAGAGGCTCACACCTCACCCCTGCAGGACCATAGTTCCCTATACGAAGCCACCTCACGCTGCTGGGTCCCTCTGCATCCTCAGCCAGCCCCGGGCCCTTGGCATCAGGCAGTGGCCCTGGCAGAGACTCACACCTGTGTCCTTGCTGAAGCGGCTTCACCACACAGAACCAGGACCCTCCAGCCCTGAAGCCGACAGCCGGACTTTGGGTTGGGGAGGAAAGGATTCCTAACCTCTTGTTGCCTCAACAGCTGGGGACAGCTGGGTTGTGCTCCTGGCAGGGGCACTGAGCCGGCCTGTGCTTGGGCCGCCGCCTGCAGAGGCCACACTAAGCACCCACTCTTAGCAGCCGAGTTCAGCTTCTGACTCATCCCACCCACCCACCTTGAGGGGCCTCGGTGGTCTTCCCTCTGGTCTCACCAGACTGCATTTTGGCCCCTGAAGGGCTGGCCCAACCCCTCCCCTCCCTTCCTGTTCCCTGGGGGAAGGGGCCGCCCCAGCTGGCTGCTGTTTGCCAGCCTCTCCTCCCCCGCACCTAGCGCTAAGTAAGACTTTTCCTTGAAAGGGCAGAAGCCAGCCCCTCTCCTGAATCCCAGAATCTGACATTCCAAGGCTCCACCAGGCCTGTTTTCCTCTGTGGGAACCGGAGCCAAGGCGAGAGCCTCGTGCCAGCCCCGAGGCTCCCGGGGCCCAAGGGCCCAGGCTTGGGGCTGGTACAGGGCCCCAGGGCTCCATCAGCCCATCTGCCACCCCCCCCCCCCCCCCCGATGTCCCGCCTTGGCAGTGCTGTCCCTGACTGCCACATTAATGCTCCAGAACCCGCCAGCTGGGCCCTGGGGCCCGTGGGGCTCCTGCAGAGCCCTGGGCAAAGGCGGGGGACGGAGGGAGGGAAGGGGACCCCGAGCACCTCTCCCTCCCTGACCCTAGGAGGCAGACATGCCGGATGAGGTCAACATCGACGAACTGCTGGAATTAGAGAGTGAAGAGGAGAGAAGACGGAAGATCCAGGTAGGTGGGGTGGGGGGCGTCCCCAAGCCCCCCACTGCGCACATCCATAAAAATAATAGCAATCGTTCCCATGTTTACTGAGTGCTCACTGGATGCCAGGTGCTGCTACCACAGCCTGACACACATCCACCCACTCATGTCATCCTCACAGAACCCTCCGAAGCAGGCCCTAGTGTGAGCCCATTTTCCAGATGAGGCAAATGAGGCCCAAAGAGGTTGACTCCCTTGCCCAGCATCACACAGCTCAGAAGGAGCAGAGCTGGACGGTGAACCCAGGCAGTTTGGCAGCCCTGTCCTTGCTTATGGCTTACACCTTTTTAGAGGAGGGAAGTGCCGTGTGACCTCCTGGCCCTCTCCTGTGACCACTGGATCCAGTGACTCACCCCTTCTCTGAGTCGCTCCGCATGCCTCTCAGGCTCTGTTCCTCTGGAAGCTTGGTGGGCAGTCCACCCTGGAGTCTGACTTCCATTTGTCTCGCTGCTGGGAATTTTTGGGAAAGTGAAGGGGCTGGAGGGGAGGAGGTGTTAGTCATTTCACTTCTTTATTTATTTTTGGTTGGGGGTTGTAGGGACTCCTGAAGTCCTGTCGGAGCCCCATCGAGGTGAGTTTTCTCTCCCCAGTTACTGGCCCTTTTCTGGCCCCACGTACTCTGATGGGGGAGGGGGAAGGAGCCGGCCATGCCTGGGACAGGCAGAAGGATCTCTGGGGAACCCCCGGCACCCCCTCCACAGCTCTTTCTGGTCTCCAGGGGTGTCTTTTGTCCTCCTCCTCATCTCTCTCCCTCTCCCCCATCTGCTGAGGGGGCTCCATTCTGTCCTCGCCCATCTGCCTGGTTTCTGCCTCTCCTGTGCCTGTCCTTCCGCCTTCGGGCTCAGTCTCCTTCTGTCCCTCTCCCGTTACTGCCTCCACCACCCTGGGCTCCCTTCTCTACCTCTGGGGGCCCCTCCATCCTCCCAGGCCCTGCAGCTGAGCTGCCCAACCCCTCCCACTTCCTCCCCTGCTTTAAAAGGGAAAAATATTCATGTTTCTCCAGCTAGCTCTGGACAGCCTGAGGGACAAATGTCATTGTGTGTCTGTCTGCCCGGGATCTGTCTCTGGGGGCCTCTGTGTCTTCTCCGTCCCTATGTCTCTCGCTGTCTCTGTCTCTACAAGTCTCTCTGTTTCTCTGTGTGTTTCCCCCTCCCCTACTCCCTGTCTGTCTCCTTGGCTCGCTCTCTTCCTAGCTGTTTCTTTCTTTCTTGTTTTTTTGAGACAGAGTCTTGCTCTGTCACCCAGGCTGGAGTGCAATGGCATGAACTCGGCTCACTGCTACCTCTGCTTCCTGGGTTCAAGCGATTCCCCGCCTCAGCCTCCCGAGTAGCTGGGATTACAGGCACCCGCCACCAAACCCAGCTAGTTTTTGTATTTTTAGTAGAGATGGGGTTTCACTGTATTGGTCAGGATGGTCTCAAACTCCTGACCTCAGGTGATCCACCCACCTCAGCCTCCCAAAGTGCTGGGATCACAGGCATGAGCCATCTTGCCTGGCTAACTTTTTTTAAAATTTGAGACAGAGTCTCGCTCTGTCTGTCACCCAGGCTGGAGTGCAGTGGCGCGATCTTGGCTCAGTGCAACTGCCGAGTCCTGGGTTCAAGCGATTCTCCTGCTTCAGACTCTGCAGTAGCTGGGTTTACAGGCACGTGCCACCACGCCCAGCTAATTTTTTGTATTTTTGGTGAACACAGTTCACTATGTTAGCCAGGATGGTCTCAGTCTCCTGACCTTGTGATCCGTCCACCTCAGCCTCCCAAAGTGCTGGGATGATGGACGGGAGCCACCGTGCCCGGCCTCCTCGCTCTTTCTCCATCTCTGCCTCTTTCTCCCGGTTCACTTTTCTGTGTGTCTATAGCCTCCACCCCTAACTCCCCCCACCCCACAATCAGAGAACAGGAGGAGGCACCCAGGTCAGGGACTGGGCTGGACAGGGGCAGGGGGTGCCCCTGCCGCTCCCATGTTCTCAGCTTCCCCACCCTGTCCTCAGGACTTCATCCAGGAGCTGCTGGTAAAGCTTCACGGCCTCCACAGGCAGCCCGGCCTCCGCCAGCCCAGCCCCTCCCACGATGGCAGCCTCAGCCCCCTCCAGGACCCGGCCGGGACTGCTCACCCCTGACCGTCTCCCACTCTCCCTGCCCCCCTCCCTGGACGCCGCCCCGGCTTGTGTATAAGTTGTATTTAATGGTTCTGTAACAATAACACTGTGTGGCTGTTTTTCCTCCCCGGGGTTACCATGGGCTTCCCCGAGCTCCGCCCCCAGCCTCCCTCTCTCCTCCCGTGGCCTCTGCCCTCATCCCTGCCCCAGCACCGCAGCTGGGCCTGCCAGATGGAGAATCACTCCTCCTGGGCCAGAGAGCATGAGAAGCCGCCCTGCTGACCCCACACCCTTGGGACTTACATCCTAGACCCCGCCTACCCTTGAACTCTCCACCCCGCCCCCATCCCTAGTCCCAGCCAGCAGGGCCCCTATATGCGGGCTCCTGCAGGAATCTGGGTCAAGGGCCATGCTCATGACCGAAGGTGGCCAGTATCGACTCAATACAGGTATTCACACAGCAAACAAATCATTCAGCCACTTCATGAAATCTGTGCTGTGCTTACAATAGCCCTTGGTACTGAGGCTACAAAGATGAGAGGAAAATGGTCTCTGGCATCAAGGTACTCACACACTATGGGGGGAGAAGGGCCTGAGTGTGAGGGTCAGAGGAAGGTGTGCTGAATGGCCCAAGATACCTGGGAGCCTGGCAGTGGGGAGGGAGTCATACACTCTGGGGGTGGTGAAGAAATCTGGGAGGGCTTCCTGAAGGAAGTGACATTAAGGCAGGCTTTGAAGGATGCATAGGAGTTCTATAAAATGGATACACCGCTCTGAGAACTCTGAACTTATGGGTGGAAGGATTGATATTGGGGCAGAGCCAGGGAAAATACCAAATGTTGCCAGGGCCAACCACAAGTCAGGAAGGACAATGGCCCCCAGAGCTGGGTCAGGGAAGCTCCCCTATTGAACCAGGGTTAACCTTTCATGCTGGGGCATGGAGAGGCCTGGAGGGTACCAAGGGAGCAGCTGGGCCATCAGAAGTGGGTAATGGCTTTTAAAACATTTTTATTTTATGTTTTTTAATTTTTTTTTTTTTTAATTATTTATTTTGAGACAGGGTCTCATTCTGTCACCCAGGCTGGAGTCCAGTGGTGCAATCTTGGCTCACTGCAGCCTTGACCTCCTCAGGCTCAGGTGATCCTCCCAGCTCAGCCTCCCAAGTAGCTGGGACTACAGGCATGCACCACCACGCCCGGCTTTTTTTTTTTTTTTTTTTTTTTTTTTTTTTTT
>NW_022437008.1:3622266-3630578 GCF_009761245.1 Sapajus apella
TTTTTTTTTTTTTTTTTTAAGAAACAGGATCTTGCTGTATTGCCCAGGCTGGTCTTGAAATCTTGGGCTCACATGATCAGCCTTCTCTCAGCCTCCCAAAGTGCTGCGATTACAGGGGTGAGCCACTGTGCCTAAGCTAATTTTATTTTAGAGACAGAGCCTCACTCTGTCACCCAGGCTGGAGTGCAGTGCCACAGTCACAGCTCACTGCAGCCTTGACCTCCTGGGCTCAAGCGATCCTCCCAACTTGGCATCCCAAAGTGCTGGGATTACAGGTGTGAGCCTCCACGCCTGGCTAATTGATTTTTTTTTGTTTTTTTTTTTTTTTTAATTTTTTTTTGAGACAGAGTCTCGCTCTGTCACCAGGCACCAGGCTGGATGGAGGGCAGTGGCGCAATCTCGGCTCATGGCAACCTCCACCTCCCAGGTTCAAGCAATTCTCCTGCCTCAGCCTCCCGAGTAGCTGGGACTACAGGCATGCGCCACCACACCCAGCTAATTTTTGTATTTTTTAGTAGAGACTAAAAATACAAAACATGGTTTCACCATGTTGGCCAGGATGGTCTCGATCTCTTGACCTCGTGATCCGCCCACCTTGGCCTCCCAAAGTGCTGGGATTACTAGCGTGAGCCACCGCGCCCGACCTAATTGTTTGGTTTTTGTAGAGATGAGGTCTCCTTATCTCTAAGGTCCAGTCTGGTCTTGAACTTCTGGGCCCAAGCAATCCTCCCGCCTTGGCCTCCACCATGCCCAGCTCTCTATTTCAACATTTTTTTTTTTTTTTGAGACTGGAGTCTCACTCTCTCATCCAGACTGGAGTGCAGTGATGCGATCCCAGCCCACTGCAACCTCCACCTCCCAAATTCAAGTGATTCTCCTGCCTCAACCTCTCAAGTAGCTGGGATTACAGGCATGCCACTATGCTTGGCTACTTTTTGTGTTTTTAGTAAGATGGGGTTTCACCATGTTGGCCAGGCTGGTCTTAAATTCCTGACCTCAAGTGATCTGCCCACCTCGGCCTCCCAGAGTGCGGGGTTTACAGGCGTGAGCCACCGTGCCTGGCCTATATTTCAACATTTTAATAGTTCTGGTTGGACCAGTGATCCCAGGTGTGTCTACTCAGGAGCTGGGGTGGGGTTGTGGCCGTGCTTAGGACCAGGGTGGAATCAGAGCTGGGCTATCTCACCAAGGACAAAGAAGTTGAGGCCCCAGGGCCCTGTCCCCACCTGTGCCACCCAGCGGCCCCGCCAGGATCAGGCATCCATCCCTGGGGGACTGAGCCCCAGTCTGGGAGGAAGCGAAGAGGCCCCTGAGGAGGAGTATCCAGGAGCGCCTGGCCTGTGCAGCCCGCCAGGTGACCGTGCTGTTTCTGTTCGGCTGGCCCAAGGCTTCCAGGGCTCTCTGCTCCAAGCTTATAGAGAACGAGCAGGTCCCTCCTGACACCCCAGCTCCTGGTCCCCGAACATCCCACGTGGGCCTGCAGAACCCTTCTCCTTCCCTCTCACGGAAACTAGTTTTGGTTCCTTGTCCTGGTGGAGGCAGTCTGTGCTCAAAACCCAGGTTCTAAAGTCTTGCATGTGCCATGTGTTAGGCCCCAGTATCCTCATCTGGAAAATGGGTACTTCACAGAACTGAGGCCCAGTGGAATGTCACTTGTCCAAAGCCACATGGCTGGGAAATGGTGGCACTGGGCTTCAGTCCCGGGCATTATGACTCCAGAGCCGAACTATTTAACTCCTGCCCTCCAGAGTCCCTTTAAACCACAGCAAAGATGGCTATTGTTCCCAGATGGGAAAAGATTGGCTACTTCATACTAAGGTGTTAATGACTGCTCACAATCCTTGGAGATAAGCAATGTAAAGTGTAACACAATTAACTAAGAACGGTGCCACCGTGAAGGATGGGAGGCCCGGCGGGTGACTCAGGCCTGTAACCCAGTCAAGGTCAGAGGATTGTTTGAGCCCAGGTCGCTGCGTTCAGCCTGGGCAACAGAGCAGTGTCTCAAAAAAAACAAAAAAAAAGGAAAAGAACTGGGAAAAAATAGGCCGGGCACAGTGGCTCACGCCTATAATCCCAGCACTTTGGGAGGCCACAGCAGGCGGATCACCTGACGTCAGGAATTAGAAACCAGCCTGGCCACCATGGTGAAACTCCATCTCTACTAAAAATACAAAAATTAGCTGGGCATGGTGGTGGGTGCCTGTAATCCCAGCTACTCAAGAGGCTGAGGCAGGAGAATCACTTGAATCCAGAAGGCGGAGGTTGCAGTGAGCTGAGATCGCGCCACTGCACTCCAGCCTGGGCGACAGAGCAAGACAATGTCTCAAATAAAAAAAAAAAAGGCTGGGTGTGGTGGCTCACGCCTGTAATCCCAGCACTTTGGGAGGCAAAGGTGGGCGGATCACCTGGGGTCAGGAGTTCAGACTAGCCTGACAAACATGGAGAAACCCTATCTCTACTAAAAATACAAAATTAGCCAGGTGTGATGGCACATGCCTGTAATCCCAGCTACTTGGGAGGCTGAGGCAGGAGAATCACTTGAACCTGGGAGGTGGAGATTACGGTGAGCTGAGATCCCGCCATTGCACTCCAGCCTGGGCGACAAGAGCGAAACTCTGTCTAAAAAAAAAAAAAAAATAGCTGGGTGTGGTGGCACATGCCTGTAATTCCAGCTACTCGGGAGACTGAGGCGGGAGAATCCCTTGAACCCGAGAGGCAGAGGTTGCTGAGATCCCGCCATTGCACTCCAGCCTGGGCGACAAGAGCGGAACTCTGCCTCAAAAAAAAAAAAAGCCCCAAAAGACACAGTGAACTTGACCCACCGTGCGCCACCCGGCTGCGGCCACACTCTCCTCTCCGCCGTCTGGCTCCTGGCTTCCCACCATCTGTGGTCCGTTTCCCACTCAGCAGCCACACGACGCCTTTTCTCACTCTGACCCGAAGCTCCTTTCCACCCTGCTCCCCCTTCCCCTTTCCTCTAAAGGTCACCATTTCAAAAAGCAAATCAATTTCTTAGTATTCCTGCAATATTTTTTTCTGCAAATACAAACAAGCGTGAGGCTATGTTCTAGTCACCCCCTTCGTACTAACAAGGCAGACATTCCAAACATTACTCTTTGCTTTTTTTTTGGTTTTTGGTTTTTTTTTTTTAGAAACAGTCTCACTCTGTCACCCCGGCTGGAATGCAATGGTGCAATCACAGCTCACTGCAGCCTGGACTCAACAAGCCACCTGCCTTAGCCTCCCACGTAACTGGGACCACAGGTGTGCGCCACTGCCCAGATAATTGTTAAACTTTTCGTAGAGATGAGGTTCTGCTGTGTTGCTCAGGCTGCTGTCAAACCCCTGAGCTCAAGTCATCCTCCCGCCTCAGTCTCCCAAACTGCAGGGATGACAGGTGTGAGCTGCTGTGCCCCATCATTTAACAACTCACACTGGGCCAGGCATGGTGGCTCATGCCTGTAATCCCAGCACTCTGCGAGGCCGAGACAGGAGGATCACCTGAGGTCGGGAGTTCAAGACCAGCCTGGCCAACATGGTGAGATGCACCCCCCCCCACCATCTCTACTAAAAAAAAAAATTAGCCAGGTGTGGTGGTGCACGCCTATAGTCCCAGCTACTCCTGAGGCTGAGGCAGGAGAATCACTTGAATCTGGGAGGTGGAGGTTGCAGTGAGCTAAGACCTCGGCAATGTACTCCAGCCTGGGTGACAGATGGAGACTCCGTCTCAAAAACAGTAATAACAACCAACCCTGCAGACGTTTCATGTCACCACCTTACACAGCCGTTCCTTGGCAGTCCTGGACACATTGTGCCCTGTCACCTTTCTTGTCTTTTTTTTGTTGCCCAGGCTAGACTGCAGTGGTGTGATCTCAGCTCACTGCAACCTCTGCCTCCTGGGTTCAAGCCATTCTCCTGCCTCAGCCTCCCTAGTAGCTGAAATTACAGGCATGCGCCACCACGCCTGGCTAATTTTTGTATTTTTAGTAGAGACGGGGTTTCTCCATGTTGGTCAGGCTTGTCTTAAACTCCTGACCTCATGATCCTCCTGCCTCAGACTCCCAAGTGCTGGGATTACAGGTGTGAGCCACCACGCCCAGCCAATTTATCTTTTTTATAGAATTTATTGGCTGAGCGTGGTGGCTCACACCTGTAATCCCAGCACTTTGAGTGGCTGAGGCAGGAGGATGACTTGATTCCAGAAGTTCCAGACTAGCCCAGGCAAGACCTCGTCTTTACAAAAATAAAATTAGCTGGTCGCAGTGGTGCACAACTGTGTTCTTAGTTACTCTGGAGACTGGGGTGGGAGGATCGCTTGAGCCCAGGAGTTCCAGGCTGCCGTGAGCCATGATTGCGCCATTACACTCCAGCCTGGGAAACAGCAACAGCCCGTCTCAAAAAAAAAAGCAAGAATGTATTACATCCTGAAATGGTCTATTCTATTGTCTGTTCTCTTCCCCCCACCACCACTTTCAGAATATTAGCTCCTCGCCTACCTTGAATAGCGCTGTGTTCCGGTGTAGAATGGCGCCGGGCACACAGTAAGCGCTTGCCCGAGAACAGTGCCCCCAGGTGGTCACGTTGTTGTCTGCAAGCACCGCCGCGCTCCGCGTGCGGACGTGAGGCCTCCGCGCCCCCTCGTGACTATGTGAATTGGTTTACTTTTTTATTTTATTTTATTTTTATTATTATTTATTTTTGAGACGGAGTTTCGCTCTTGTTACCCAGGCTGGAGTGCAATGGCGCGATCTCGGCTCACCGCAACCTCCGCCTCCTGGGTTCAGGCAATTCTCCTGCCTCAGCCTCCTGAGTCGCTGGGATTACAGGCACGCGCCACCATGCCCAGCTAATTTTTTGTATTTTTAGTAGAGACGGGGTTTCACCATGTTGACCAGGATGGTCTCGATCTCTTGACCTCGTGATCCACCCGCCTCGGCCTCCCAAAGTGCTGGGATTACAGGCTTGAGTCACCGCGCCCGGCCTACTTTATTTTATTTTATTTTTTTTTGAGACTGGAGTTTCGCTCTTGTTGCCCAGGCTGCCAGTGTAATGGAGCAATCTCGGCTCACTGCAACCTCCGCCTCCCAGGTTCAAGGGATTCTCCTGCCTCAGCCTCCTGAGCAGCTGGGATTACAGACATGCACCACCATGCCCGGCTAATTTTGTATTTTTAGTAGAGATGGGGTTTCTCCATGTTGGTCAGGCTGGTCTTGAACTCCAAACCTCAGGTGATCCGCCCACCTCAGCCTCCCAAAGTGCTGTGATTACAGGCGTGAGCCACCGCGCCCTGCGGTTTATTTTATGTTATTTATTTTGTTTTTGTTTATTTTTGATTCTCTTATTTACTTTTGTTTTCTTTTTTTTTTTTTTTTTTTTTTTTTGAGACGGAGTTTCGCTCTCCTTACCCAGGCTGGAGTGCAATGGCGCGATCTCGGCTCACTGCAGCCTCCGCCTCCTGGGTTCAGGCAATTCTCCTGCCTCAGCCTCCTGAGTAGCTGGGATTACAGGCATGTGCCACCATGCCCAGCTAATTTTTTGTATTTTTAGTAGAGACGGGGTTTCACCATGTTGACCAGGATGGTCTCGATCTCTTGACCTCGTGATCCACCTGCCTCGGCCTCCCAAAGTGCTGGGATTACAGGCGTGAGCCACCGCGCCCGGCCCTCTTATTTTTTTTTAGATAAGGGGTCTTGCCCAGGCTGGAGCACAGCGGCGCCATGATAGCTCACTGCAGCCTGGAAATCCTTAACTCAAGCGATCCTTCTACCGACCTATCCTCCTGAGTACCTGGGACTACAGGTGCCCACCACCGTGCCCGGCTTGAAGTGGTTTTTGTTTGTTTGTTTTTGAGATGGAGTTACACTCTGTCACCCAGGCTGGAGTGCAGTGGTGCAATCTCAGCTCACTGCAGCCTCTGCCTCCTGGGTTCAAGCAATTCTCTGCCTCAACCTCCTGAGTAGATGGAATTACAGGCGTGAGCCACCTCGCCTACCCTTGGAGGCCATTATTCTAAGTAAAGTAACAGGAATGGAAAACCAAAAACCATATGTTCTCACTTGTAAGCAGGAGCTAAGCTATGAGGACACAATGACATAAGAATGATACAATGGGCTGGGCTTGGTAGCTCACGGCTCTAATCCTAGCACTTTGGGAGGGCGAGGCGGGTGGAGTGTCTGAGTTCAGGAGTTTGAGACCAGCCCAGGCAACATGGTGAAACCCTGTCTCTACTAAGATACAAAAAATTAGCAGGACATGGTGGCGTGCGCCTGTAATCCCAGCTACTTGGGAGGCTGAGGCAGGAGAATTGCTTGAACCTGTTAGGCGGAGGTTTCAGTGAGCTAAGATCGCGCCACTGCACTCCAGCCCGGGCGACAGGGCAAGACTCCCTCTCAAAAACAAACAAATAAACAAACAGTGGCGCCGATTATGGAAAATGGAAGAGAATATCACTGTGAAATTTCCACAAATTCTTTCTCACTCCCCCATCAAAAGGTGGTATCTTATTCCCTCTCCTTTTTTCTTTTTGAGACAGAGTCTCACTCTTTTTGCCCAGGCTGGAGGGCAGTGGCCAGATCTTGATTCACGGCAACCTCCGCCTTCTAGGTTCAAGTGATTCTCGTGCCTCAGCCTCCTGAGTAGCTGGATTACAAGCGTAAGCCACCATGCCCAGCTAATTTTTATATTTTTAGTAGAGATGGGCTTTCGCCATGTTGGCCTGGCTGGTCTCAAATTCCTGATCTCATGTGACCCGTCCGCATCGACCTCCCAGAGTGCTGGCAACTCTCTGCCTTCTGCAAGTCTGTGCCCTCATTAGTTAGCATTGCTGGAGGAAGCATAAGTTTTCACTTTAAATTCCTGACCCCCCCTCAGGGGAGCCCTGAGCAGCCTGGGCACCTGCTGGGGTGGGAGCCAGGCTCCATGCCCCCGTCTGGTCACTCTCCCTTGCCTTAGTCATGGTTCCAAGTGTGTCTCTCTCCTTTCCCTGTTCTTGCTCACGAGCTTATTTTGTGGAAGCCACTGGAAGAGAACACCCTAATCCCCTCCTCTCCTGCCAACTGCCCCATCTCCCGGCTTCTGTGACAGTAGGTGCTTTTGGGTCCTGTTGGGATGGATCAGGTGTCTCTAAGGTGACCCTCCACTTGGGGACTTTCCCCCATTTTCTTTTGCTTTTTTTTTTTTCTTTTGTTGAGGCAGGGTCTCACTCTGTCACCTGGGCTGGATGGAGCGCAGTGGCACCATCATGGCTCCCTGAAACCTCAGCCTCCCCTGGCTCAGATGATCCTCCTGCCTCAGCCTCCCAAGTAGCTGGGATTACAGGCACGTGCCACCATGCCCTGCTACGTATTTTGGTATTTTTTGTTTGTAGAGATGGGGTTCTGCCATGTTGCCCAGGCTGGTCTCAAACTCCTGGGCTCAAGTGATCTGCCCACCTTGGCCTCCCAAATTGAGCCACCGTGCCTGGCCTACTTTCCCCATCTGCTCTTGCTTCATGAAGGTCATTGCTCCGGCAGGTCTCCAGTCCCTGCATACTCATTCCCACGGGCACACAGACACGTCGTCACTTCTTCCATATTAAAACAAAAACACAACAGAAACCCTCTGGACTTCCTCCAGCTCCAGCCCCATTTCTCCGTTTCCCTTTATAGCAAAATTTCTCATAAGAGACGTTCCCAGTTCTCTCTTACACCATTTTTTTTTTTTTTTTTTTTTGAGACTGAGTCTTGTTCTATTGCCTGGCTGGAGTGCAGTGGCGCAATCTCGGCTCACTGCAACCTCCACCTCCCGGGTTCAGGCGATTCTTCTGCCTCAGCCTCCCGAATAGCTGGCACCCACCACCACGCTCAGCTAAATTTTGTATTTTTAGTAGAGATGGGGTTTCACCATGTTGGGCGAGATGGTCTCGATCTCTTGACCTCGTGATCCACCAGCCTCGGCCTCCCCAAGTTCTGGGATTACAGGCGTGAGCCACCGCGCCCATTTCCAGTCAAATGTTCATTTCCTACTCTGGAAATTGTCTTGTCCGGGTCCCCATGGTGTTGGGGCCACGTCACACCTCCTGCTTGTCTTACTTGACCTCTCAGCTACATCTGGTGGAGGACTGTCTCCCACTCGCCTGCCTGCTTGCCTGCCTGCTTGCTTTCTTTTCTTTTTTTCTTTCTTTTCCTTTCTTTCTTTTTTTTTCTTCCTTCCTTCCTCCCCTTCCCTCCCTCCCTCTCTCCCTCCCACCCTTCCTTCCTTCCTTTCTTGCCTTCCTTCCTTTCTCCTTCCTTCCTTTCTCCTTCCTTCCTTCCCTCCTTCCCTCCCTCCCTCCC
>NW_022437008.1:3630678-3633965 GCF_009761245.1 Sapajus apella
CTTCCTCCCTTCCTTCCTTCCTTCCTTCCTTCCTTCCTTTTTTTCGAGATGGAGTTTCGCTCTTGTGGCCCAGGCTGGAGTGCAGTGGTGCGATCTCAGCTCACCGCAACCTCCACCTCCCAGGTTCAAGCAATTCTCCTGCCTCAGCCTCCCGAGTAGCTGGGATTACAGGCATGTGCCACCACACCTGGCTAATTTTGTATTTTTAGTAGAGACAGGGTATCTCCATGTTGGCCAGGCTGGTCTCGAACTCCCAACCTCAGGTGATCTGCCCACCTCAGCCTCCTAAAGTGCTGGGATTACAGGAATGAGCCACCGTGCCCAGCGAATGCCTTTTTATAAAACATTTATTTTATTTATTATTATTATTATTATTTGGAGATGGGGTCTCACTCTGTCTCCCAGGTTGGAGTGCAGTGGCACAATCTCAGCTCATGGCAACCTCCACCTCCCAGACTGAGTGATTCTCCTGCCTCATCCTCCCAAGTAGCTGAGATTACAAGCGTCCACCACAACGCCCAGCTAATTTTTTGTATTTTTAGTAAAGACGGGGTTTCACCATGCCGGCCAGGCTGGTCTCGAACTCCTGACCTCCTGATCCACCCACCTCAGCCTCCTAAAGTGCTGGGATGACAGGCGTGAGCCACCACTCCTGGCCTATATTTATTTTTTTTAAACAGAATCTCATTCTGTCACCTAGGCTAGAGCAGAGTGACTCCAGGCGTGATCATGGCTCACTCCAGTCTTGACCTCCCAGGCTCAGTTGATCCTCCCACCTCAGCCTCCCGAGTAGCGGGGGCTACAGACATGCACCACCATGCCCTGCTAATTTTCTTATTTTTTGTAGAGATGAGAGTTTCCATATGCTGCTCAGGCTGCTCTTGAAAATGCCTCGGCTCAAGAGATCCTCCCTCCTCAGCCCCTCAGTGCTGGGCTTACAGGCCTGAGCCACCATGCTGGCCAGAATGTTTTGTTCACAGGGCCGCGGTCTCTGGCCTCCTCTCGCCTCCCTGCCTCCTCTCTCTCCGTCCTTGTCCTGGGCTGGTTTCTTCTCACTCTCTTACCTGCCAATGCTGGCCGGCTGGGGTCTCCATCTGTGGTCCTCTTCTCCACACAGGCTTCTCCCCGGGGAGCTCACTC
This sequence comes from Sapajus apella, assembly GCF_009761245.1. Taxonomy (NCBI): domain Eukaryota; kingdom Metazoa; phylum Chordata; class Mammalia; order Primates; family Cebidae; genus Sapajus; species Sapajus apella. The sequence continues at coordinate 3,631,819 of NW_022437008.1, forward strand.
AGCCATCTCACTCTAGGCAGTGTCGACAGTCTTCCAGAATTCTCTCCACCCTGACCTCTTCTTTGACCTTCAGACTCACCCAGCAAAAACACTTGCATGTCTGATGTGCATCTCAAACCCAAAAGTGCGGGCAGGTGAGGCCTCTCCCTCACCTGCCCCCACTTTGTTTTTTTTTTTTTGAGATGGAGTCTTGCTCTGTCACCCAGGCTGGAGTGCGATGGCATGATCTCAGCTCACTGCAACCTCTGCCTCCCAGGTTCAAGGGATTCTCCTGCCTCATTCTCCCGAGTAACTGGGATTGCAGGCATTCACCACCACGCCCAGCTAATTTTGTCTTTTTAGTAGAGACCGGCTTTCTCCATGTTGGCCAGGCTGGTCTCGAACTTCCGACCTCAGGTCATCCACCTGCCTTAGCCTCCCAAAGTGCTGGGATTACAGGTGTGAGCCACCACGCCCGGTGACCCTAACTTTCTTAAAAAAAAAAAAAAAAAAAAAAAAGCTGGGCATGGTGGTGTGCACCTGTGGTCCCAACTATTGTGAGGCTGAGGTGGGAGGATTGCTTGAGCCCAGGAGGTCAAGGCTGCAGTGAACTATGATGGTGCTACAGCACTCCAGCCTGGGTGACAGAGTGATACCTTGTCTCAGAAAAAAAGGGCAGGGAGGGCAGTGCTGAGGGGAGGCAGATTCTCCTGAATTATCTAGGTGGGTTCCAAGAGTGATCATACCTATTTTTTTTTTTTTTTTTTAAATAAAGATGGGGTTTCACCATGATGGCCAGGCTGGTCTTGAACTCCTGACCTCAAGTGATCCATCCACCTTGGCCTCCCAAAGTGCTAGGATTATAGGCATGAGCCACCCGCCCAGCCACGTGTGCCCTTTTAGAGGGAAGCAGAGGGAAACCTGACAGACAGGACAAGGTGGTGTGCAGGCGGAGCAGAGATGCGGAGATGCTGGCCTTGAAGACTGCAGTCATGCGGCCCTGCTCGGGACGCCGGCAGCCCCCGCAAGCTGGAAGTGGTGGGACCGGATTCTCCCCTACAGCTCTGAAGGAGCACTGCCCTGCTCACACGTTGCTTTTAGCTCAGTGACACTGACTTCGGACTTCTGGCCTTTAAGCTGTGAAAGAATACATTTCTGTGTGTGTTTTCTGTTGTTTTTGAGACAGAGTATCGCTCTCTCATCTCTCACCCAGGCTGGAGTAAGATGGCGCCATCACGGCTCACTGCAACCTCCACCTCCCAGGTTCAAGCAATTCTCCTGCCTCCTGAATAGCTGGGATTACAGGTGTGCGCCATCACACCCAGCTACTTTTTGCATGTTTAGTAGAGACTGAGTTTCCCCATGTTGGCCAGGATGGTCTTGAACTCCTGATCTCAAGTGATCTGCCAGCCTCAGCCTCCCAAAGTGCTGGAGTTACAGACATGAGCCACCGTGCCCGGCCTGGGCAGGAAACTTCTGAAGGGCACATCTGAACATCCCAAGGGTGGATTAGAGAAGGCTTCCTCTGAATCGTAGCGGGGACGGGAGGGGAGAGGTGGGTGTTAGCAGATGCTTCTCCTTCAGAGGCCAAAGCTGGACCCAACGGGCATGGGGCAGAGTTTTCTGTGATTCCAGGTCCACCCAAACCGTGGATTAGAGGCATTAGTGTGTGCGCGTGTTTTTGAGAGAGAGGAGATGGAGAGACCCTGGTGATCAGGTCTGGGGCAGGGTCTGAGGCTCGGGGCAGGGCCCCAGTGTCTCCAAGGGCACCCCGTGGCCTGCAGAATGTCTCCCAGATCTGAGGCTGCTGGAGCCGCCTCTGCTGGACAAAGACTGGGGCCACAGCGCCCTCTGGTGGGCAAACCCTTGGTTTCCAGGGTTAGGAGAAGTGACTACAGGTGGACACTTTTAGGATGTTTGTTCCCCAAAACTTGAGGGATGGGAAGATCAGGCATGAAGACCCCAAGAGGTCACAGCAGAAACCCTGCCCTGTGTCTGGGTAGATCAGGGGGTCAGGACTCAAAAGGATTCACATGCAGGCTGGGTGTCCTCTTCTCCAGGAAGGCATCCCTGACTGTCAGGCTAGGCCAGGAGAGAGCTGCCTCTGGGCTCCCACAGTGCCCTGTGCCTCCCCCGTCCCAGCCCTGACCCCTCTGCCTGTGCCCCCC
>NW_022437008.1:3633975-3668518 GCF_009761245.1 Sapajus apella
CCCCCCAATCCCTGCCCGGGCTCCTCTGCCTGTGCCCCCCAATCCCTGCCCGGGCTCCTCTGCCCGTGTCCCCCTTGTCCCAGCCCCGTCCCCTCTGCCTGTGCCCCCCAATCCCTGCCCGGACTCCTCTGCCCTTGTCCCCCTTGTCCCAGCCCCGATCCCTCTGCCTGTGCTCCCCATCCCACCTGGACATCACTGGCTGGTGATGAGTCTGTTACTCTTCTGGACTCCAAGCTTTAGGCAAAGTCTGGGGCCATCTCAATTGCTGCTATGTTCCCAGCACATCCGCACAGGGATGGAGACCGTCGTTCTCTAGAAATGAGTGGGTGTGCCATTTATTTATTGATTTTGAGATAGAGTCTCACTCTGTTGTCCAGACTGGAGGGCAGTGGCACCATCTCGGCTCACTGCAGCCTCTACTTCCAGAGTTTAAGTGATTCTCCTGCCTCAGCCTCCCAAATAGCTGGGACTACAGGTGTCCACCGCCACACCCGGCTAATTTTTATAATTTTAGTGGAGACAGGGTTTTGCCATGTTGGCCAGGCTGGTCTCGAACCCCTTACCTCAAGTGATCCATACACCTCAGCCTCCCAAAGTGTTGGGATTACAGGCATGAGCCACTGTGCTCAGCCCCGAGATATGCTTCAGAGAGCCTGCTCTGGCTGTGTGGGGAGAGCAGACTTGTGGGGGCAGGAGCCTAGTGAGGAAGCTGCTACCATAGTCCAGGCAGGAAACGATGGTGGACAGAACTGGGTGCAGGCCATGAAGGGCGGAAAGTGAGTGGAATCTGGATCTATGTTTTGAATATAGAGACAACAGGATTTGCTGATGGGCTTGGGGTGCATGTCTGTGAAAAAGAAGAGGAGAAGGAGAGTCCAGGATGATTGATTGCACTTAGAACAAAATCCATTTTCTTTATAATGGCCTACAAGGCCCTACATGAGCCGGGTCCTTGCTCTCTCCCCGGCTGTCTCCTCCTGCTCACTCTGCTCCAGTAACACTCGATTGCTCCCTGATCTTTGAACGTGCCACGCTTGTTCCCAGCCCAGGGCATGTGCACTTGGTGATCCTGTGCCTAGACATGCTTCTTAGTACATGCTGGTAACTTCTAGGTCTCAGCTCAAATGTCATCTCCTTGGAGAAGCCACTTTTTTTTTTGAGACAAAGTCTCACTCTGTCGCCCAGGCTGGAGTGCAGTGGCGCAATCTCAGCTCACTGCAACCTCCACCACCTGGGTTCAAATGACTCTCCTGCCTCAGTCTCCTGAGTAGCTGTGACTATAGGCATGTGCCACCATGCCCGGCTAATTTCTGTATTTTTAGCAGAGATGGGGATTCACCATGTTGGCCAGGCTGGTCTTGAACTCCCAACTTCAAGTGATCTGCCCGCCTCGGCCTCCCAAAGTGCTGGGATTACAGGTATGAGCCACCATGCCAGGCCAAAAGCCACTTCTTTACTCCTTCAAATCAATCTGTTTTCTTTAAAAAAAAAAAAATTACTTGCTTTTTTCTTTCTAAAAATCTGTGTTTTGCTGAATCTATTTTATTTTCCTCTTTCTTTTTCTCTTCTTTCTTTCTTTTTTATTTTTAGAGACAGAGTCTCTCTCTGTTGTCTAGGCTGGAGTGCAGTGGTGTGATCATAGCTCACTACTGCCTCCAACTTTCAGGCTCAAATGATCTTTTCGCCTCAGTCTCCTGAGTAGCTGAGACTGCAGACATGCACCACCACACCCAGATAATTTTTAAACTTTTTATAGAGATGGGGTCTCACTATGTTGCCCAGCCTGGTCTCGTGCTCTGGGGCTCAAGCAATCCTCCCGCCCCAGCCTCCTAAAGTGCTGAGATTACAGGTGTGAGCCACTGTGCCCTGCCTCTTCTCTTCTTCTCTTCTCCTCTCCTCTATTCTCTTTTTTTTTTCTCTCTCTCCCTCTCCCTTCTCTCTTTTTTTGAGACAAGGTCTCACTCTGTCACCCAGACTGGAGTGCAGTGGCACAATCTTGGCTCACTGCAACCTCTGTCTCCCAGGCTCAAGTGACCCTCCCACCTCAGCTTCCTGAGTATCTGGGACTACAGGCATGCGCCACCACAGCCGCCTAATTTTTGGTATTTTTGGTAGAGATGAGGTTTCGCCATGTTGCTCAGACTGGTCTTGAACTCCGAAGTACGGATGATACATCTGCCTTGGCCTCCCAAAGCGATGGTATTACAGGCATGAGCCACCGTGCCCGGCCCCATTTTCTTTTCTTTATAGCATCTTTCACTGTCTGAAATGATTTTATCTCTTTATTTTCTTATTATCTGTATTTCTACACTAGAATGTCAGCTCCTTGAGAGCGGCAACTTTGTTTTGGTCATTGCTGTATCCTCAGTGCCTAGAAGATTTTCTGGAACATAGCAGCCGCTCAGTAAATGAACAAAGGCGCTGATTAACCCCTGTGCTTGTTCACAGCCTGGCTGATATAGAAGAGACACCCAAATAGGCCCAGACAAAAATACACGATAAAGACCCTAGGGTCATCCACATACCCTGGGGACATCCAAAAGCTAGGGACCACCTGCTCCCGCGCCCGCGGTGCCTCGAGGGTGGAGATCCCGAGCTGGGGACCGAGCACTCCCAGGGAGGGAGAAAAGATGCTCTGGGGCAGCCCCGCCCCTCCCTGTATCCCCAGCAGCCAATGGGAGCGCGGTCCTCCTGACGCCCCCTGGGACGTGTAGTCTGGGCAGGGGCGCCCTCGGGCGCCGCCGAGCGCCCCTAGACTCCACGTCCCGTCGTGCGCTGGGAGGCGCGGGGATTGGCTGAGCCCCGCCCCCGGCCCGCCCCGCTCCGCTCGCGCCGCAGCCCCAAGAATGAATGAAATCGTAGCGCGCTGGGCGGCAGAGCGGGCGGCGCAGGCCGGGCTGGGCCCGCGCGCGGCGGCAGCGGCGCCCCGGGCCGGAGGCGGCCCAGCTGAGCGGGCCATGGCTACCGCCATTCAGAACCCGCTCAAGTCGTGAGTGTCCCCGCCGTCCCCGCCCCCTGTCCAGACCCCCCACCAGGAGCCCTTCCCCCGCCCGCCCTGGGGCTGAGGAGGGGACGCAGCGCGCGGACCCGTAGTTGAGTGGGGGCCCCCAGCACAAACCGTTGCCCCCGGGGCCCGCCACCCCCTGTCGCCCCCTGGGGTTGGGGGCGGGAGCCTCTCCAGGGTCGCGGGGGCGCCTCTTCTTTGTCGCTGTCAGTGAAGGAATGTGGCGCGGGCTGGGGGTGGCGGAGGCCGTTTCCCCACCCAGAGTGGGGGTAGGGGCTTCCCTCTCCTCCATCTCTCCCTCAGGGTCTCCGGAGGTGCCGGGCCTGCCCCGGCCGGGGCTGGAAGCTCGAACACCTAAGTCCGGACCTCGGTCTCCAGGGTTTCCATCACCCGCTCTCCCCTCATCAAAGCGCCTTTCTCTCTTTCCCCTTCTTTCTCTGGGGACCCCGGCCCTCGCGGCCGCAGGGTGGGAGCTGAGACATCGGGGGTCCTGGGTTCCATCCCCGCTGCCTCCCCTTTTTCCTTCTGGGATCTCCGGGAACTAGAACCCCGAACCCACGGCCAGCGTGGACCGCGGCATCCCTTCCTCTCCCCGCCCATACACATCAAACGGGAGCATCTCTGATCCCCTCCGGGACCAGCTGCCCGGGAAGGGGGTGCTTGCCGAGAGCGCCCTCGGTCTCCGAGGATTCCCTCCCTTTCTCCCTGGCCGCAGCCCTCCGAGCGTTCGCTTCCTCCCAGGCCCGGTGGCTGGGAACCGGGACGCCTGGGTCCGAGCCTAGTCCCTCCCGACCCTCCCCTGTCCCTGCCATCCCTCGCACTCTCCACCCCCCCCTTCCCCCTCTCCATCTCGGGCTTCCTTCCTCTTCGGGATCCCGGACTCCTGGGTCCCAGAGCTCCCCACCCCCACCCCGGTTCCCAGGCGGTGACAGCGGGCTCCCAGTGACAGGCGCTCGGCTGCTCCCGCCCTCCCTCCCCGCAGGCGAGCGCAGCGCTCCCCTCCCCCTCCTCCTGGGCCTGGTGGAGGAGGCGGAGGGCGAGCGCCGGCGGCGGCGCCGCACAAAGGGGCCGGGGCGACCTCCCCACCCTTCCCCCAACCCCGCTCGCTGGCTGCCTTGACCTTGAACATCGAGGGATGGGGGCGGGGGCGAGTGGGGACAGGGAGAGAGGGAGCGCACCCCCCACCCCACCCACGAGAAGGGCTGCGCCTGCTGGCTGGACCAGAGGCCGCCAGTTGCTTCTGGTTTCTGGCGGGAATGGGGGTGGGAGGTGGAGGGTGGGAGTTGGGAGAGGAAGGGGGGCAGGGACTTAGAGGCACGCGCCTACACGTGTGGCTCCGCCGTGAGCAGGGTGCCGGGAGCGAGTGTGTGGGGCTTGGGTCCGTGAGAGGTGGTGCATGATGGTGACACCCCTCCGCTGCCCTCTCACCCTAAGTGGCACACACAGACAGCTGTCTCTCATGTGAGGGACACCCGCACAATGGTTGGGAACGGGCTCCTGTGCAGGTTGGTGGATCTACCCCTCACTCTGACCCTGGCCCAGACCCCCCCCCCCCCCCCCCCCGCCCCCGGGCCCCCGCAGGAGGTGTGCTGCAGCCGATAGCAGGCAGCTGGGGAGAAAGCCTGGACTGAGAGGGCCCTGCCCCCGTGCCCTCCCCTTCCAAAAGGTATCTTTTTGGAAGACCTGAAGGTGGGGAACTCCCTGACTCCTGAAAGAATGTGAATCACATCCCCTGGGGAGAAGGAGTTGGAGGGTGCGGCCCTCGGAAGTTCCGACTGCCTGAGTTCTAAAACCAGTTTGAGCCATGAACATCCCCTGCCGTGAACCTCAGTTTTGCCATCTGTGTATGGGGCTTTTTTTAAAATTGGGACCGAGTTTCACTCTTGTTGCCCAGGCTGGAGTGCTGTGGTACGATCTTGGCTCACTGCAACTTCCGCCTCCTGGGTTCAAGCGATTCTCCTACCTCAGCCTTCCCAGTAGCTGGGACTACAGGCGCATACCACCACGCCCAGCTAATTTTTGTATTTTTAGTAGAGACGGGGTTTCACCATGTTGGCCAGGATGGTCTTGATCTCTTGACCTCATGATCTGTCACCTCAGCTTACCAAAGTTTTGGGATTCCAGGCGTGAGCCACGCACCTGGCATATGGGGTCTTCTACCAGCCCTTACCACCTCATGGGGCTGTCGCGGGGCTTAAATAAGGCCATCTTTGTAAAGCACTTAGCACAGAGCTCTGACCCTGACCAAATGTAGCGATTATTAGTAGTATCAGTATTGATTTATGAAATTGATTTCTACTGTGGGCCAGCTCCACACAGGGCACTGGGGAATAGGGGCAGGAGGATTGTTTGGGCCAGGAGAGGACTCGCAGGAAGTTGTAGGAGTGTGGGAGGGGTGTGTGCAGGTGATTAGGCAGGAAGGAAAGAAATGAGAGCCGGCTCCAAGTGTCAGCCTGGGTCTATGGGTAGAAATGCTCCTAGTGGGCCAGAGACGGTGGCTCACGCCTGTTTTTACAAAAATACAAAAATTAGCCGGGTGTGGTGGAGCATGCCTGTAGTCCCAGCTACCTGGGGGTTTGAGATGGGAGGACCGCTTGAGCCCAGGAGGTGGATGCTTCAGTAAGCTGTGTTCATGCCACACGGCACTCCAGCCTGGGCCATCAAGTGAGACTCTGTCCAAAAAAAAAAAAGAGAGAGAGAGAGAAAGAGGAAAGAAAGAGAGGGAAAGAAAGGAAAGAAAGAAAACTGGAAATTCTGCTGGTAGAGGAGGACTTTTAGGGAGGTCTACATTCCGGCGTCTCTTAAATCAACATGAGAGCTTGGGGTTGGGCAGGGGTGAGTCTGCATGTCTGAGGCTAGAAGTGTAGGGATCAAGTGTAAGAGGGTGTGTTAGGGGACCTGAGAGCGGATGGGAGGTGAGAGAGGAAGGTGGGGTCATGGCTCACCGTGGGTGAGGCGTGGGGTGGCCACGATCGGGGCCTGGAGGCCAGAGTGATCGTAGGGGTGCCAGTGCCCCTCACTTCGTTCCCTTGTCACCACTCCAGGCCATATGTGAATCAGAGACCTACCTCCTCCTGTTCCAGGAGAGGGGAGAGTCTGTGGAAAGGGTCTAAGACTAGAGGGGTGTGTGTGTGTATGTGTGTATGTATATGTGTGTGTGTGTAGAAGTGACCATGAGGGTAGGCGGCCTAGGCGGCCTTGACTGGCTCGCTCTCGGGAGGATTTCTTTTTTTTTTTAAAGACAGGGTTTCACCATGTTGGTCAGGCTGGTCTTGAACTCCCGACCTCAGGTGATCCGCCCGCCTTGGCCTCCAAAGTGCTTGGATTACAGGCGTGAGCCACCACGCCTGGCATCTTGCAGGTATTTCAAGTGACAAAAGAGGTGAAGGCTAGCGGGCCACTTCTCTTGGCTGGGGCGCCCCCTGGTGGACGAGGGCATTTGTGGGCGTGTTAATTCCAGCAGCTGCTCCAACCTGAATGCTGGCTCTACAGAGGGTGGAGGGGGAAGGGGGAAGGGGGAGGGGGGAGGGGAGGGGGGGAGGTGAAGGGGGGTGGAGGGGAGGGAAGATGGAATGGCGGTGCTCCTGAGAGACTGGGTCAGTGTGTGACTCAGTGGGTCTTCTCACTCCCTGGGGGTCTCTTCGGGTGGAGTCAGTGTGGGTGACTGGGAGGGGGCGTCAGGACCAGCGGGGGAGGGACGTCAGGGGGCCTGCTCCCTTCCTTTAGTCTCACCTTCAAACAACCGCCAGGGGATTCCGGCATGTGAGTTCACCTTCCTGTGCCTCAGGTTCCTCATCTGGAAAATGCAGATAATAATGGCCTCACAGGTGAACTGTGCCCAGCACATGGTGGGGGCATTTACTCATTCAACAAATAGCTATTGAGCAGATAATTTTTTTTTTTTTTTGGAGATAGGGTCTTGCTCTGTCCAGGCTAGAGTGTAGTGGTGTGTGATCATCGATCACTACAGCCTCGGTCTCCTGGACTCAAGCCCCCTGAGTCAGCCTCCTGAGTAGCTGGGACCATAGGCATGTGCCACCAGACCCAGCTATTTTTTATTTTTTTAGTAGAGACCAGGTCTCGCTATATTGCCCAGGGTGGTCCCCTGAGCTCAAGCGGTCCTCTTAGCCTCCCAAATTTCGGGGATTACAGGCATGAGCCACCATACCCTGCTTACTTTTTGTTTGTTTGTGTGTTTGCTTTTAGAGAAAGAGTCTTGCTCTGCCACCCAGGCTGAAGTGCAGTGGTGAGACCACAAGTCACTGTGGCCTCGGCCTCCTAGGTTCAAGCTATCCTCCGACTTTAGCCTCCTAAGTAGCTGGGACTACACTCATGTGTCATCACACCCACCTAACTTAAAAATGTTTTTGTAGGCCAGGAGTGTGGTCTCAAGCCTGTAATCCCAGCACTTTGGGAGGCCAAGGTGGTCAGGAGTTCAAGACCAACCTGGCTAACATAGTGAAACCCCGTCTGTACTAAAAATACAAAAATGAGCTGGGCGTGGTGGTGAGTGCCTATAATCCCAGCTACTTGGGAGGCTGAGGCAAGAGAATGGCTTGAACCTGGGAGGTAGAGGTTGAAGTAAGCCGAGATAAGGCCACTGCACTCCAGCCTGGGTGACACAGTGAGACTCTGTCTCAAAAAAAAAAAAAAAAGTTTTTGTAGAGACAAGGGTCTCAATGTGTTGCCCAGGTTGGTCTCAAACTCCTGGGCTCAAGCAATCTGCTCATCTCAGCCTCCCAATTGCAAACTAGAGCCATTGCACCTGGCCAGCATTTTTCTATTTTCTTCCCTCCCTCCCTCCCTCCTTCCCTCCTTCCCTCCTTCCCTCCTTCCCTCCTTCCCTCCTTCCCTCCCTCCCTCCTTCCCTCCTTCCCTCCTTCCTTCCTTCCTTCCTTCCTTCCTTCCTTGACAGAGTCTCACTCTGTTGCCCAGACTGGAGTGCAGTGGTGCCATCTCGGCTCACTGCAACCTCTGCCTCCTGGGTTCAAGTGATTCTCCTGCCTCAGCCTCCTGAGTAGCTGGGATTATAGGTACCCACCACCTCGCCCAGCTCATTTTTGTATTTCTAGTAGAGACGGGATTTCATTATGTTGGTCAGGCTGATCTTGGAACTCCTGACCTCAGGTAATCCACCTGCCTGGGCCTCCCAAAGTGCTGGGATTACAGGTATGAGCCACCACACCCAGCCAAATTATTCTTTCAAGTAGCATTTAGGTATTACCGTTGACATCTTGGTAAAGTACATATCACATCATTTGTGGAATAAATGGATTTATTGAGCAAGTACTACCTGCCAGGTACCTTTTTTTTTTTTTTTTCTGATGTGGAGTCTTGCTCTGTCGCCCAGGCTGGAGTATAGTGGTGTGGTGTTGACTCACTAAAGCTGGGATTACAGGCATGACCACCGTGCCCGGCTAATTTCTGCATTTTTAGTAGAAAGGGGTTTCACTATGTAGGCCAGGCTGGTCTCAAACTCCTGACCTCAGGTGATCCACCCACCTGGGCCTCCCAAAGTGCTGGGATAACAGGCGTGAGCCGCTATTCCTGGCCTGCCACTTACCTTTTAAAATGCTTTACCTATATCGCCTCATTTAAGCCTCACAACACTCCAGTAAGGCATCGTCCTCTTTTTATAGACAAGGAAACTGAGGCCCAGAATGGTTAACTCATTTGCCAAGGTGACATGGCCACCAAGTGGCAGAGCTAGGATTTGAACCCTCGAGATGTGACTACTGTTTCTAACCCCCACTGCTGCTGTCAGGCCTGCAGAAGGCGTTGAGCAGGGTGGGGTGACCGTGAGCGAGGCTGCTGGGAGAGTCAGCCCCGGGTGGGGTCTCTGCAGCCAGGAGGGACTTGGGTGGGTGGGGTGTCTGCCCGAAACATGTTGGTGAGAAGTCTGTGTGGGCACCTGGGAGGTGTCTCTGCGTCTCTTAGTATTGCAGTGTGTGTGCGTGTGGCTGAGTCCGTGCGAAGGTGTGTGAGTGGGAGTGTGTGGGAGGCTGTGAGTCTCCGCGTGAATGTGTGTGTAAACTGCCACGCGTGGGCGTGTGCGAGTCCAGGTGTGCATGTGATTGTGTGCACGCGAGACTAGGATGTGTGGACGAGTGAGGCCGGGTGAGTGACGGTGCGTGCCCGGGGGCCCCCGACTCCGCACCGTCCCAGTCCCTGCGGGGTCCCGGGGGCCCCCCTGGTCTGAAACTACCACTCCCGGCATGGCCCGGGCGGACCCGCCCCGCCGCCGTGATTGGCCGTGGCCCGCGTGCTCCCGCCCCCCGGGAATGAATGGATGGGCGGCCTCAGCGCCCGCCCGACCGCTGGGAGGACCGACCCGGCGGGGACCTGCTGGGGGCAGGACCCGGGGAGCAAAATGGCCACTGTCATCCCTGGCCCCCTGAGGTGGTGCGGGCCGGCGGGAGGCGGGGAGGGCGCGCGGGCGGGTCTACGCGGGCCTGTGTGTGTGTGGCGGCCGGGGGTGGGGCCGAGGGGGTGTCGGGGGGGCTGTCACCAAGTGCGGGGGTGCGAGTGTGTGTGACTGTGGGTCTCTGACGAGAATGGTGTCGGATGCGCCGCTCCCCTGCGGGGTGGAGGGCGTGGGGGGGCCTCCAGGTTCTTTTTGGGGAAGGGGACAGCGTCCCCCCCCGCGACCCTCTGGTCTGGGAGAGGGTGAAATGGCCCCGGGGTGCGGGGGCCTTGGCAAACTGGAGTGAAGTCCACACCAGCTTTGTCTTGGGATGTGGAGTGTGTGTGTGTATCACTCATTTGTGTTCTGGTTTCTTACAGAATTTGGGGATAGGTGTGTGGACATGTGTCAGTTTCCTTTTATTCTGCTCTGGGTATCTTTGGATATTTGGGTCTCCGAGTGTGTGTCGGTGTCCTCTGGAACTACATGTCATTTGTCTTGTGTTCTGTGTTTGTGAGTATGTAGGGCTGTGTGTATTTGGGTGTAAATTTTTGTGTGAATATAGGTGGGTTTGGCTTTCTGTGTTTTATATGTGTGCATCTGTGTGTACGTGTCTATGTGTGATATTTTAGATATTGGTTTCACATTGTGCATCTTTGTAAATGTGTGTGCGTACCTGTGTGAATCTGTGTGATTTCTTTGTGTTGTGTCCGGATATTGTCTGTGTGGTTTGTGTTGTCTTTGGATACATGGGGGCAAGTGGTTTGTGTAGTTCCTGTCTTTTGACATGTGTGTACTGTGTGTCTTTGGATTCATGAGGGGTGTGTGTGTGTGTGTGTGGTGTGATGTTTCCATGTTGTGTGTCTTTGTGTGGGTGAAGTGTTTATGGTGTATGTCTGTGGATATGTGATGTGTCTTTGTGTATGGTTATTTGTGTGGTCTGTCTTCCCACTATGGAACTTGGGATATTTGTCTTTTTCAGTAGCTATTTATGTGTGCACGTGTGTGAGGTTTGTCTGTTTCTCCTTTGTGAGTATTGGGATTTGTCTCTCTTTGTGTGTGAATTAGGTGTGACTGTGTGTGATTTGTGTTGTGTGTCTGCATGTGTTCATGTAGGGATGCGTCCCGGGGTGTTTTTGTTTGTTTCTGTATCGCGTTTCTACTCATGAGCTGGAGGCCTGTTTGAGTCCCAGTTTGGGGGCTCCTGGGCCCTGTTCCCTTCCCCTGGCCTGGGTTCCGGAGTGGGAGGAGGGGAGAGGTGAGGCTGGAGGGGTCCCTCACCCCTCCTGAGTCTGAGCGGGCCGGCTGCCGGGGGGGGGGGGGGGCAGGGGTTCTGGGGGGCCCTGCACGCCTGCCCTTGCTGACAGCTGCCCGCCCGCTCGCCGCCCCTCTAGCCTAGGCGAGGACTTCTACCGCGAGGCCATCGAGCACTGCCGCAGCTACAACGCGCGCCTGTGCGCCGAGCGCAGCCTGCGCCTGCCTTTCCTCGACTCGCAGACCGGCGTGGCCCAGAACAACTGCTACATCTGGATGGAGAAGACCCACCGCGGGCCGGGTACCGCCAGGAGGGCGGGCGCGGGGCGGGGCCGGGCCGGCACACCGCCGCAGCCCTCTCACCCTCCCCCTCTCCCCAGGTTTGGCCCCGGGACAGATTTACACGTATCCCGCCCGCTGTTGGAGGAAGAAACGGAGACTCAACATCCTGGAGGACCCCAGGCTCAGGCCCTGCGAGTACAAGATCGGTGGGTGCAGCCGCTAGGACCCCCATCAGTGTCCCAGAGCCTGCTGTGCGTCCCGGCACGTGTCGGTCACCTTTATCTGCCTTCTAGCAAGTGTCTGTCTGCCCGTGTGCGTCTTGGGTGTACCCCGGAGACTCCACAGTTTTCTCTGAGTCACTAAGTGGCAACTGCATCTCCTCCTACATGGGCGCAGGTGCCCAGCTGTTATTTATTTATTTATTTTTGAGACAGTTTTGCCCAGGTTGGAGTGCAGTGGCACAATCTCGGCTCACTTCAACCTCTGTCTCCTGGGATCAAGCAATTCTCCTCCCTCAGCCTCCTAAGTAGCTGGGACTACAGGCATGCGCTACCATGCCCTGCTAATTTTGTATTTTTAGTAGAAACAGGGTTTCACCATGTTGGTCAGGCTGGCTTGGAAATCCTGACCTCAGGTGATCCGGCTACCTGTACGGGGATTACAGGCGTGAGCCACTGCGCCCAGCCTGTTGTTTTTTAAACAGAGTCAGGGTCCTTACTATGTTACCAAGGCTGGTCTTGAATTCCTGGGCTCAAGAATCCTCTCTCCTCAGCCTCCCAAAGTGTGGGGATTACAGGCATGAGCCATTGCGCCCCACCAAGGGGCCCAGTGGTATGGAGGGCACAGTGGTATCTGTTAGTGTGTGTGGGTGTGTGTGGAGTTTCTGTGTCGCCTCCCCTGGGAGCTGGGATGGGTCAGTGTCTGCCTGTATTTTTTTTTTTTGAGATGGAGTTTGGCTCTGTTGCCAGGCTGCAGTGCAGGGGCGCGATCTTGGCTCCCTGCAACCTCCGCCTCCCAGGTTCAACTGATTCTCCTACCTCAGCCTCCCAAGTAGCTGGGATAATAGGCGCCCACCACCGCGCCCGGCTAATTTTTTTAGTAGAGATGGAGTTTCACCATGTTGGCCAGGCTGACCTCAAACTCCTGACCTCAGGTGATCCACCTGCCTCGGTCTCCCAGAGTGCTGGGATTACAGGCCTGAGCCACTGTGCCTGGCCATTTGCCTGCATTTTTTTCTGTGGGTGCCTGAGGGTGTCTGCCTCTGTATCTCCCCTCGGGCATCTGGATGTCTCCATGCCTGGCTGGAGCTTTTCCTCTCTTCAGTGTAATCTTCCCAAGTGTCTCCAAGTGTCTTAGAAGGCTTGTGTTTTCTTGTATGTGCCTGGTCTGTCAGGGTGTCCAGCTCGTCCTTAGTGTGTCTGGGTGTGTTGCAGCATGTGGCCATCTCTTTCTCTTTCCTGTGTCTGGTGTATCAGGTACATTTCTGCACGTGTATGCCAGTCCCTCAGGGGATCTGGACTTAACCTTGAATGAGTTTAGGAATATCAGCGTCATCGGCTGTTTCTCCTCCCGAGTCCAAGGGTCTGTGTGTACCCAGGAGCATGGCAGTGTCCACCCAGCTGTCTCTTCCTGTTTGCGTCTCCTCTGTGTGTGTGTGTGTGTATCTAGCTGAGCATTTCCCCCTGGGTGCGTATCTCCTTCTACAATGTGTCCAGGTGTCTCACCTGGCTGCGTCTTCCCCATGTGGGTCTAGGTATATCTATCTGCAGGGCTAATTGTCTCCTTTCTTTTTTTTTTCTTTTCTTCTTCTTTTTTTTTTTTTTTTTTTTTTTTAATATATGCAAACCAGCAATCTCAGGCCATAATTGTCTCCTTTCTTTTTTTTCTGCCCAGGTTGGAGTGCAGTGGCATGATCTCAGCTCACTGCAACCTCCACCTCAGGTTCAAGTGATTCTCTGCCTCAGCCTCCTGAGTAGCTGGGATTACAGGTGTATGTGACCTTGCCCAGCTAATTTTTGTATTTTTTTTTTTTTTTAGTAGTAGAGATGGGGTTTTACCATGTTGGTCAGGCTGGTCTTGAATTCCTGACCTCAAGGGATCCACCTGCCTCGGCTTCCCAAAGTGCTGGGATTACAGGCATAAGCCACCTCGCCTGGCCAGCTAATTGTCTCTGAGTCTCTCTGAGTGGCCCCATGGGTCCGGTATGTCTCCCCCATGTGTCTGGGTGTCCCCAAGGATCTGTCTATGCCTCTGTCAGTCTCTAGGTTGTATCTGAGAGTGTGGCTTGGCTGGGTGTGGTGGCTTATGCCTGTAATTCCAGCACTTTGGGAGGCCGAGGTAGAGGACTGCTTGAACTCAGGGAGTTTGGGACCAGCCTCATCAACATGCTGAAACCCCATCTCTACCAAAAATACAAAAATTAGCCCAGTGTGGTGGCATGCCAACTACTGTGCCTGCAGTCCCAGCTACTCAGGAGGCCAGGGTGGGAGGATCACTTGGGCCTGGGAGCTGCAGTGAGCTGAGATCGCGCCATTGTACTCCAGCCTGGGTGACAGAGCCAGACCCCGTCTCAAAAAAAAAAAAAAAGAAAAGAAAAGAAAAAGACAGCATGGCTGGGCGTCTTCCTTTTCGTGTCTGTCTCAGACAATCTGTCTGGATGTCCCTGCGGGTGTCCGTGTGTCTCCTCTCACAGTGTCTGTATCTATCCGTATTTGTCTGGGTGTATTCGAGAGTCTGGCTGTGTCTCCCCCGAGTAGGTCTGGGTGTGCCCGAAGGTCTGTGTCTTTTTCCGAGGCTTTCCGGGTATATCCAAAGTTCTGACTGTGACTCCTGCTGGGTGTCCAAGGGCCTCAGAGAGTGTGGCTGGGTCTCCCGGGGTCTGGGGCTCCCTCCTAGGGTGTGTGGTTGAATCCTTGCCTCTGCTGCTGGCTGAGCGTGGGAAAGCCTCTTCCCTCCCCTAAAGAGCACGGTCCCCCACTTGCATAGTTTGAAGAATCCTCCAGGGTCAACTTCCCCATCTGACGCCCCCCATGGCCCTGTCCCCAGACTGTGAAGCACCCCTGAAAAAGGAGGGTGGCCTCCCAGAAGGGCCGGTCCTCGAGGCTCTACTGTGTGCAGAGACGGGGGAGAAGAAGATTGAGCTGAAGGAGGAGGAGACCATTATGGACTGTCAGGTAGGCCCGCCCACAGGGGACCCCCCCTCCCCCCCCCCCCCGCTTCCTCTCACCACTGCCTGCCGCTGGCTGGCCCCGGCCCTCGCATTTCTGCTTTGAAACCCCCCGGTTCCCTCGGGCCTTTGGGTGTCACAGTGTCCATCCTCCCAGACTTCATCTCTGTTTGGAAGAACTCCTGACTTACCCTCTCACCCCCAATCTCCACCTCTGCCTAGAACCCCTCAAAAGCAGATCAGTGCCCCCTACTTTCTTGACCTGTCTCCTTTCTCTGTTGCCTAGAAACAGCAGTTGCTGGAGTTTCCGCATGATCTCGAGGTGGAAGACTTGGAGGATGACATTCCCAGGAGGAAGAACAGGGCCAAAGGAAAGGTATCACCCCGACTTCTCCTCTTCCCCGCTTCCCGCAGTGACAGGCCTCATTCACGGAGCAGGCCCAGTGGTCCCACCCCTGCCATGAGCCTGACCTCGTTGAATCCTCAGAGCAGCCTGAAGGGGTGGGGGATTTTATAGCCATTTTACAGATGAGGAAACTGAGGCTGATCTGTATTAAGCCACTTGTAAACCAGAGAGCATGGGTGGGTTAGAGCTGCCTTCATCCCTGTGCCACAGAGGAAGAAGCTCAGTGTTGGGGAGGTTCGGGGCCCCACAGCTAGGACGTTTGTACAGCTACAGTTTGAATTTGCAAATGATGAATACTCGGTTTTCTCACTTTTTGTTTTTTGAGACAGAAGTTTTGCTCTTTGTTGCCCAGGCTGGAGTGCAGTGGTGTGATCTCAGCTCACTGCAACTTCCACCTCCTGGGTTCAAACAATTTTCCTGTCTCAGTCTCCCAAGTAGCTGGGATTACAGGCGCCCGCCACCATGCCCGGCTAATTTTTGTATTTTTAGTAGAGATGGGGTTTCACCATGTTGGCCAGGCTGGTCTGGAACTCCTGACCTCAGGTGATCTGCCCACCTCAGCCTCCCAAAATGCTGGGATTACAGGCACGCCTGGCCTATTTTCTCACTTTCTGGGGCCCTCACTCCTGACTCTTCCCACAGGCATATGGAATCGGGGGTCTCCGGAAACGCCAGGACACCGCTTCCCTGGAGGATCGAGACAAGCCGTATGTCTGTGATAGTGAGTCCTTCTGAAGAGGGGGAAAGGCAGAGAGGGGGGGGCCCAGAGACTCCCCACCTCATGGCCCTCTCCCTCCTGTTCCAGACCCAGGTTGGGGGGATGCTTAGGTCTCTGGCCGAGGTGGGAGGTGTGCTCCTGGAGGCCAGGGTGGAGGCAGCAGGGGCCCGGAGGGGCTGACAGGCCCTCCCGGCTCACTTCTCCAGTCTGTGGGAAACGGTATAAGAACCGGCCGGGGCTCAGCTACCACTACACCCACACCCACCTGGCCGAGGAGGAGGGGGAGGAGAACGCCGAGCGCCACGCCCTGCCCTTCCACCGGAAAAACAACCATAAACGTGAGCTGGAAGGCCAGGTGGGGGTGGCGAGGGACCCTGGGAATGGGAAAGAGGGGCCCGGCTGGGGGTGGGGGTCTGGGGGGGGCATTAGACATTTCTGGAAAATCTCCAGCTCAGCCGTTCCCTCCCCCCACCGACCATGGGGATGCTGGCTCTGGGGTTGCCATGGCAACCAACTATCGCTCCTTCGCTCCCGGCCGGGCGTAATATTTCTGGGTCTGATTTATTGTTTCAATTAGAGCTTGGGGAGGGGGGGTGATAGATGACTCCCCTCCCACCCTGCCTTCCCTTTCCCCTTTCTCTGTTAAGCTTTGGTCAAGGGGCAGGGCCTGTGGCCTGGGAGCCCTTGGTGTCCGCCTGTGCCAATCCCATGCCAATCCTGACAGCTGAGGGATGGGGGAGGGGAAGAGGGTTTGGGAGGGGCAGGAGAGAGACACCATCTTCCCACCTCTCAGAGGGAGAGGCTGAGCATCTTTATCCGAGGCCACTGCATACCTGGGCACCTCGGTGTCCAGTTTTTCTTCTGAGTGTCTTCTGTACCAGCTCTTGGCCAGGGGCACCTGCTGAATTTGTTAGATACAAACTACTGAGGGCGCAGGTGGGAGTGGCTGGCTGGGAGGCATGGGATATGAGAAGGGGGCAGGGAGCCCTTCTCAGGCTGTCTTCACCACGTTTTGACCCAATAAAGAGGATGTATCAGTGTCTCAAGGAGTTGGGAATCCTGGCTGGGCACAGTGGCTCACGCCTATAATCCCACCACTTTGGGAGGCTGGGGTGGGAGGATCGTGGGAGGCCAGGAGTTGGGGATCAGCCTGGGTAACATTACCAGGACCTTGCCTTTATTTATTTTTTAATTTTTTTTTATTGCTAAGTATCACAGAACTTGCCTTTATTTTTAATTAAAAATAATAATAATTGGAAGTCCCAATGGGAACTGTTTCCGCCTCTCCCCACAGCTTAGGGAAGCTACTCACCTCCCCACCTCCCCACACCTGGACCAAGAGGTCCATCCCTGGGGCTGAGGCTGGGGGCAGGGTGGAGCCTTGCCTGTGGTGAGAGCCCCTCTCTCTGTCCCCCCTACCCCAGAGTTTTACAAAGAATTGGCCTGGGTCCCTGAGGCACAAAGGAAACACACAGGTACGGATGCCTCCCTCTGCTCCTAGTGTCTGCAGCCACCTTTGCTGGGCGCCCCTGCCTGCCCCTCGCCAATGCCGGTCTGCTGTCTTGCAGCCAAGAAGGCGCCCGACGGCACTGTCATCCCTAACGGCTACTGTGACTTCTGCCTGGGGGGCTCCAAGAAGACGGGGTGTCCCGAGGACCTCATCTCCTGTGCAGACTGTGGGCGATCAGGTGACAGTCCCCACCTGAGGTTTCTGGGGGCCAGGTGCAGAGGACATCCAGGAGTGCGGAACTGGACGGTGGGAAGCAGGGCAGTGAGGATGGGGGGGACCCGGAGTGCGGCAGGGGTACTGTGGATAACCACAGTTAGTGAGGCTGAGGCAAATGCTGAGGATTGTGGGAACTGGGTCAGATCAACGAGGCTTCAGGGATAATGGGATGTGGCTCTCATGGCACTGTGTTTAGTATGGCATCAAGGGTGTGAGAGGCTGGGTGTGGTGGCTAACGCCTGTAATCCCCACACTGTGGGAGGCAGAGTTGGGAGAATCACTTGAGGCCAGGTATTTGAGACCAGACTGAGCAACACAGAAATAACCCATCTCTACAAAACATTTAAAAATTAGTCAGGTGTGTTGTTGCATACCTGTAGTCTCAGTGACTCAGAAGGCTGAGGCCAGAGGCTCGCTTGAGCCCAGGAGTTTGAGACCAGCCTGGACAACACAGTGAGATCCCATCTATGAAAAAGATAGCTGGGTATGGTGTCACACCACATTAGTCCCAGCTACGCGGGAGGCTGAGGTGTGAGACTCGCTTGAGCCCCGGAGGTTTTTTTTCTTTTTGAGATGGAGTCTCCCTCTGTCACCCAGGCTGGAGTGCAGTGGCACAGTCTCGGCTCACTGCAACCTCCATCTCCTGGGTTCAAGTGATTCTCCTGCCTCAGCCTCCCAAGTAGCGGGGATTTTTGTATTTTTAGTACAGACAGAGTTTCACCATGTTGGCCAGGATGGTCTCGAACTTCTGACCTCAGGTGATCCACCCGCCTCGGCCTCCAAAAGTGCTATTACAAGCCTGAGCCACCTCGCCCAGCCCCTTGAGCACAGGAGTTTTTGACCAGCCTGCACAATATAGTGGTACCCCATCTATTAAAAGAAAAATAGCTGGGCATGGTTTTGCACTCCATTAATCTCAGCTACTTGGGAGGCTGAGGTGGGAGGATCGCTTAAGCCCCAGAGGTCGAGGCTGCAGAGTGAGCTGTGAGGGCGCCACTGTACTCCAGCCTGGGTGACAGAGCGAGACCTTGTTTCAAAAACCAAAACGAGACAAAAGGAGTAGCAAGAGACAGTGGCCAAGGCATGGCAGGTAATGGGCTGTGCGGTGTGAATGATGGATGCCACCGCCTGGGCGCTGGTAGCAGGCTGGGTTTGTGGTGGAACTGTGGTTAACGGAATTGGTTCCCCGTGCTGGACTGCGGTTGCCTCTCCGCACAGTGGGTCATGAATGGTGGTTGTCATGGCATCATGGGTAGTGAAATATGGTTGTCATGGTAACTCGGTATCCTGGAATGCGGTTGAGATGGCAGCGGGGCCATGGCTGCAGGGGACCCGCGCCCTGGGTCACGGCTTCGGGTAGTGGCCTCGGGTGTCTCTGGGCTGGGGCCGTGGAATGACTAAGAGCCTGGCACTGCACAGTATTGTGGGTAGCAGTTTGGTTGCTGGGGCATCAGGTGGGACGGGCTTTTGTGGCATGAAACAGAGGTGTGGGGACCTTATTGTGGAAGGCAGTTGCCATGGCATCGTGGCTGGGAGAGTGTGGCTGCCACGTTGCTGTGGTTAGCAGGACCCCTGGCCGCTCTGCTGTGAGGAATGGAATGTGGCTGTCTCAGCCCTGTGGTTAACAGAGTGTGGTTGCCACGGCGTTGTGGGTGGTAGAAGGGGTTGCCACAGCACTGTGGGTAATGGAATGCGGTTGCCATGGCATTCTGGGAGCAGAGTGTGGTTGCCATGGTGGGTGTGGTTGGTGACTGTGGTGGCCGGGGGACTGAGGCTGGCCACGTGGTTGCTGGGCAGGTGTGGGGTCAGGCTGCGGACCCTGGCAGCTCATCCCGGCCTCATGAGTCACGGGTAGGGGCTGAGCTATGGCTTCCCCTGGCTGTCAGTGCCCACCAGGGGCGTGGTGACCCCCTAACTGCACCCCTGCCCCTTGGCCCTTAGGACACCCCTCGTGTTTACAATTCACGGTGAATATGACGGCAGCCGTGCGGACCTACCGCTGGCAGTGCATCGAATGCAAATCCTGCAGCCTGTGCGGAACCTCTGAGAACGACGTGAGTGCCGCCTGACCCCTGCGCGCCCCGATGCCCGCTCTGCCTACGCATCCACCTCTGCCCCTCCAGCCTAAAGCCTGTGCCTGAGCCCTCCCTGTGATCACGAGTCCCCTGTGTTATCATTATGCTGGTGTCCATAAATCGAACCTGGCACTTTTTCCTCATCTCTCTGGCTCCTCCCTAGAGCCACCCTCTGAGGCAGGTGTTCCTGTCCCCACTTCACAGGGAAGGACCGAGCTCAGAGAGGGAACGGGACCTGCCCCTGGTCAGCCAGCGAGGCAAGCGGTAGAGCTGAGGTTTAAAGCCACAATCACGCTGGCAAAGCTGATATCAGAGCATCTTAGTGTTGTTTAAAGCCTTCCACAGCCTGGGCGCGGCAGCTCACGCCTGTAATCCCAGCACTTTGGGAGGCTGAAGTGGGCGGATCACCTAAGGTCAGGAGTTCGAGACCTGCCTGGCCAATATGGTGAAATCCCCGTCTCTACACAAATACAAAAATTAGCTGGGTGCCTGTAATTGCAGCTACTCGGGAGGCTGAGGCATGAGAATCACTTGAACCGGGGAGGTGGAGGTTGCAGTGAGCCGAGATGGCACCATTGCACTCCAGCCTTGGCAACAGAGTGAGACTCTGTCTCCAAAAAAAAAAAAAAAAAGGCCACAACCACTGCTGGCAGAGCTGGTATCAGATCACCTTAGTTGTCACATAAACCTTTCCACAGGCGGGGCACGGCAGACCACGCATGTATCCCAGCACTTTGGGAGGCTGAGGAGCTTTGAGCCCAGGAGTTCTAGACCGGTCTGGGCAACATAGTGAGACTCCTGTCTCTACAGAAAATACAAGAAAGAAAAAGCCAGGCATGGTGGTGCACACCTGTAGTTCCAGCTCAGGAGGCTGAGGCAGGAGAATCATTTGAGCCCAGGAGTGTGAGGCTGCAGTTTGCCGTGACTGCACCACCAGTGCACTTCCAGACTAGGCGACAGGGTAGGACCCTGTCTCTAAAATTATAAAATAATAATAATAAGCCTTCCACAGAGTCTTCTAAAACTCCCACTATAAATCTCTAAGGGACCGTTGTCAGGGATGTGTGCTCGGCTAAGCAGTGTTGCCCACAGCTTTCCCGCTGCAGAGCTGCTCAAAGCCTCCCTCGGAAGGACACACCTCCCCCAGCCCCCTTGACCTAGCCCCTGCCCCAGCCCCCCACCCCCGTTTCTGGTACCCGTGCCCCCAGGGTGCCAGCTGGGCGGGTCTCACCCCCCAGGACCAGCTGCTGTTTTGTGACGACTGCGATCGGGGTTACCACATGTACTGCCTGAGTCCCCCCATGGCGGAGCCCCCAGAAGGTGAGAGGAGAGGCGGGCACCATGTGGGGTGGGTAAGTGGGAACGCTGTCTCCTGGTTGGCGAACACCTACGTCCTCTGGGTGGGAAGGGGCTGGGGCAGCCCTCCCAGACCTGGGCCTGACTCCAGCCTCGCCTGCCCCTGCAGGGAGCTGGAGCTGTCACCTCTGTCTTCGGCACCTGAAGGAAAAGGCCTCTGCTTACATCACCCTCACCTAGGCTGGCTCTGCTCACCGGGACTCTGGGGTGGTGCTCGCCTACCTGCCTCTCCGAGCTCCTCAGCCCTCCCCCACCCTGAATGCCCCGCAGGGGGAGGGGGAGAAGGGGAAGCTGAGGGGGGGCTGGGCCACCCCTCCCCTCTGTGCAAGTACAATGTCTGCCCTGTGGGTGGGTGGGCCCGACTGGGCGCCCCCCCCTTCCTCCCTATCAGTCCCTTGGCATATGGACACCCGGGGCCTCTGCTCCCCTCAAAGCCATACCCCGCCTCTAGGCGGGCTTGGGGGGTAGTGGGTGCCAGCCAGGGGCATGGACAGAGCCTTTTTCTAAAGAAAAAGAGAAAAAGTTAAAAAAAAAAAAAGAAAAAAGAAAAGAAGTTAATATATACAAAGAATCCTTCAAGGCCTGGCTGGGTGGAGGGGCGCTGCTGAGAGTGTCCACTGGGCACCCGCCTCTGCCAGCCTCCCGCCAGGCGCCCTGACCCCAATTTCTGGAGCTGCAGCCGTCCCTCGCCCCACCCAAGGTGGGCACCTTCCCCTCCTGTGCCCAGGGCGGTGGGCGTGGTGTCCACTCACCCCTCCCGGTGCCCACGGTGGGTACTGCATGATGTGAACCTTGGTTTTGAACTCTGTTCCTGCCCCTCCCCGAACGCCCCGGCCTGTGCCCACCCCGTGCCTGCTGTGGCTGGTGGGTGGCGGTGGTGGGGCCGGGTGGCCCCCGCCCAGCGCCTGCTGGAATGAGAAGCACAGACTCCGCCACGGACTCCTTTTCCGTCCCCTCCTCCGCCCTCCTTCCACCCTGCCAGGCCTGGTGGCCCCTGCCCCCCTCGCTGGCCATTTTGGGGGGAGTGAGGGGGCGTGGTTGTTTCTTGTGGTTGTGTGTGTTTGTTGTTTGGGTTTTAAAAAAGGGAAACTGAGACTGCAGGCGGGGGAGGTGGTGGATTTTGGGGGGATGTCCCCCAATCCAGGTGTACCCCTCACTTGTCACTGAGTCTCCTCTATTGCCTGCCTCTGCTGTGAATTAACTTGTTCTGTGTATTAAACTGGGCCTGACCCCTCTGCCCACGACTGCCTTGTTCTCCCGTCTGATCTGGGGCGTCACCAAGAAGAGGGGCTGGGGGTGGGGGGGGCCTTGTTGGGGGAGAGGCAGCCAGCCAGCCCCTACCTCCATCCACCTCCTCCTCCTCCCCACACCGCACCCCGCCTCTCCCTGGCTTTGTCCCAGCTCCGCCCTGCTTTGCCAGAAAGGAGGAGAAGGGGGATGGGGTGGAGGGGCTCCCGCCCAGCCAGCTGTGGTTGCCCTGGCAACAGGCTGCTGCAGCTGCAGCGGGTGCAGCCAGGAGGGAGGCGGGAGCTGGGCCGGGGGAAGGGAAGGGCTGGAAGAGGACGTTGGGGCAGCCCCTGCTGGGGTGCTGGGATGGGGAATGGGGGTGTCTGGAGGAGTCATCTCAGGCCCAGGCATCTCCAGGGGCTCCCTGTTCTCAATGTGGGGCAAATCAGCGGTTGGGGATGGGGTGGAGATGGAAGCACTAAGGGAGGGCAGGAGGGTACCTAGACTCGGGCACTGGGAGAGAGACAGACGTGGGCGACGGGCGGGGGGCGGGAGTGAGAGTGAGAGAACTAGGACACAGATCAGGAGAGAGAAAGAGATGAGGACAGTCACACACAGTTACGGAGAGAGTCAGAAAAAAGAGCAGGGTGCAGAAGGGAGAGAAACAGGAGGAAGGACGGGGGAGAAGAAGGGAGCAGGGGTGAGGTTTAATGGGAGAGAGGGAATAACAGTAATAAAAAATAGCTGACAGGCGGGGAGAGCTGGGAGGAGGAGGAGGTGACTGGGGAAGATCAGCAGCAGATTTCAGGAGAGGTCTTCCCAGAGGGGAGGCAGAGGAGGAAGCAACAGGGATCAGGAGAGGGAGGCACGTTGCGGGTGGGCAGAGAGAGACTTGGGATCAGGGACAGGCAAAGTCCCAGGACAACAAACAGGCAAAGATGGGGAGAGACGGGGGCAGAGGGGAGAGAAAGAGACAGAATTTAGGGGAACTGCAGAACAATCTGCAGAGAGAGCCGGAGGTATGAGGGACCCAGAAAGACTGGGGAGGAGAACCGGGATGGGGTGGGAGCAGGAGAGACCGAGATGGGTAGAGGATGCTGGAAACGGCACGAAGGGAAGGGCCGTGCGCCGCAAAGCACAGTTCGGGCGCGACCAGGGCTGGCGTGCGCACGAATTGTGGGGTGCTGGAGGCAGCTGGCGTGGCTCTGGCGCCAGGAGAGGATGTGAGAACAGCCTGTTCCTCGGCTTCCCACCCCCTTCGCCCGGTGGCGGGGGGAGGGCAGTGCGGGTTGAGGACAGGGCGTCAAGGAGGAGGGTGGAGACAGGGAGGGTGTCTGGAGAACTCCAGAATTTTTAGGAGACGTGGGAAAGGCTGGTCCTGCTACTCTGATGCCAGCCCCACGCCTTTTGGAAAAAGACACTTTTTGAAGGGGGCAGGGTCTGAGTCAGAGGAGCACTGGGTTTTAGCTCAGGGATGTGAAACTCCATGACAGGCACATGGGTATGGGGGCAGGAAGACCCCACCTAGCCAGCCCCATCAGGAGGCTAGGCTTCCAAGGGGCTGGACTTCGTGATTTTCACAGGAATTTCCTGATTCACAAATCAGTTTGGCCCAGATTCCCAAAAAGCAAATGTTCATCGGGCCAGATGCAGCTCTGGAGTGATGAGGGGCTGCTTTCTACCCCCAAAGCACTCACTTGGCAACTGGTAGCGGGGGTCTGCTCCTACCTCTACAGACAGGAGTCAGGGAGTGTCCCAAATGCAGCCATGTGGCCAGGGCCAAAGGAGGCAGGGGCCCCTTACTTTAGAGTCTTGCAGCAAAGGACGGATCAAAAAATTGGAAAACTGGCCTTCATGTGCAATCTCCTTTTTTTTTTTTTTTTTTTAAAGTTAAGCTGGGAGCAGTGGCTCACACCTGTAATCCAGCACTTTGGGAGGCTGAAGTGGGCAGATCACTCGAGGTCAGGAGTTCAAAACCAGCCTGGCCAACAAGTGAAACCTCGTCTCTATAAAAATACAAAAATTAGCCAGGTGCCTATAATCCCAGCTGCTTGGGAGGCTGAGGCAGGAGAATCGCTTGAATCTAGGAGGTGGAGGTTGCAGTGAGCTGAGATTGTGCCACTGCACTCCAGCCCGGGCAACAGAAAGTCTCCTGTCTCAAAAAAAAAAAAAAAAAAAAAAAAAAAAAAAAAGTTAAAAAAAATTCTTTTTGGAGGCAGGAGCTTGCTATGTTGTGCAGGCAGGTTTTGAATTCCTGGGTTCAAGCAATCCTCCTGCCTTGGCCTCTCAAAGTGCTGGGATTACAGGCATGAGCCACAGCGCCTGGCTGAATGTCCAGATTTTTAGAAGTTAGCCACTATTTCTAAGACCCAACACAAAACTCCAGGCTGGGTCTGGCCTTCAGGCCTCCAGCATATGATGTCTGAGGCAGAATCTCACTCTTGAACATTGGCCGGGTGCGGCGGCTCACGCCTGTAATCCCTACACTTTGGGAGGCTGAGCAGTCAGATCATCTGAGGTCAGGAGTTCAAGACCAGCCCGGCTAACACAGTGAAACCCCATCTCTACTAAAAATACAAAGAATTAGCTGGGCGTGGTGGCGCATTCCGGTAATCGTAGCTATTTGGGAGGCTGAGGCAGGAGAATTGCTTGAACCTGGGAGGCAGAGGTTGCAGTGAACTGAGATCATGCCATTGCACTCCAGCTTAGGCAACAAGAGCGAAACTCTGTCTTAAACAAACAAACCAAAAAATTTACATTCTGAGTGTTGAATTTCTGTCCTTTGGATTCCACAAGGCAGGTGCCCTGTGGTTCTCAGGACGTGTGGGGTGGTCACGGTCTGGAGAACATGGGGACAGGAGCAGCAGGGGGGGCCTATGCCGGACCACAGTCTCTCGCCAGCAACTCCAGACAGCTGCCCCAAAAGTGAACACAGAAGCCATTTCTATGAAACATTTATTTCCTTTGAAACCTCCAGAAACATGCCAGAAAATCTCAAGACAGGGATGGGCGGGGGAGGGGGGAGACAATAAAGAATAATAATAAAAAAATCCAAATGAAACAAATCAACATAGAAAAAAAATCCTGCTGCTATCTTCAGCCATCAGATAGAACACCAACCTCAAATTAAATAGATCTGTTTTTGCAGAAATCCTTACAAAATAACAGAAAACAAAACCAAAAATCATAATTTACACTTGTCCATGTACATGATTAAGTCCCCAAAATGATTCGAATGATCTGAAGATGGGAGGAGGAGGCAACTGAAAAAAAAAAGAACCTGATCAGGGTCCGAGGAAACGGGTTGGGGACTGGAGAGCCCCCAGGGAAGGGGGTGGGGGAGAAGACGACATCACAGTAGCTGGCCAGGGCTGAGGACGCTGCCTTGGGCACACATGCCCACCTCACTCTCTGTGTGGAGGGCAAGGGCATGCGGGGGGCAGCACTGAGGTTTCCTCCTCCAGGGGGCCAGAGGCTGATCACAGGAGACACGATGACAACCCTCCTCTCTTGCCCCCACCCATCCACACCGGCACCTCCCTGAGTGCCTGCATCCTAGGCAGACCCCGGAGCCCCCTTCCTTGAGGTTCCTGGCCCCAGAGAGAAGGCGGTGGGGTCCCTGGACAAGGGCTGGGCTGCCTGGCGCTGGCTCGTGGCCAGACCTGCTCTATTAACTCCTCCCCACCTGGTGCCTCCAAGGGCACCGGCCTGCCCGCCCTGACTTTGTCCCTCTGGTCCTCCCAATGACCCCCAGCCCACGGGGGCCACACGCCTTGATCCTCAGCTTGAGGTTAGGGGGTGAATCCACAGGCTGTGGCCATACAGGCCTGTTCTGGCGCCAACTCTACATGAAAAAATAAATATATATATATATATATCTTTTTCTGTTTGTTTTTCAAGAAGGAAAAAAAAGAAACGGTTTCCTTGGTGAACAGCGTGGTACCACACCGGCGTGGCTGCCCCTTATTGCCTTTAGAGAACCAGCATCCAGTGGGGTTCGAGGGGGGCGGTGCTCCCGAGGGAGCACGGTGATGGAGTCTGGTGGTCGCTGCTCAGAGAGATGGGCCGGGAGACTCTCAAAGGAAAAAAAACAGATGAAGGCTGTTCTTCTCCAGCCCTGTCCGGAGGGCTTCCGGAGCTCTGCCTGGAGCCCAGAAGAGGCCGAGGCTGCTGGTCAGGGCCAGATCGTGCCGGGAGGGGGGGGGGGGGGGGGGGGGGGGGGGGGGGGGGAGGAGGAGGAGGAGGAGGAGGAGGAGTCCGCTGTGTGGTGGCTCCACTGCCCCCGCCCAGTCTGGGTGGGAGCGGGAAGGTCGAGGGGCCTGTAGGACCCCAGACCAGGCGTGGTGGCCTCTGGCGCAAGAGGAGCCGATAGAAAAAGATCGTATAAACCGTCCCCGAGGTACAAATAGAGTTTTCTCTCTCAAATAAGTTGGCTCTGGAGGCTGGCCTTGCCTCTCTCCATCCTCAGGCCCCCAAGAAAATAACTTAAACTCTACGAAAGTGCTCCTGGCTGCTTTCTGGGAGGAGGGCGTTAGGGAGGGGATCATGTTCGTGCTTTTCGGAGCTAGCGCGCTAGGGACCGAGGCACCCCGGTCTGTTTCCGCGAGGGCCTCGCCTCTCTGGGTGTGGGGAGAAAGGGTGGCTTTCACGCTGTACTTTTCATGCAGGGGCCTCGGCCCCACAAGCTGCAACTTCATCGTGCGTGGTGAAGAAACCTGCTGTGTGACCTCCTGGAGCCAAGGGGTCTGCAGACTGGCTCCTCTCTCTGTCCCCATCAGCTTCGGAGGGCTGGTCCCAGGAAGAGGCCAGATGGGGACAGCAGGACAGGCCCAGGGGTGGTGTGGGCACGACCCAGCTCACAGGGACCACAGCTGGGCAGCTCGGAGGGAGGCCTGAGACCACGTCGCCCTCCGGGGCTTAAGGGCGGTGTGCTGACCCTGCCTCACAGCCCCAGTGAGGCCCCTCGGGTCCTACTGCCACTGGGGTTTCCGTGTCCATGGGGAGGGCCCTGGCTGGGTCATCTTGGTCACGCCGGCAGCCAGGAGCCGAGTAGAGGGAAAGAGGCGAGCAGGGCCACAGCCTATGGGGAAGGAGCCAGAGCTGGGTGGTGGCCTCCCCACCTCAGAGCTCCTTCTTCTCCCTGCAGAAGATCTCTGCGAACTTGCGCAGCTGCTCGCTGGCGGCCTGCGACTCCTCCTGCAGCCGCTGGTTGTTCTGCCGCAGGCTGGCCACCTCGGACTGCAGCACCACCTTGTCCTGCTTCTCCTGCGTGGAGTGGGAGGCCATCGTCAGGCGGGCGGGCGTGGCTGCTCCTGGAGCAGCTGACGGCTCCCCGGGGCCTGTGAGCCCTGACCTGGTGGTGCTTTGGAGTCCGGCAAGGCCGGGGGCATCCCACTCTGCCTCTCCGCTACCAAGGGACCCTGGGCAAGTCACTCAAGTCCGGTTCCCGCAACTCTACCAGGAGGCTGAGGAGTGGCCTGGAGCTCATATACTTAGAGCTCCTGGAATGTGGCCCGACGTGGAGTTCGGTACGCATTTGGGACGCGGCTTGACAAACGACACTATTGTCGTGGTCACCACATCCAAAATCATACTACCCGAGGACTTGGTGTCCCTATTTTCCTGGAAGAGGACCCCAGCCTCACAAAGCAAGTGGGGAGCTGGGAATGAGCAGGGTGGCCTGAGCAGGGTGGCCTAAACAGACCCTATTCTTCCAGGAGTACATAGCCCCTGAAGACAGTCCCCCGTCTCAGGTCACGCAGCATTATGCAGTGGGGCAGGGGTCAGAAACCAGGTGACTTGGATTCCAGGGCTCAAGGACTGATGCATTATATACTCTGCCACCTTTCTGACTTTTACCCATAAGTATAGAAATGACAGGTAAAAGTCTCCTCCTCATTCTTTTCTTTTCGTGAGACTGAGTTTTGCTCTTGTCGGCTAGGCTGGAGTGCAAAGGCACGATATGAGCTCACTGCAACCTCTGCCTCCCCAGTTCAAATGATTCTCCTGCTTCAGCCTCCCAACTAGTTAGGATTACAGGCACCCACCACCACACCTGGCTAACTATCGTACTTTTTAGTAGAGGTGGGATTTCACCATGTTGGCCAGGCTGGTCTCAAACTTCTGACCTTAGGTTATCCACCCGCCTCGGCCTCCCAAAGCGCTGGGATTACAGGCGTGAGCCACGGCGCCCGGCTAGTCTCCTCCTCATTCTTCCACCCCGTGGAGACAAGTCCGAAGAACAAATTGCCTGTCACCTTCTAGACGGCCCTCTCAACCCCTAGTGGTTAAACAGTAAATTAATAATATGATGATTGTGTAGCCAACAGTGCTGCAGCTCGCTTTGGTTTTTACTTAAGTTACTGGACTTCTTTTGCATGTTAGTAAATATATAGATTTGTTATGACTTTAATTGACTGCATGCTCTTCCGCTGCATGGGTGCCCTGTAATTTACACAGCCGTTCTGTTGAGTGACAGCCATGCCGGCTCCAATTTTTTATTGCCAATAGTGTAGCAACGAATGGCCTTGTTCACAATCTCTTTGTAACCATGCCGGAAATTCTCATGGATAAATTCCCACAAGTGGAATTACTGGGTCAGCAGGGTGCACAATTACTTTTTTTTTTTTTTTTGAGCTGGAGTCTTGCTCTGTCACCCAGGCTGGAATGCAATGGCACAAACTTGGCTCACTGCAACTTCTGACTCCTGGTTCAAGTGATTCTCCTGCCTCAGTAGCTGGGATTATAGGTGGCTAGTTTTGTATTTTTAGTAGAGAGGGGGTTTCATCACATTGGCCAGGCTGGTCACGAACTCCTTGTCTCAAGTGACTCACCAGCTTCGGCCTCCCAAAGTGCTGGGCTTACAGGTGTGAGCCACTGTGCCCAGCACAATTACATTTTTGATAAATGTTCAACTGCCCGCCAAAAAGCCTGGGCTTTGGATTATTCTTCCCCCAGGAACGGATGACTTTCTCTGTGCACTTGCTAGCCTTCAGTGTTGTCACTGTTTACTCTTCACCCATGACTACAAGCAAGCACAGGAGGTGTGGGGGTGGGGCAGCCCAGCGTCTGGGAAGTGGGATGGAGGGGGGCGTGGCCCCGGCCTTACCTTCTGCAGGTCGGTGTGCAGCTGTTTCAGCATCACCTCCAGCTGGTATACCTTGCCTGTCAGATCCAGGGGTGGTTCCTCACTGGAAGGACCAGGGACAAGGTCAGCCTGAGGCCCCACAGCCCCCGGGGAGGACTCCTGGCGTACAGCTGAGAAGAGACTGGGGGTACGGGCCCCCCTCATCCCTGACATTCTGATGAAGCCCAAGGAAAAGCTCCGAGGGGAGGCAGGAAGCCAGCCCTGCACCCTCCACCCACCAAGGGCACCTCTGTGGATGTGGGTGGGTGTTGGGAGCACCAGGCTTGGGGAAGGGTGGGTGCCCGCCCTGAAGTGTGCCTTTTCCCTGGGGCTGGGCCGTGCATGTGACTTCAGGGAGGACTCCTTCTTCGTACCGCCAGGATACAAAGAGCCTACTCCACAGACACCTAGTGGGTGCAGGTACCATTTCAGGCACAGGAAGCACGAGAGTGGACAGATGGTCAAAAGGGCCCGCTCTTGGGGGCAGGACTGACAGTGGTCCTGGCAGTGATGTTGACCACGTGCCTGTCACTAAGAGCTGCCCCTCACCAAGCCCCAGACTGCCCAGCTCAGTCTCAGAGCTCTCCTGCCCACTGTGGCCTTCACAGGTGCTGCATGGTTACCCACCAGACGGGGGACGAGGCCCAGGCGATGTCACCCAGCCACGTGTTGGTGCTAGAATTTGAATCAGGGACCCACGGCCAGTAGCTGCCCCTCTGCAGATACTCCCAGCCCTAGGCCTACCTGGCCCCTGCAAAGAACTCGCAGCCCCTTCCTGCCTGTAGTTGGGAATAAAGGAGGCTCCGCTGGGCGCCGTGGGTACACAGGCACAGTGGCAGGGGTAGGGGGCTGGCCCTCCTGCCTCACCCACCCTTTCCTACAACCTTGCTGCTCAGTCCTAGGGATCTGGGGCTGCAGAGGGAGATGGGGCACACGGACTCGAGGAGTGCTGCCCAGGGCCACAGGTCCCACTGCTTCCCACAGCCCATGCTGCTCCTGCCCCTCGGCCTGGCAGCACCAACTGGAACTGCCGACTTCTGGTAATTACAGTGGGGCCTGCGTTCGTGGTGAAGGTTGCATTCTGAAGCCAGAGTGTGAAAAGCACGAAGTCAAAATTACCCTCAAAAATGGCTCCCACTGCCCATGAAGTACAGTGCACGGATGGTTGTATATAGAACCCTGCACCGTGAGGTGTGCAGACGAGTGTGAAATGCACTATTTAAATCCATGTACAGGCAGAATGTGCCATTTACATTCTCTCTGCCTCTTTTTAATTTTGTTTTCTGCCAAGTGAGTGCAGTCAAATATGCTGCGCTGAATGTGAGAAGCCACGCGTGAGATGACAAATGTGAGATATCTGTCCCCGTCCTCTTCCTTCCCCCGTGAAGCCTCCTGAGGGCCAGGCCTGGCCTCAGTTGCCACTGGGTCCTCAGATGGCCCAGCGTGGGACCTGGCAGGGAGGCCAAGAAGGGTGAGTGTGAGCAGAAGTCTGTGGGGTTTAGGAATCTGCAGAGGAGGAGACAGGCGGGAGATGGGCGGCAGCAGCGGGGGATGAAAGGCGCAGGGCTGGAGGATTGGAAGACAGTGCCTAGGAGCTTTCTTTTCTTTTCCTTTCTTTTTTTTTTTTTTTTTTTTTTTGAGATGGAGCCTTACTCTATGGCCCAGGCTGGAGTGCAGTGGTACGATCTCGGCTCACTGCAACCTCCACTTATCAGGTTCAAGCAATTCTCCTGCCTCAGGCTCTTGAGTAGCTAGGATTGCAGGTGAACACAACCATGCCTGGGTAATTTTTGTATTTTTCTTTTTTTTTTTTTTTTTTTTTTTTTTTAAAAGTTGGGGGTTTTCCATTTTGGTCAGGCTAGTCTCAAACTCCCAACCCCAAGTGATCCGCCTGCCTCGGCCTCCCAAAGTGCTGGGATTACAGGCGTGAGCCACTGCGCCCAGCCAGTAATTTTTGTATTTTTACTACAGACATGGTTTCGCCATGTTGGTCTTGAACTCCTGACCTCAAGCGATCTACCCACCCTGGCCTCCCAAAGTGCCGGGATTACAGGTGTGAGCATGCCTGGCCTCTTTTTTTGTTGTTTTTGTTTTTGAGACTAAGTCTTGTTCTGTTGCCCAGGCTGGAGTGCAGTGGCGTGATCTCGGCTCACTACAGCCTCCACCTCCCAGGTACAAGTAATTCTCTTGCCTCAGCCTCCCGAGTAGCTGGGATTACAGGCACCCACCACCACGCCCAGCTAATTTTTGTATTTTTAGTAGAGACAGGGTTTCACCATGTTGACCAGGATGGTCTCGATCTCTTGACCTCGTGATCCACCCGCCTCTGCCTCCCAAAGTGCTGGGATTACAGGCTTGAGCCACCGCGCCCGGCCTACAGATGGGGTTTTACCATATTGGCCAAGCTGGTCTCGAACTCCTGACCTCAAGTGATCCACCTGCCTCAGCTTCTTAAAGCGCTGGGATTACAGGCGTGAGCCACCGCGCCCAGCCTGCTAAGCAAAGTTGGAAGCAAAACAATTGTGTATGTATTGATTCAAGTGTCGTCTCCGCTGGACTGGGTGATCTGTTGGGGCCAAGCGGAGTCTGTCTTGGTCACTGTGGATCCCCAGTGCATAAACAGGTGCAGGGTAATGACTTCTAAGCTTGTTAGGAGAGGGGAGTAGCTGCTATAACAGCTTCTGCCGGGAGACTGGTGGGCGTGACCCAGAGTAGCTACCTCTCTCTGGATCAGCCTCTTCCACTGCACAGACCTGCTGCTGGTATGAACCCGGGTGTTCCCAGGGAAACCTCACCTCATGGTAGGGGTGGTCCTGGGGGTCGGGGGCCCCCTCTCCAGGCTCAGGTGGCTGTGGACAGGACTGTGTGCAGGTGGGACGTCCGGGCTCAGGGCCGGGTCGTTCAGAGAGAAGAGCGAGACGGCTCTTTGCACTGCCAGGGAGGGAGGAGGGGAAGAGGCGGTCAGCAAGGCTCCCAGCTTCTCCCGCAACTGACTGACCACGCTTCTCCCCGCAAACCTCCACGACACTGCCCATCACACTTGGGACAGATCGCATAGGCATTTAGGATAGATTCTTGCCAAAAAACCCAACCAAATGAACACACAAGAACACAAACAAAATCCCATCCTGATTCCGATCAAGGCTTTAGATCCAATGACTAATTTACGCAAAATCCAAGGGCTGGAAGAAGCCAGTTAGATGAGAGTGCGAGGCAGCAGCCGATCAAATTCTGAACCTGGGATGCTCTCAACATAAATGACCTGATTTTAGTCCGCAAGCAAAGGGGAGGAAAAAAGGGGTCCAGAGCGGACGGGCTGGTGCCAGGTCCATGGGGATTCGTTATCAGATTCGCTCTCCTTCAGAGGAAGCTGTGAAGATTCCAAAAGTGAAGAGAGAAGCGAGACAGAGCATATCATGCATATTGAAGAGAGAAAAGAAATCGCATGGGGCTGCCAGTGAAAGTGAACATTCCTGGGTCCCGCCTTGGACATGTGACTCGAGCTGGGGGCACCTGAACCGTCTGCGTTTTCAAACGTGACTGTTAGATGTTCTTTCTGTAATGGCAATAGCTGGCCACCGCCCCAGTGCCCTCCAATAGTGGCTGGTTCAGTGAGCTATGAACAGCCAGACAATGGAATCCTTGGGGGTGTTAAAAACAAGAAGGCGTCCCTGGGTGCTGTGTGTTGAGGGCAGCCTGGGGCGTGGCAGGGCAGGGCAGAGTGGCAAGCCCTGGAGGCAAGCAGCTCCCTGGGTCCAACTTACACTCTGTGCCTCAAGCAGCATAAAACCCCACACCCTTTCCCTGGGGCCACTCACTGTTAACATTTTTCCCATTTACTTTTTTTTTTTTTTTTTTTTTGAGACAGAGTCTTGTTCTGTTGCCCAGGCTGGAGTGCAGCGGTGTGATCTTGGCTCACTGCAACCTCTGCCTCCTGGGTTGAAGCGATTGTTCAAGTGATTCTCTTGCCTCAGCCTCCTGAGTAGCTGGGCCTGCAGACATGCACTACCATGCCCGGCTAATTCGTGTATTTTTAGTAGAGACAGGGTTTCGCCATGTTGTCCAGACTGGTCTCGAACCCCTGGTTTCAAGTTATCTGCCCACCTCAGCCTCCCAAAGTGCTGGGATTACAGGCGGGAGCCACGATGCCTAAAACCACCAACATCATGGTGCAATACCTTGGTACTCCACTGGACATGGCCAAAAAATAAGGACACTCTCTCATATAATCACACCACCACTATCATACTGAAAAAAATTAACAATTTAACAGATTCATGGGATATTATCTTTTTTTTTTTTTTTTTTTGAGACAGAGTCATCCTCTGTCGCTGAGGCTGGAGTGCAACGGCATGATCTCAGCTCATGCAACCTCTACCTCCTGGATTCAAGCGATTCTCCTGCCTCGGCCTCCTGAGTAGCTGGGACTACAGGCATGCGCCACCACGTCGGCTAATTTTTGTATTTTAAACAAAGACGGGGTTTCACCATGTTGCCTAGGCTGTTCTCGAACTCCTGGCCTCGTATCGTCCACCTGCTGTGGCCTCCCAAAGTGCTGGGATTACAGGTGTGAGCCACTGTGCCATGACATTATCTAATATACAGTCATCTGCAAATGTTTTCTGATTGGCTGAATGATACCCTTTATAGCTTTATTTTTAAAATCTTTTTTTTTTTTTTTTTTTTTTTTAAAGATGGGGTTTCACCATGTTGGCCAGGCTGGTCTCAAACTCCTGACCTGAGGTGATCCGCCCACCTTGGCCTCCCATAGTGCTAGGATTACAGGCGTGAGCCACCACACCCAGCCAAAATATTTTTTTTTTTTTTTTTTGAGACGGAGTTTCACTCTTGTTGCCCAGGCTGGAGTGCAATGGTGTGATCTCGGCTCACCGAAACCTCCGTCTCCCGGATTCATGCAATTCCCCCGCCTCAGCCTCCCAAGTAGCTGGGATTACAGGCATGCGCCACCACACCCAGCTAATTTTTGTATTTTTAGTAGAGACGGGGTTTCTCCATGTCAGTCAGGCTGGTCTTGAACTCCTGACCTCAGGGGATCTTGTCTACCTCCGCCTCCCAAAGTGCTGGGATTACAGGCGTGAGCCACCACACCCGGCCTATTCTTTAAATCTTGGATTTAATGTATATTCACTTTGACATTCGATTTTTAAGAGACAGGGTCTTGCTATGTTGCCTATGCTGAAGTGCAGTGGATATTCACAGGCCTGAGTTTGTTACTGATTAGCATGGGAGTTTTGACCTGCTCCATTTCTGACCTGGCCCAGTACATCTGTCCTTAGGAAACCTGGTGGTTCCCAGCTCCCTGGAGGTCACCATATTGATGTTGAGTTTAGTGAAGACACCGGATCAGAACAGCACACTCCAGCCTAGAACTCTTGGAAGCTCAAGTGATCCTCTTGGTTCAGGACTACAGGTATGTGATACCACACCTGGCTAATTTTAAC
The DNA here is from genome assembly GCF_009761245.1 of Sapajus apella. Taxonomy (NCBI): domain Eukaryota; kingdom Metazoa; phylum Chordata; class Mammalia; order Primates; family Cebidae; genus Sapajus; species Sapajus apella. Next base: position 3,668,181 of record NW_022437008.1, read on the forward strand.
ATTCTTTTGTTGTGACAGGCTGGGCGTCGTGGTGAGCACCTATAATTCCAGCCTCTAAGGAAGCTGGGGCAAGAGAATCGCTTGAACCTGGGAGGTGGAAGCTGCAGTGAGTCAAGATCAGGCCACTGCACTCCAGCCTGTGTGAAAGAGTGAGATTCTGTCTCAAAAAAAAATAAATAAATATTTTTATAGTGACACAGGTCTTGCTATGTCGCCCAGGCTGCTCTTGAATTCCTGGCCTCAAGTCATCCTCCCACCTTGATCTCCCAGAGTGTTGGGGTTACAGGTGTGAACCACTGCACCTAGCCTGGAATATTTTTTTTTTTTTTTTTTTTTTT
>NW_022437008.1:3668618-3689785 GCF_009761245.1 Sapajus apella
CGTAGAGACGGGGTTTCACCATGTTGACCAGGATGGTCTCGATCTCTTGACCTCGTGATCCACCCGCCTTGGCCTCCCAAAGTGCTGGGATTACAGGCTTGAGCCACCGCGCCCGGCCTAGCCTGGAATATTTTAAAGCAAATCCCAGACAGCTTTGCATGTCATCTGTAGGAACTTCACTACGTAGCTCTAATGGATAAAAGATTTTTTTGTTTTTGAGATGGAGTCTCGCTCTGTCACCCAGGCTGGAGTACAGTGATGTGATCTCGGCTCACTGCAACCTCCGCCTCCCAGGTTCAAAGGATTCTCCTGCCACAGCCTCCTGAGTAGCTGGGATTACAGGTGTGCGTACCACACCTGGCTAATTTTTTTTGTATTTTTAGTAAAGAAGGGGTTTCACTGTGTTAGCCAGGATGGTCTCGATCTCCTGACCTTGTGATCCATCCACCTTGGCCCCCCAGCAGGCGTGAGCCACTGTGCCCGGCCTATTTTTTTTTTTTTTGAAGAAAACTACTATGCCATGAACACACTACCAAAATTAGTGAGAATTCCTTTAGTCTTTTCCATTTACGTGAATTGCATGGGAAAGCCCTTCATTACAAACCCTACACCTCCCGGCAGGCTGAAACCTCGCTGACCTCCACTCCCTGCTGGCCCCTTTCCTATTGCCGGGGAGGCACCGCCATGGTGGTGCTGGTGTGCTTTCTTCCAAGCCTTTCTGCTACGCCCACCCCTCCTCCATAACCTTCTGTGGTTCATCGATTAATCTGATAAGGAAGGAAAGAGCTCCCTAGGCAACTGTGACGCACAGCCTGGGGGAGAAATCAGTGCCACTGGCCAGGTTCCCTCAGCTTTCTCACACGGGGTGCACAGCAGCTCCCAGAATGCCAGGTACCCGGAGTAGCTGTGAGTGGGTAGGGGGCTCTGGCCCTTTCCTGTGGCCTGTGTTTGTGGGGGTCGGTGTCTGGGCAGCTCTGCCTTCCACAGACAACGCTACAGCCGCTGATGGCATCTGGGTCTCTGGGGAGAGAACTGAGGCCTTCCTTGCTTCCCACTGTTCCGGAACCAGCCGTCCTGGCATCACCTGGTCCTGGCCCCAGGACGCTTGGAGACCCATGTGAGACATGATGGCCTAGCTCCCCAGCCCCCTGCCCCCAGGGACTCCCAGCACATAAAGAGGCCTGGGTGGCACAAACCCTGCCCACTGTTCCAGGGAACTCAGGGAGTGAGGATCCCTGCAGGCCTGATATGGGGAGCCCCCAAACCCAGGATCCAAGGTCTTGGCGGGAGCCTGAGGGCACTTGGAAAGGTCACTAAAAGCCTTCATTCCCTCTTCCTGCCTCCCAAATCTGGGGCTGAAAACCCAACTGTCCTCAGGGACACAGATTTTTTTTTTCCCCAGACATGGGGTCTTGCACTATTGCCCAGGTTGGAGCGTAGTGGTGTGATTATAGCTCATCACAGCCTCCACCACCTGGGCTGAAGCAATCCTCCTGCCTCAGCCTCCAGAGTGACTGGAACTAAGAGGTGTGCACCACCATGTCTCCCTTATTTTTTTTTTCTATTGTAGAGAAGGGGTCTTACTACGTGGCCCAGGTGTTCTCAAACTCCTGACTTCAAGTGATCCTCCTGCCTCGGACTCCCAGAGTGATGGGATTACAGGTGGGAACCATGTGCTTGGCCTCATGTGTTTTATATGTGGAGTTTTGTGTAAACACCTCAGGTGTTGGGCAGCCTCAGGCATGGTCACTTTCATTGGTTGGTCAACACGGTAATCAGCACCAAACAAATGAAGATGCTTGCCCAGGGCTGCACAGTGAGCAAGTGACAGGAGAGAACTTGAACTGATTGCCTGATTCTGGAATCTGAATGGATATCCCTGGAAAGTCACGAGGCCCTCCATGAATCCCTCTAGAACAGAGGAGGGTGTGGGGGCCCGGTGGGGCTGGGTGGAAAGCGCTTACCTTCGTATGCCTTGGCAGCATTCACTAGGCTGGACCACTCAAGGCCGGCAGCCGTGTCAGGCAGGGGCATCATCCCAGGGTCCAGGCGCCGCAGGGGCCGGTCCCGCCCATCAGCCAGCGAGAGCTCTGAGGCTGAGATTGTGGCTGGATGGGGAGGGTGGAGACAGCAGTGGTTGAGCATGACAACACGGGAGAGACACCTACGGGAAGACATTCCCTTGCTTTTGCGGAGATGCTACGGGCGGGGAGGAGCATTCCAGGCAGATGGAACAGCTCATGCTAAATCCCTGAGGCAAGAGTGCTCTGGAAGGTTTAAGGAGCATGGAGGTGGCCATATGGCTGGGTGAGGGTGAGCAAGGGAGGGAGCAGCAGGAGGTGTGGACAGAGGCAACGTGGCCAGACCTTGTGGGGCCTGTGGACCCCGATGACGACTCTGTTCTTACCCTGTGTGCAATAGTGCCCCTGTAAGCCTTCCTCTGGCTGCATGTGGGGAGGAATTGGGGGGAGGTGGGGACCAAGGAGGAACTGTAACCATGACCCACAAGGGAGACAGTGCCTCTGGGCAGGACCAGGGTGGGGCCGTGGTGGGACACGAGGGCCAATACTGGGGCTACATTTCAGGGGCAGCCGATGGGATTTCCTGAGGGCTGGATGTGGCTGTGAAACAGAGAAGGGCCAGGATTGCGGCTCTGATTGGGGAAGGCTGGAGCGGGGGATCAGAAATCTGTTTCAGGAGGTGCTCAGTGGAAATGGCCCTGGACACCCCAAGGAGGTGGCGGGAGAGGGGGCTGGCCACAGGGGCCAGCGACGAGTAGAGTCTCAGGTGCACCTGTAAGGGAATCGCCAGTGTATGGACAGTGTTGAGATGCGGTGGGGTTGCCGTGGGGGGTGTTCAGGTGTGACGCATTGAGCAGAGGAGAGGCCTGTGACATCGCAGGGGTTGGAAGTGACAAGCACGGTGCCAGCACTTGCATCTGCTGTGGCTATCAAGAGTCCCATGGATCAGGGCTCAGTGACTCCTTGAAGCCCCTAAGGGAAGGGGACAGAGGACAGCCGGGGACAGAGGACAGCCAGGTGCAGAGAGACCAGGCGACACGCCTCAGGGCCCTTAGCTGGGAATCGGCAAACCCGGCCATGAGCCCTGCCCGCTGTGCATTCCCAGCACCTCCTCTGTGCAGGGCCAAGGGAGATCATCTCACAGCCTCACCGTGAGTCTCGTGGGGGCAGGTGGTGTCATGACCTCCATGCATGGAGCAGGAAAACTGAGACCACCTTGCCTGGGCTCGCACGCCTTCCAGCTGGTGCTTCTCAGTGTGGACTACGTATTAGGTGTATGCTACGTGCGTTCCATACATTCACTTGTTTGATTCTTTTAACTCACGGAAGTGGGCACTATTTTTTTTTTTTTTTTGAGATGGAGTCTTGCTTTGTTGCCCAGGCTGGAGTGCCGTGGTGCAATCTTGGCTCACTGCAACCTCTGCCTCCAGGGTTCAAGCAATTCTCCTGCCTCAGCCTCCTGAGTAGCTGGGATTACAAATTAGCCACCAGGCCTGGCTAATTTTTGTACTTTTTTAGCAGAGATGGGGTTTCACCATGTTGGCCAGGCTGGTCTTGAACTCCTGACCTTGTGATCCGCCCACCTTGGCCTCCCAAAGTGCTGGGATTATAGGCGTGAGCCACTGCACCTGGTATGCGTACCATTTTTTACATTTTACAGTCAAAGAAACAGAGGCACAGAGAGGTTATATCTGTGATTGGAGAACATGGGACATAAACTCAGGTCGTCCAGCTCTGCAAAGTGTGGTGTGCAGTAAGTGCTGGCCGAATGGGCTCCTGGCTCTGCCCTTGACCTCCTTGCTTTGCAGTGGTGTGATCTTGGCTCACTACAACCTCTGCCTCCTGGGTTCAAGCAATTCTTCTACCTCAGCCTCCTGAGTAGCTGGGGATTACAGGTGCCCGTCACCACCCTCAGCTAATTTTTGTATTTTTAGTAGAGACTGGGATTCACCCCACTGGCTAAGCTGGTCTTGAACTCTTGACCTCAATCAGGAGGCCAGGAGTTGATCCACCCAACCTCAGCCTCCCAAAATGCTGGGATTACAGGTGTAAGCCACTGCACCAGCTCTGTGCAGGAATTTTAACAGAGGAGATGGACCACACTTCATAAAAGTCCAAGTGTCTCCTCCACCTCATCCACCACAGCTCACAAGAGGCTCTGTCCAGACATCACAGGCAGACACACCCCCTCAGCTGAGACCCTTGGGATAGAACATGCGTCTGAATTGGAGATATGCTTGGATTTGAGAGAGTAAGTGTGCAGATGCTGTGTTACATGACACCCCCAAAAAGCTCAGGGGGACCCCGCATGCAGCAGCACGCCAGCACTCTGCCCCAAGCTCCTCATTGTTGACACTGAGTAGGGAGACTACAGACTAAACAGCCTCACGTCCCTCCAGGCCGGGTAGCACCACCCAGTGAACGTGGTGCAAACTTATGTATGTCTTTCAGTTTTGGGGGTTTTAGGAGGTGGATGTGGGGTTACAGGGTGCATCTGGGGCATGGCCAACTGCAGCTGGCTCGTGGCTTTTTATGGGGGTGGTGTGTGCACTACCTGTTCATGGGGGGTGTTAAATATTTGCTGGGTGATTAAGGAGTGGAGAAGCCACACCCTGTGCCCCCCCGAAGAGTGGCAAATGTGGGGGGAGCCAGGGAAGTAAATAAAATGCTCACAAAGCAAACCTCTTGGTGCTGGAACAGGTGGGAGGGTTGGGGAGCGCTGGAGCAGCACCTGGGCACCCCCCAACCCCAGGCCTGCACCCCGAGAGTGGACTTCCTCTTTGGTCTAGGGGACTCCAATCCTTGGGTGCTCCTGACTCCTCAGTGACCCTCTGACACTTGGCCAATGATCCCTTGTTCCTTGGGTGATACCCAGTGCCCCACCATCAGGCCCCCCGAAGCTCCTGTGAATCCCTGAGATGGCCCCGACACTGATGACTTTCAGCCTTTGACCTCCAGGTGAGCCTGTGCTCTGGTGTCCCCCACCTCTCGACCCTGGGGTAACTCCCGAGCCAGTCCCAGGGGGCCCAGGCTCACATTTCTTCTCGGGAAAGCCACTGCCAGCAGCAGGAACAGTGCCAGGGCCGATGGGCGGGTGGGGGTGCTGGTGCTGGCGGCGTGCAGGCAGCGTGCTGGATGGGAAGGCGCAGGTGCTGGTGAAGAGCACATCGCTGGGCAGACTGGGCTCCAGGCCAGGGGGGTTGGCGAAGCTGGGCTCGCGGCGCCCGCTACATAGGCTCTCATCCGACAGCGTCCGCTGTAGGCCCTTCTGTGGCGACTGCTGTGGGACATGAGTGGGATGTGGGGGGCGGTCATGGACTGGGTCCTTAGAGGCACTGTACCCTCCGGGACATCAGTGGTGAGTCCTTAACCACCCAGCATCCATTTCTTTTTTAGAGACAGGGTCTTGCTCTGTCACTCAGGCCGGGGTATAGTGGGGTGATCTCAGCTTACTATAGCCTTGACCTCCTAAGCTCAAGTAATCCTCCTATCTCAGCCTCCCAGGTAGCTGGGACCACAGGCACGTGCCACTGCACTTGGTTAATTTTTAAAAATTTTTACAGAGATGGGGTCTCATTGTATTGCCCAGGCTGGTCGTCAACTCCTGGGCTCAAGTGATCCTCTCATTCTGGCCACCCAGGTGTGAGCCAGAATTACAGGTGTGAGCCACCGCGCCTGCAGCCTCCTTTCTGATCAAAGAGCCCCAGTTTCCCACTGGGGATGCCCACTCCCCAAACCCACCCTCCAGCTCCGGGTAAGGGCTGGTGATCAAAGCCTGATGGGTTGGGGAAGGTGGTGTGAGCCAAGCCGGACTCATAAGAGGCAGTGCTGGCACCCCTGTGGGTAGCACTGGGCTGACGTGCCCTCTTCCCCCAGGCTGGTGGGACACAACTCTGGAGAGGCTGGGGTCCATCTCAGTCCCCATAAAACAGCTCCTGCCTGGCAGTGAGGAGGAGCAGGGCAGGCCCGACTGGGAGCGCAAGGGAAGTGGACACTGTGGAGGGTCCCTGGCGCCCGCTGTTCTTTTCCCCCATCCCTGAGTAACAAGAGCCTGAACTTCTCTGAGAGCCCCTGCTCCACTCTCAGTCCCTGTGGTTTAGCAGATGCAGCCGTTTCTAACCCGGGCTAGAGGAGGAAAGCATGAGGCCCAGGTCCCTCCGGTTGCATAAGGTTTTGGGTATGGGGTAGATTCCCACGTGCCTGTCTAGGTTGGTTATCCTGTGATTCCATCCCAGACCAATGTGCTGCCCTAACTCCCAGCCACCAGCCTATACCTCCAACACGACTGGCAGATGCTGAGGGCTGGGGACACGATGGGAAGGAGCTGGAGTGACCTCGGGGAGCAAAGCCCTCCTCCCCGCCCGCCTGGACGTGGGATCCTGTTGGGAGCTGGGGGTTGGGAGTAGGGGACGTGGCGCTACGTACTCCCGAGTCTCTCTCCTGCTCCGGCCCCAGGTTGTCCATGATGATGAGTTTCTTCAGGTCATCCTCGATGGTGGATTTGTAGTTCTTCCGTGGCGATCGGAGGTCTCGGAGGGATGCCCTCAACCTCGGTTGTCCGAAGACGTTTTTGGTGTTCGTGTCCACCTGCCTGCAACAAGAGTGTCAGGGTCAGAAGGGAGTCAGGGAGGCTTCAGCCACTTCTCAAAGCTGTTTGGATTCAAGTGGGCTGGGATGCATGGGACGCACGGGACGCACGGCCACGGCCTTCTCTCCTTCACCCAGCCAATGCGTGGCAGAAGGGGGTTTGGCTTCTTCCCTCCATTCTCTCATTCCATAAACACTTCCTGGGAACCATCAGAGTCTGCTGTGCTGTCCTGTCCCAGGTGCTGGGGACACGCCATTGGCACCGAGCTGGCAGCCAGTGGGGGAGGCCCACGCTGAACACGTGCACAGAGACAGACCCCCTGTGTGAGGGGAGAGGCATTTCTGTTTTTAGAGACAGGTTCTTGCTTTCTCCCTCAGGCTGGAGTGTGGCGGCACAATCACAGCTCATTGCAGCCTCCTGGGCTCAAGACGTCCTCCTACCTCAGCCTCCCAAAGTGCTGGGACTGCAGACACGAGCCACCGTGCCAGGCCACAAGAGAGAGAAGTGCTTGAAGAATAATAAAGCTGGGTAAATGGATGGGGATTGGCGGGGGTCTGGGATGGCTTTTCTGAGGGGTGATGTCTGGGAGGGAGAGAGGGAGGAAGGGAGGGATAAGGAAAGGAAGGAAGGAAAGAAGAAAAGGGAAAAAAGGCAGGAAGGAATCCAAATGGTAGAAGAGCATTCCAGGTGGAAGAAGACCAAGTATGGGTTGGCGAAGTGGCTCATGCCTGTAATCCCAGCACTGTGGGAGGCTGAGGCAGGTGGATCACCTGAGGTCAGGAGTTCGAGACCAGCCTGGCCAACATGGCAGAACCCTGTCTCTACCAAAAATACAAAAATTAGCTGGGTGTGGTGGTGGGCACCTGTAGTCCCAGCTACTTGGGAGGCTGAGGGAGGAGAATTGCTTACGTCTGGGAGGCGGAGGTTGCAGGGAGCTGAGATCACACCACTGTACTCCAGCCTGGGCAGCCAAGCAAGACTCGGTCTCAAAAAAAAAAAAAAAGACCAAGTGTGGTGGCCATGGGGGAATGAAGGTAGTCAGTCTGAGGAGTGAGGGGGCTGGTGGGGTGAGGTGGGTCAGGATGAGGTGAGTGAGGGGGGTGAGTGGTGGGAGATGCGATCTGGGAGGAGTCGAGGGCAGATCACCCTGGATCTTATAAGCCAGAGTGGGGGCCTGGGATTGCATCTGGGGGCCTCTGAGGGCTCTGAGCTGGCAATCGCACTTTAGAAGTCTCACTTGGGGCATGGGGGGTGGTGAGGAAGCCCCTGCAGCTGTTCAGGTGAGAAGGGAGAGCAGCCCAGACCAGGAGCTTCCAGTTACAGAAAAGGAATGGGGTCTCAGAGTCAAAGTGCCCTGGGTCGGGGACTGGGCCCTGTGGGCTAAGGTTGGCCTGCAGGGTGTGGGGCTCCAGGCTGGATGCTCCATGACCAGGCAGGGACCTCACGAGCCTCAGTTTCCTCATCTGTCACACAGGGCTGTGGAGCTCACACAGCACAGGACGGTTGAGGCACACGAACCCTGAGCAGGGGCCAGGTGTTGTGACTGTCACCCTCACACTTGGCTGCTGGGCCTCCTGCTGCAGAAGGTAGCCTGTGAGCCGGGGTCACGCGGATCACCACCCCTCCTTCAGCATTCCCAAAGCCAACCTCACACTGTCTCCTGAATGCTCAGTGGCCTAAGGACCATGGAGGCACAGCCCGGGGTGAACACAGGGTGCCCTGGAGTAGACAGGCCTGGGGCTGACTCCTGCTCTGTTCTTCTGCTGTGGGACCTCTCTGACCCTTGGTTTCCTCATCTGGAAAACACATATGCCTCCCATTGTGGTGGTGGGGTTTGTTGCCAAGTGATTGGCCAGGTCCTGACACGGTGCAAGTGCCAGGAAGTGAGGGCAGCTCTTATAAGCGCTGACCTGAGGCTGAGGGCTGACCTGAGGCTGAGGGCTGACCTGAGCTGCACACCTCCAGGCAGCTCAGCCTCTTCTGGCCTCTGCTGGCTCCACTGACTATCACCCTGGCTCACAGCTTTCTCCTGGCCAGGGCTGGCTCCCCTGTGTGCCCCTGCCCTCTACTCAGAGGCCCTCAGGGCCACGCTGACCTCCCTGCCTCCCCTTGCTTTCCAATTCCCGCCCAGCCTTTGGGCTCTGGTCTTACTTCTTCAGTGGAAACTGGGAAAGCTGAGGCCCTGCTCCAAGGCATCACTATACCCCAGGAAAGAGGATAAATACCAACTGCCCACAGGAGCACAACCCTCCCTGCACACCAGACACCATCCCGAGGGCCTGCTGTTCAGTAACTTGTGAAATCCACACAGCAGCCCCCATAGCCAGCCACCATCACGATCGTCATTTTACAGATGAGAAATCGAGGCATGAGTAGGTTCTGGTAACTCCAGAACTCTGGCCCTGATGCCAGTCACCCTCTCATCACACTACCCTTCACTGTCGCTCATAGCGGCCACTGCACTTGCAACTGTCTTTGTGTATTTTTTTTTCTTTTTTTTTGAGATGGAGTCTTGCTCTTGATGCCCAGGCTGAAGTGCAATGGCACAATCTTGGGTCACTGCAACCTCCACCTCCTGGGCTCAAACGATTCTCCTACCTCAGCCTCTCAACTAGCTGGGGCTACAGGTGCCCACCACCACACCTGGCTAATTTTTGATTTTTAGTAGAGATGCACCATGTTGGCCAGGCTGGTCTTGAACTCCTGACCTCAGGTGATTCACCCACCTCAGCCTCCCAAAGTGCTGTGCTGGGATTCCAGGCATGTGCCACCATGCCCGGCCTGTGTCTTTGCCTATTGTCAGTCTACTCAGCAGAACGTAAACCATACCACAGCAAGGCCTGGGTTTCCCTTGGAACACATATGCAGTCGTGTGTGTGTGTATGTGTGTGTGTGTGCGTGCGCACGTGTGCGTGTGAGACAGACCCTCCTCTGTCGCCCAGGCTGGTACATAGTGGTGCGATCACAGCTCACTGTAGCCTCAACCTGCTGGGCTCAAGTGACCCTTCCACCCCAGCCTCCCAAGTAGCTAGGACTACAGGCACATACCATTATACCCAGCTAATTTTTTTGTAGAGATGGAGTCCCACTATGTTGCCCAGGCTGGTCTCAAACTCCTGGGCTCAAGTGATCCTTCTGCCTCAGCCTCCCAAAGTGCTGGGATTACAGGCGTGAGCCACTGTGCCCAGCTTATAAATTCATTTGATCCCCACCACAGCCATATGTGTTAAGCACTATCGGGATCCCATCTCATGGATGAGGCAAGTTAAGGTACAGAGGAGTTAAGCCATTTGTCCCAAGTCATACAGCCTGTGAGTGTACGAATCAGGATTCAAATCAAGGCTGCCAGGCTGCAGAGCCTACCCACACCACTGCCAGGCTTGACTGTCACGTGTCTATCAGAGACGGCAAGAAAAAAACATGTATGGTGTGGAGGACAGCCACAAAGGATTTAAAAATATGCTTCTGTCTGCAGATAACAATTTCTGGAAGAAACTACAAACCATGATGACCTCTGGGTGGCAGGAGTCTTAATAGAAGGTGGAAACATGGGACTTTTACTTTTCATCTGCTATCCTTCTGAGCTGTATGGATTTACTTAACCATAATCATATGTTACAGCAATAATGATAGTAAAAACTAGCTTAATAAAAGCCGATGCTTGGACTTTTTCATTCTATAATGTAAGAAAGAAAAAAAGAGTCTTTGAACCTGGAGAAGAAATAAGATGTCTTGGGTTCCCGAGGGTTTTAAAGACTGCGTTTCCTTTTTCTCTTTCTCAGCTGCCAGGCTTGGGATTTTAACAAAGGAAGGGTGAGTGGAGGGGCAGATTTTTTCCCCATCAGGTCATACTCCTCCCTAAATTAGAATTCCAGGTCTAGGGTAATGCTGGGTCTGTCAATATCAGGGAAGTATATTCTCAGGGCAAATTAAAAGCTTTAGATCCAGAGAGAAACAGAGACAAAGAGAGAGAGAGACAGACACAAATCAAAAGGGGATTCCCCCACCCTTTTTGATTTCACCATTTCCCAGAATGCCCTGCACAGGGGTGTGTGACTCAGCGCAGGGCTCACGGTGGCCGTCTCCCTGGCCTTCAGCAAGCCCCCAGCCAGAAAGGTGCACTGCCCACAGGCTCCCCCCGAGAGGAAAGTGCCAAGACCTCCTGGAAACATGAATAAAATGTGCTTGCTCTCTGCCCTAGCAGTCCTACTTCTGGAAACATGTCCTTCAAAAGCCTTACATGGGTCCACAGTGCCATGTGTACACAGATGCTTCCCAGGGTCCGGTCTGTGGAGCAGACAGCAACCCCCAGCTGTGCAAGGGCTGGCCCACCACCCAGAATCACACCCTCCAGAGACGCAGGCAGATGCACATGGCGTGCAGAGGCTCTCACAGATAACACGTCATGTGAAAAAAGAAGTATGTACAGTGTGAAACCATTTTTAGAAAACGCACACACAGCTCAGCTTGGTGCACTGGAGTTTACCAAACTTGTTTTTAAGACTGGATACATGAGGGATTCACTTTTTTTTTTTTTTTGAGATCAAGTCTCTCTCTGTCACCCAGGCTGGAATGCAGTGGCGCAATCCCAGTTCACTGCAATCTTTGCCTCCTGGGTTCAAGTGATTCTCCTGCCTCAGCCCCCCAAGTAGCTGGGATTACAGGTGCGTGCCACCACACCTGGCTAATTTTTTAGGTTTTTTTAGTAGGGATGGGGTTCCACCATGTTAGCCAGGATGGTCTCGATCTCCAGACCTCATGATCCACCTGCTTCAGCCTTCCAAAGTGCTGGGATTACAGGCATGAGCCACTGTGCCCATCCCCCCACCTTTTTTTTGAGACAGGGTCTTGCTCTGTCACTCAGGCTGGCATGCAGCGGTGTGATCTTGGCTCACTGCAACCTCCGCCTTCTGGGTTCAAGTGATTCTCTGAGTAGCTGGGAGTACAGGCGCCTGCTACCATGCCTGGCCAATTTTTACGTTTTTGGTAGAGACAGGGTTTCACTAAGTTAGCCAGGATGGTCTTGAACTCCTGACCTCAAGTGATCTGCCCACCTCTGCCTCCTGAGTGCTGGGATTACAGGCATGAGCCGCTGCACCCAGCCAGGACTCACGTTCTTGGAGACAGGGTCTAGCTTAGTTGCCCAAGCTGAAGTGCAATGGTGCAATCAGAGTTCACTGCAGCCTCCACCTCCTGGGCTCAAGCAATCTTCCCACCACAGCCTCCTAAGTAGGTAGGACTGTAGGCGCCACCATGTCTGGCATTTTTTTTTTTTTTTAATGGACTTTTGCTCTTGTCTTCCAGGCTGGAGTGCAATGGCTTCATCTTGGCTCACTGCAACCTCCGCCTCCCGGGTTCAAGCAATTCCCCTGCCTCAGGCTCCCAAGTAGCTGGTATCACAGGTGCCTGCCACCACGCCTGGCTAATTTTTGTATTTTTAGTAGAGACAGTGCCTCACCATGTTGGCCAGGCTGATCTTGAACACTGCTGACCTCAGGTGATCCACCTACTTCAGCCTCCCATAAGTGCTGGGATTACAGGCGTAAGCCACTGCGCCTGGCCAAAAATGACGTCACTTTCTACACACGAATACAGAACCACTGCCAAGAGACTTATGTCAGGCACGGTGGCTCATGCCTGCAATCCCAGCACTTTTGAAGCTGTAGGTGGGAGGATCACTTGAGCCCAGGAGTGCAGAGTGCGAGACCAGCCTGGGTAACACAGTGAGATGTCACCTCGACAAAAAGTGGAAAGCTAGGTGGGTGTGGTGGTGGACTCCTAGGGGGCCAGCTACTCGGGAGGCTGAGGTAGGAGATCGCTTGAGCTCGGGAGGCTGACGCTGCAGTGAGCTATGCTGGTGCCACGGCACTCCAGCCTGGGTGACAGAAAGCCTATCTAAAAAAAAAAAAAAAAAAAAAAAAGACTTCAAGAGAAAGAGCAAGTGAGGAAGCAGTGCATATGCAGGAGGTGGCCACATTAATAAGTGGGGTGCGAGGGAAGCCCACCCAATCACGTGTGCACAGTCATGTTTGGAACGTTTCTGGAAGGATGTAGAAATGAAATGGTGGTTGCTTCTGGGGAGGGAGCAGGATGGCCGGGGACCACGAGAGAGGCTTTCTATTTCGAACTATTTTGTAGTATTTTGGTTTTGACCTTGTGCATCTTTTACCTTTCAAAACCTCAGTGACGAAAACATCCTTCAGGTTATGACTGGCAGCACTGGACATAATCTCTGATTTGCCTCTGTTGTCTAAATTTCGATTTTGGGTCCGGTGTGATGGCTCACTCCTGTAATCCCAGCAGTTTGGGAGGCCAAGGCTGGCAGATCACTTGAGGTCAGGAGATTGAAAGCAGCCTGGCCAACATGGCGAAACCCCTTCTCTACTAAAAATACAAAAAATTAGCTGGGTGTGGCGGGGGGTGGGGGCAGAGCCTGTAGTCCCAGCTTCTGAGGAGGCTGAGGCATGAGAATCGCTCTGGGAGGCCAAGGCTGTGTGAGCCAAGATCATGCCATTGAACTCCAGCCTAGGTGTCAAGAGTGATACCCTCCATAAAAAAAAAAAAGGGACCCTGAGGGGTTAGGAGGAAGTAGGCAGCTGACAAGGGAGTTCCTGCCCTTGTCCCCAGGCTGTTCTGCTCTCTAATGGCTGGGACAGGCAGGCTGATAAAAGAGGAGTCCCGGGATGAAGGGGCTAGAGGTGCCTGCCTGGGCCCTAGCATCAGCCAGGACCTGCAGCTCTAGAGACTTCTATGGCAGCTGCTCTCAGTCCCCACAGAATCTAGCTTCTCCGTCCTTCAATAGGTCACTCTTCTGACAAACAAAGATTACACCCTAATGGAGGGGAGGCTGTTTCCTCCAAGAAGTCACTCCTCAGAAAACTGGAGCTACACCTCGGGTGCAAGTCTTCCAAGCTTGGGTCTCGGGTGATGAGATGCCCCGTCAGTTACCTTACAGAGGCTGAATCCTGGTTCTGCCGCTCTGGTTCAGTGACTTGGACCACATACTTCTCTGAACTGTGCCTCAGTTCCCTCATCTGGAAATGGGGTAACCAAGATATCCCTCTTGTAGCATCGCCAGGAGGAGCAATGGGGCCAGGTCCACACAGCTCCCTGTGCTGGCTGTGGCCAAGGTCATTCCTCCAGGGATACACAGCCTCAGTCAAGGCCACTTTGGAATGTGTTTGAGGTCCCTGACCAGAATCAATGGAAAAGAAGGCAGAGATGTTTAGCAGACAGATTAGGTAATTATTCCTGGGAGGATGAGCTCATACACGGTGACCTTATGAGGGCAGACGACAAAACCAACAATTGTCACAGTTGCGGTGGTTAAACCTCAATTAAACGAGTGAGTTTAGGCAAGTGACTCGACCATTCTATCCCTTGGTTTTTCTCATCTGGAAAACAGGATGCGAAGTTGTTACATCCATTGTTTGGCAGTGAGGACTGAACGCATTACTATAGGTGAGGGCTTGTGGTGGGCTTGGCAGAACAGGTATCTGTATATGCAGGTGAATATGTTGTACGTGTAAGTTCTTGTGCCTTGGAATAAAATTTCAGTGACAACACTGTATACAGATTAGAAAAAAAATGGCCGGATGCGGTGGCTCACGCCTGTAATCCCAACACTTTGGGAGGCCAAGGCTGGTGATCACGAGGTCAAGAGATCGAGACCATCCTGGTCAACATGGTGAAACCCCATTGCTACTAAAAATACAAAAAATTAGCTGGACATGGTGGTGCGTGCCTGTAATCCCAGCTACTCAGGAGGCTGAGGCAGGAGAATTGCCTGAACCCAGGAGGCGGAGGTTGTGGTGAGCCGAGATTGCACCATTGCACTCCAGCCTGGGTAACGAGTGAAACTCCATCTCAAAAAAAAAAAAAAAAACAAAAAAAAAACCAAAAAAAAAACCGGACAAGTTTAGGCCAGGTGCAGTGGCTCACACCTGTAATTCCAATACTTTGGGAGGCCAAGGCAGGCCAATTACTTGAGCCCAGTAGTTTCAGACCAGCCCAGGCAACATGGCACAATATCCCATCTCTGCAAAAAAATACTAAAAAATTACAGATGCGAGCCACTGCATCTAGCTGTGATTTTTAAAGTGTATCTACAACTAAATAAATATTAAAAGGGGCCTGGTGCGGTGGCTCATGCCTGTAATCCCCGCAGTTTGAGAGGCCGAGGCAGGTGGATTGCCTGAGGTCGGGAGTTCAAGACCAGCCTGACCAATATGGTGAAACCCGTCTCTACTAAAAATACAAAAATGAGTGGGGCGCAATGGCACGCACCTCTAGTCCCAGTTACTCAGGAGGCTGATGCAGGAGAACTGCATGAACTAGGGAGGCGGAGGACGCAGTGAGCAGAGATCACACCATTGCACTCCAGCCTGGGCGACAGATCGAGACTGTCTCAAAAATAAATAAGTAAATAAATATTAAAAGGAACTTTGAAACAATTTCATCTGTGTCCCCCCAAATGTGATATGTTTAGTTTACATATGTTTATATACACACATACAAGCCATCTCTGGATTTTATCACTGGGAAAGCTGTTGTTGTTGAATAGGGCTGATGTCTCTCCAGGTGTATCTTCTGAGCACCTACTAAAGTGTGTGGTCTGCGTGGGGTTCAGGGTGTCTCTGTTCTGGGCCCAGTGGGGGTGACAGAGAGGAAGCTGGTTGCCAGGGGAATGGCAGTCACTGTGCCCTGGTACAGGTGCTGGGGAAGGGAGGAAGCGCTGTGGTCGGTGGGGGGTGCTGAGCCTGGCGTGGGGGTTCAGAGAACTTCTCCAAAAAAGGTGTGTCTGTGTTAAGGTCCGAGGAGGGTGGGACTGGGCCCTCACAGAAAGCCGTACTGAAGTACCAAGCCCCAGCATCTCCAAATGTGACTTCATTTGGAGACAGGGTCTTTACCAACAGAGGTAGTCAAGTTAAAATGAGGTCATTAGCATAGACCCTAATCCCGTTGGACTGGTGTCCCTGCAGAAAGGGGAAATGCGGGCACCGACGCAGGCAGAACGTCATGCGAAGCGGAGGCAGAGACAAGGCTGATGCATGTATGTGCTGGCACCCACTGGGTGCTAGCAGGGAGGCCAGGAACAGATTCTCCCTCACTGCCCTTGGAGGGAACCACCCTGCCGATGCCTTGACCTCAGACTTCTGGCCTCCGCAACTGTGAGACGACACAGTTCTGTCGTTTAAGCCACTCAGTGTGGGTATTTGTTACAGCAGCCCCAGCAAATTAACACAGGTGGGCAGGAGGGAGCCTGCAGTGGGGTGAAGGTGGGGGGGTTCCAGGCAGAGGAAGCAGTGTGTACGGGTAATTGCTGAGGAAGGTAACAGGGTTCAGCAGAGCCTGACTTGGGCCACAATGAAAAGTGGGGGCCTTATAGTATCTACTTATTGGGGTTGCCGTGAGAATCAATCAAGATCCACGGGTCTTGTGTGCATGATGGAACACGCCCTGTGTGCCGGACACGTTACAAGTGCCTTGTGACCAAGACGGTGGCACGTGCTTTCCCATGGGGGATATGGGATGTGGAACAGAGTATAGTGCCATGGAATGATGGCCTGGGCTACTGAAGGCCAGGAGGACCTGTCTGAGGGGGTGGCATTAGACAGAGCCCTTGTCAGCTGTGCCTGAGAAGACTTGGAGGGAGCTCACTGTGGGCAGCAGTGAGAGCCGGTGCAAAGGCCCTGGGGTAGTCCTGGATGTGAAGAGTGTGAGAAGCAGCAAGAGGCCAGTGTGGCTGGAGCACAGCGAGGAGGGGAGAGTGGATGGGACGGAGTGCAGAGCTGAGGGGCAGATCGTCCAGGGTCTGAGCAGGAGTCTGGGCAAAGAACACAGCACCTGGTATAAAACGTGTGTAGTCAACGTGAGCCTCCATCATTAATCCCGGGAGCAGGGGGAGGCTGCCGAGGCTTTAAGCGTCAGTCTAGTTTTCAGAATCCCCTCTGGCTCTCAGCATGAGCTCAGCACACTCGCCTGCTGATATCTCCAGGGACACCGTTTCTGTCCCCGACACATCTCTCCCCTGAAGCTCTGTGTCATCCCCCGATTTGAATGTCCCCATCTAGGTCATAAAAGATGACACTACAAAGAACAGGATGGAGGAAGGCAGAGCCCCTCACTCAAGAGACATGAGTCTTGGGCTCTGATCCAGGCTGCGTCTCTCACCAGCCGTGTGACTCTGGGCCTCAGCTGCCTCATCTGTAAAAGGGAGAAGACAGGTCCACCCCATGGAGCTGTTGTGGGATCCAGTGAATTCATTCGCATCACAACACTTACAGCTGAACCCAGATGTGGTGAGTGCTCGGTAAATGTTAACTACTGTATCCTCCAACTGAAAAACCTTTTCGCAACTGCACACTCCTCTCCTCTTTCACTTTAAAGCAAAATGGCCCAGATGAACTCTCATGCAGCTCTTCAATTCTGCCTCATCCTTTTCTCCAGAGAGAGGAGAGACCTCAAGAGACCTCTGGGAGGCTTAATCCTAGATAGTCAGTTCTCGGCTCAGCACTCTGGCCTGGGCCCTGCCCCCTCTCCCCAGCTCCGCCCTCCCCTGGACCCGGCCCCGGCCCCGGCCCCGGCCCCAGCCCCAGCCCCGCCTCCACCCCTCCCCGCCTCCTTCACTGGCTTCTCACATTGGCTCAACACCAAAGGGTTTCAGTCTCCGTCCCACACTTCTCCCCTAGACACATTTGCCCTTCCTCAGGGGCTCTTCCAGCCTCACAGCTTCAGGCTGATTAACACCCAAAGTTCTCCCTCCAGCCTGACCTCTCTGCTGAATTCGGGATTCCTTACCCAAGGGCCTCCCCAACGCCTCCGTTCGGATGTCTCATGCACATCTCGCAGCGAAGCATCCAGCATTGAGCTCCTGCGCCTTCCCCACGCCTGCTCCCCACTCAAGGCAAGTCTATCCTCCAGGGTTCAAGACGCTGCATCATCCTCAATCCCTCTCTTTCTCTCACACCACATCCACCCTGCCAGCAAGCCCGGTCTGCTCCATTTCAGATAATCTATCCGGAACCGCCCCCTTCTCACCCTCTCCGCCCCGCACCCTGCTCCCGCCCCCTCATCTCCGCTTGGACCACGAGACAGCAGCTCCTCCCTGCTCCTCGCAGGCAGCTACAGAGACCCTGGAATGCCCAATTTAGATCCTGCCCCTCCTCTGCTCCACGCCCTCCCATGGCTCCATCTCATTCAGGGCAGATGCCAAGCCCCTTCCAGGTGGCCAGCAAGACTCTCCATGTTCTGTCCCCACACCCTCCCCTGGCCCAAACTGTTCCAGTCACGTCCTCCTGCCCACAGGTGACAGTGTCTCTCACTGTCTCAGGACCTCTGCAGCTGCCTGGAGTGTTCCTCACCCAGATAGGGCACAGTGCTAACCACCATCGACCTACTGCATGCTTCTCTGTTCATTCCATTTATTGCTGGTCACCCCAACTGGAATGCCAGCTCCCCAAGAGGGGTTCTCGCCTGTCCTCTTCGCAGCTGCAGACCCAGTGTGTACACAGTGTGCTCACAGTCGCCTGTGCAATGACAGTGTGTGGCATCACCCATTTTCCGCCCCAGAGACGCCCTAGTGTGGCTCTGGCGGGCGCCTTGCTGGACGTCCAGGCACTTACTTCTTTGGGTCACTGAAGGGGAGTGGCCGTGGTGGGGGCTCCTCCGTCCTCTTCCACCCTGTTGGATGCTTATTGCGCACAGGCTGCTTGGAGAAGAAGGACTTGGGGACAGAGGCGGAGAGCTGGAAGGGGCTGGGCTGGGCCAGCTGGGAGGGCCGAGGAGTCTCTGTGCTGGCAGTTTTGTAAACCTGAGCTGGGTAGCCAACCCTCGAGCCCATGTCACTGAAAAGCAAAAATGAAAGAGATAAAAAAACCAAATCCATTCCACATTTGCCAAGACAGAGCTACTGAAGTTTACTCTTGGGAATCGAAAAGTTCATTTGCACAAGAGAGACACAAATATATCACCACTGTGGAAAATTCCAACAATATGGAAGCCTATCTGTGGAAAAGGGAAGGCTGCCCGAGGATGCCCTTCTAGCACATTTGGTTCCTCTATGGGAATCTGAAACATTCACCCCGGCCTCCCTGGTACAACCTATGCAGCTAAAGGTGGGGAATCACACCTCCTGCACAACTCTAGAGGGAACCATGGCTTACAGTTTGCTTTATTTCCTCCTTAATCTTTCTCTTTTTTTTTTTGAGACAGGGTCTCACTCTGTCACCCAGGCTGGAGTGCAGTGGCGTGATCTCAGCTCACTGCAGCCTCGACCTCCTAGCCTCAAGTAATCATCCCACCTCAGACTGAGTAGCTAAGACTACAGGCATGACTGGCTAATTTTTGTAGAGATGGAGTTTCACTCTGTTTCCCAGGCTGGTCTTGAGCTTCTGGGCTCAAACAATCTGCCTGCCTTGGCCTCTCAAAGTGTTACGATTACAGGTAGGAGCCACTGCACCTGGCCTTTAATCTTTTTTTTTGAAATGGAGTCTCATTCTGTTGCCCAGGCTGGAATGCAGTGGCACCATCTCAGCTGACTGCATCCTCCGTCTCCCGGGTTCAAGCGATTCTCCTGCCTCAGCCTCCCCAGTAATTGGTATTACAGATGTGTGCCACCACGCCCAGCTAAGTTTTTTGTATTATTAGTAGAGATAGTGTTTCACCATGTTGGCCAGGCTGGTCTCAAACTCCTAACCTCAAATGATCCACCTGCTTCAGCCTCCCAAAGTGTTGGGATTACAGGCATGAGCCACTATGCCCGGCCAACCTTTTTCTATGCATCAAAAACATACACAAGTGTATATAATCAGAGAAAGGGGACATTTTTTGGGGGGTGGGTGGGACGATTATTGGTTTTTGTTTATTTGAAGAGACAAGGTCTCACTATGTTGCCCAGGCTGACCTTTAACTCCTGGGCTGAAGTGATCCTCCCACCTAAGCTTCCTAAGTAGCTGGGAACACGGGCATGTGCCATCACACCAGCTAGGATTATACATAACTTAATAAATCCCTTTTGAGGGTCAATTTAGTAGTATTGCAGGCTGGTAGTTTTGACTATAGTCAAATGAGAAGACTGGCACATCTCCCCAGTGACGACAAAATTGACCACAACCAACCACTTCATTCAGCACTCCGAAAACTGACTGAACACATGACAATCTGAGAAGAATTTACGCTTGAGAAACTGAACTTTAGGCAAGATCAGAGGAAATTCATCGCATTTTATCCTTCCCCCCCACCCCTTCCCAGCTCAGTGAATGAAGAAGTTCTTCCAGAGCAGAACCTTTGGGACGGTATCAAGGGTACCAACATATGTGCCACAGGAGCTTTGGATGGAGAGGAGAGAAAAGGCAGAAGAAATATTTGAAGAAATAATGGTTGGAAACTTCTCAAATCTGATGAAAAACATTACTCATCTAAAAAGTGCAACAAACACCAAGTAGGAAAAAACACAAAGAGATTCACACCTAGAAAAAGACTTGAAAGTTAAATGCCAAGATAAACATCTTGAAAGCATCAAGAGAAAGATGATTCATCACAGACAGAGGAGCATCAATACGATAAACAGGCCTGTAATCCCAGCACTTTGGGAGGCCGAGACAGGAAGATCACTTGAGCCCAGAAGTCTGGAAACCAGCCTGGGAAACACAGTGAGATCCCATTTCTATAAAAAAGAAAAAAAAAATACAATTAACTGACTTCTCATTTAAAATAATAAAATAAAAAGTAATTTTTAAAGTGCTGAAAGAAAACAACTGTTAACCAGGAATTCTATATTCAGCAAAACCATCCTTGAAAAATGAAGGCAACACAAAGATGTTCCTATATAAATAGAGACTGATAATTTGTTGCTAGGACAGCTGCCTGATACAAAATAATTTTAAAATTCCTCAGGCTAATCCCAGCACTTTGGGAAGCCGAGGTGGGTGGATCACCTGTCAGGAGTTTGAGACCAGCCTAGCCAACATCGTGAAACCTGGTCTGTACTAAAAATACAAAAATTAGCCAGGCATGGTGGTGGGCACCTGTAATCTCAGCTACACAGGAGGCTGAGGCAGGACAACTGCTTGAACCCGGGAGTCAGAGGTTGCAGCGAGCCGAGATCGTGCCACTGCACTCCAGCCAGGACAACAGAGTGAGACTCTGTCTCAAAAAAAAAAAAAAAAAAAAAGTCCTCAGGCTGAGAGAAATGACTCTAGATAATGACCTGAATCCGTAGACAGAAATGAATAGCCCAAGATGGCAAACTGTGGTTTAAAATAAGATTCTATAGATAAATGCTTTCTTATTTCTTCTCTTAACTTCCTTAAAGACAATAAGATGGCATAAAGTAACAATTATACTATACCACTAGGTTTATAACATATATGGTTATATAAGATAAATATAGAACAAAAAAGGGAGAAGGAAATAGTATAATATTGGATATTTTATATTTTATTGGAATTTAGTATTAACCTGAATTATGCTGATAGATGCACATTATAATAACTAAACAGATAAACAAGAGGCCGGGCGCGGTGGCTCAAGCCTGTAATCCCAGCACTTTGGGAGGC
>NW_022437008.1:3689885-3777374 GCF_009761245.1 Sapajus apella
ACCCAGGCTGGAGTGCAATGGCACGATCTCGGCTCACCGCAATCTCCGCCTCCTGGGTTCAGGCAATTCTCCTGCCTCAGCCTCCTTAGTAGCTGGGATTACAGGCACGCGCCACCATGCCCAGCTAATGTTTTGTATTTTTAGTAGAGACGGGGTTTCACCATGTTGACCAGGATGGTCTCGATCTCTTGACCTCGTGATCCACCCGCCTCAGCCTCCCAAAGTGCTGGGATTACAGGCGTGAGCCACCGCGCCCGGCTATTTATTTCATTTTTGAGGCAGAGTCTCATGGTCACCTCGGCTGGACGACAGCAGCACAACCTCGGCCCACCACAACCTCCGCTTCCTTGGTTCAAGTGATTTTCCTGCCTCAGCCTCCTCAGTACCTGGGATTACAGGTGCATGACACCACACCTGGCTAATTTTTGTATTTTTAGTAGAGATGGGGTTTCACCATGTTAGCCAGACTGGTCTCGAACCCCTGACCTCAGGTGATCTGCCTGCCTCGGCCTCCCAAAGTGCTAGGATTACAGGTGTGAGCCACCACATCTGGTCTAAAATTGTATTTATTTACTACAGAATAAGGCAGTAAGGAAGAACAGAGGAGCAGGAAAGATAACAGACATACAGAAAATAAATAGCAAAATGGCTAATGCAAATCCAACCATTAGCAGTAATAATTACATTTAACATGAATGGCTTAAACACTCCCATTAAAAGGCAGGGATTGTCAAACTGGATTGAAATAGCAACTATGTATCCTTTCTACAATTTAGCAACATCTGTCAATGGGGCAAAGAGGATGCACTAGTGAGGAGATGTCTAGGGAACTATTAAAGCATGTAACACCAAGAATGGTCAGGAATGCTTTCCCCAGGAGGGAAGAGCATCAGAGCTGAAAATTGAGAGATGACTGGCCTCAGCTTAACATCTGGCCTCCCAGAAATCCATGCAATGGAAAGGCCTGTACAAGGCTGGGCACGGTGGCTCATGCCTGTAATCCCATCACTCTAGAAGGCTAAGGAGGGAGATTTGCTGGAGGCCCAGGAATTGTTGTAGAGAATCTTTTTTTTTTTTTTAAATAGAGATGGGGTCTTGCTATGTTGCCCAGGCTGGTCTTGAACTGCTGGGCTCAAATGATCCTCCCACCCCAGCCTCCCAAAATGCCAAGATTACAAATGTGAGGCACCATGCCCAGCCCTAGAGACCCCACCTGCACACACACAAAAAAAAGAGCTGGGAATAGTGGCACATGCCTATAGTCTCAGCTACAAAAAAGAAAACAAAAAGCCTGCACAAATACACACAGGCTGGTATGAGGATGGTCTCTGCAGTACTGTTTATAATCAGGAACAGTTGGAAGTGCCCAGGCTGGAGCGCAGTGGTGTGATCTCAGCTCACTGCAACCTCCGCACCTCTGGGGTTCAAGCAATTCTCCTGCCTCAGCCTCCCGAGTAGCTGGGATTACAGGCATGCACCACCATGCCTAATTTTTGTATTTTTAGTAGAGACAGGGTTTCACCATGTTGGCCAGGCTGGTCTTGAACTTCTGGCCTCAAGTGATCCACTCACCTCAGCCTCCCAAGGTGCTGAGATCACAGGTTTGAACCACTGCGCTCTGCCACAAGCATATCCTTATAATTGAAAACTATGGCCGGGCGCGGTGGCTCAAGCCTGTAATCCCAGCACTTTGGGAGGCCGAGGCGGGTGGATCACAAGGTCAAGAGATCGAGACCATCCTCGTCAACATGGTGAAACCCCGTCTTTACTAAAAATACAAAAAATTAGCTGGGCATGGTGGCACGTGCCTGTAATCCCAGCTACTCAGGAGGCTGAGGCAGGAGAATTGCCTGAACCCAGGAGACGGAGGTTGCGGTGAGCCGAGATCGCGCCACTGCACTCCAGCCTGGGTAACAAGAGCGAAACTCCGTCTGAAATAATAATAATAATAATAATAATAATAATAATTATTGAAAACTATGCAGTCAATGCAAAGAAAGAGGTCAATCTGTTGATGTATGAGGACAGATGGTCTGAGCTATAGTAAATGGAAACAATGCATGGTACAAAATATGATTCTGTGTTCTTAAGGGGAAATACATATATATATTACACACACACAGACACACACACACATGTATATATGTGGTGAAAAAAAATAAATTTTTAAAAAGCCATTGTGTATCATCCAAGGTTGAAGGAACTGGGCTGGTAATGGTTTAGAGAATAGTCTCTGGAGGAGTGTACACCAATGGATTATCTCTGGAAGTAGTAATGATGTTGAACATGTAGAGAATAAAAGGCAAATTAAGCTAGGCATAGTGGCACATGCCTGTAGTCCCAGCTACTTGGGAGGCTGGAGGTAGGAGAATTACTTGTACCCAGGAGTTTGAGGCTGCAGTGAGGTACGATTGTGCCGCTGTATTCCAGCTTGGGTGACAGAGAGAGCCTCCATCACTAAAAAACAAACCAAAACCCTAAAAAGTCAAATTGAACTATATAAATGGCACGGGGTAAAAAGGAAGTGGCCAGCCAGGTGAGGTGGCTCATGTCTCATAATCCCAGCACTTTGGGAGGCTGAGGGGAGTGGATCACCTGAGGTCAGGAGTTCAAAACTAGCCAGGCCAACATGGCAAAACCCCATCTGTGCTAAAAATACAAAAAAGAAAAAAATGAGCCAGGTGTGGTGGTGTGCACCTGTAATCCCAGCTACTCAGGGAGTCAGCCTGGAGGAGTAAGCTTTAGTGATTTGCTGCACAGCACCGTGACCACAGCTAATAATTATGTAGTATATATTTTAAGATTGCTAAAAGAATAGATTTTTAATGTTCTCACTACAAAAAAATAAGTCGGTAAGGTGATGGACACATTCATTGGTTTAAGTGAATCTTTCTTTTTTTTTTGAGACGTAGTCTTGCTCTGTTGCCAGGCCAGAGTGCAATGGCGCATTCCTGGCTCAAACTGCAACCTCCGACTCCTTGGTTCAAGCGATTCTCCTGCCTCAGCCTCCCGAGTAGCTGGGATTACAGGCATGTGCCACCATGTCCAGCTAAATTTTTTTTGGTATTTTTAGTAGAGACAGTGTTTCGCCTTATTGGCCAGGATGGTCTGGATCTCCTGACCTCGTAATCCACCCACCTCAGCCTCCCAAAGTGCTGGGATTACAGGCGTGAGCCACCATGCCCAATGTGAATCTTTCTATAATGTATACCTAGATCAAAACATCCCACTGTACCCTGTAAATATACACAATTATTACTAATATCCACCAATTTAAAATGAATGAATGGGGTGGGCGTGGTGGTTCATGCCTGTAATCCCAGCACTTTGGAAGCTGAGGCAAGTGGATCACCTGAGGTCAGGAGCTCGAGACCAGCCTGGCCAACATGGCGAAACCCCGTCTCTACTAAAAATACAAAAATTAGCCCGGCATGGCGGCGGGTGCCTATAATCCCAGCTACTTGGGAGGCTGAGGCAGGAGCATATCTTGAGCTTGGGAGGTGGAGGTTGCAGTGAGCCAGGATTGCACCACTGCACTCTAGCCTGGGTAAAAGAGTGAGACTGTTTTAAAAAACAAAACAAAACAAAAAGAATGAATGAATACGTGCCTGCAAAATCCCAACAAAATCCCGACTGAGCTGGGATTTTGTTGTTTATAGCCCTAAGGCATTCCCATGACTGTCCCTGTCTTCAATCTCTGCTAGCTCAGTAGGGCCTTGGCAAAATAACAATTCCCCTGAATGTGCTGTGCAACTCCACCCAGCCCTCTGAGGTGGGCGCCCCCTCCCCATCCCATGGGCCAAGAGCAATGCCAGGCACCATGCTTTGTTGTTTCTCAGAAGCATCAGTGAAGGCCTGCTACACCAGGTGGAGTTCTTTTTTTTAAGAGACAGGGTCTTGTTGTCAGCCAGGCTGGAGTGCAGCAGTGTAATCATAGTTCACCGCAGCTTTGAACTCCTGGGCTCAAGCGATCCTCCCACTTCAACCTCCTGAGTATCTGGGACTATAGGCATGTTCAACCCAGATAATTTTTAAACTTTTTTTTTTGAGACAGAGTTTCACTGTTGTTGCCCAGGCTGGAGCACAATGGTGCGATCTCGGCTCACTGCAACCTCTGCCTCCCGGGTTAAAACGATTCTCCTGCCTCAGCCTCCCAAGTAGCTGGGATTACAGGCATGCGCCATCACGCCCAGCTAATTTTGTATTTTTAGTAGAGATGGGGTTTCTCCATTTTGGTCAGGCTGGTCTCAAACTCCCGACCTCAGGTGATCCTCCTGCATCAGCCTCCCAAAGTGCTGGGATTACAGACGAGAGCCACTGTGCCCAGCAAAAAACTCTTTTTTTTTTTTTTTTTTTTTAGAGATGGGGTGGTGCTATGTTGCCCCAGTTGGTATAGAACTCCTGGGCTCAAGTGATTCCCCTCCTCCACCTCAACTGCCCCAAATACTGGGATTACAGGTGTGAGTTCTGCTGCCACCCGCCAATGGACAGAGTGAACATTCTTTCTTTCTGGAGCGCCAGTGTGGCCATGTGTCCCCCTCAAAGCCTCAGTATCAACTTGAAAAATGGGGCAGCATAGTGTGGGCTTTGCGGCCCACCTGACCCCGGTTCCAATCCTGGCTCCAGTCAACACACTGGCCATCTTAGGTGGGGTCTCTTCCCCTCAGTGAGCCTGTTTCCTCCTCTGAGAAATGAACCAATGACAGCACCTGCCTCACGAGATCCTATTTGCTAAGTGCTCAGGACTGAGTCCTGAGGAGGAGCCAGGGAGCTCCAGGTGCCAGGGAGGTGGTGGGTCCCTGGGCTCTGGCTCAGACAGCACAGGGGGTAATAGGAGAGGGGCAGGCATCCCACTCCATGCTCCCATCCTCACTGTCAACCAGAGCGGCTATGCGTTTACCTGTTTGACATCTTAGGGGAGCGTTTAACATTTTGTTGGAGTTAAAGGATTTATGCTTACAAAAAAAGCTGAGAAACCAGAGGCCGGGTAGAGAAATCATATCAGCTGCATGAGTGTAGGCAATGCTTTTGGTCTGTCCAGGCTGGGGACTCTAAGGGGGACCAATGGGTGGTCCTGGGTGGGTGAAAGGCTCTCAGGGAGCGAGCCATGGTCCCTGCCTGCAGGAGGAGGAGCAGTGGTGCAGTAGGTGGCAGTGACAGTGCTGACTGCTCCGAGCTTGTGGAAGCTGCCTGGCCTTGTTCTAAGCATCTTATAGGCATTACCTCACTTAGCCACTGTGGCAACCGTGAGGCAGGAACTACCACTACCACTAATCCCATGTTCCAGGTGGGGGAAACTGAGGCCCAGAGAGATGAAATAACTTGCCCCAAATGATGTAGCTGGTGCGGGACAGAGCCAGGACATAGGCAGTCCGGCTTGAAAGACGATGCTTTTAACCACCGTTCTGTACTTCCAATGACAATAACTGTTAACGATAAAGATCAATACCTAATACATGAGACTAAAACACAGCAGCAGCTAACACACTTGAGCCCGGCTGTGTCTCAGGCCCTGTGCTAAGTGCTTCAAACTCATGGTCTCAGTTAACCCTCACAACCTTAGATGATGGATCTTTTTTTTTTTTTTTGAGATAGTCTTGCTCTGTCACCCAGGCTGGAGTGCAATGGCATGATTTTGGCTCACTGAAACCTCTGCCTCCCGAGTTCAAGTGATTCTCCCGCCTCAGACTCTCGAGTATGTGGGATTACAGGCGCCCACCACCATACCCAGCTAATTTTTGTATTTTTAGTAGAGATGGTCATGTTGGTCAGGCTGGTCTCGAACTCCTGACCTAAGGTGATCCACCCACCTTAGCCTCCCAAAGTGCTGGGAACACAGGCGTGAGCCACTGTATCTGGCTTTTGGTTTGTTTGTTTTTTTTCTTTGAGACAGAGTCTAGCTCTGTCACCCAGGCTGGAGTGCAGTGGCATGATCTTGGCTCACTGAAACCTCTGCCTCCCGAGTTCAAGTGATTCTCCCGCCTCAGACTCTCGAGTATGTGGGATTACAGGCGCCCACCACCACACCTGGCAAATTTTCAAAACTTGAGTAGAGATGAGGTTTCACCATGTCAGCCAGGCTGGTCTCAAACTCCTGACCTAAGGTGATCCACCTGCTTCAACCTCCCAAAGGGCTGGGATTACAGGCATGAGCCACCACGCCTAGCCGACAGATCCTATTACTCCAATTTTATTTATTTATTTATTTATTGAGATGGAGTTTCACTCATGTTACCCAGGCTGGAGTGCAATGGCACGATCACAGCTCACCGCAACCTCCGCCTCCTGGGTTCAGGCAATTCTCCTGCCTCAGCCTCCTTAGTAGCTGGGATTACAGGCACGCACCACCATGCCCAGCTAATTTTTTGTACTTTTAGTAGAGACGGGGTTTCACCATGTTGACCAGGATGGTCTCGATCTCTTGACCTCGTGATCCACCCGCCTCGGCCTCCCAAAGTGCTGGGATTACAGGCTTGAGCCACCGCACCCAGCCCTATTACTCCAATTTTAAAGATGAGGACATTGAGCCTCAGAGCAGCTAAGTGGCCTGGTGGAGATGACAGTTGGGGTTGGAGTTGGAGCTGTGATATAGACACAGGCAGTCAGAGGCCGAGCCCTGAGTCACGGTGCTCACCTACACACCTTGAGGGCCCCTGGCTCCTTGGCCTTAACTCCGGACCAATCTTGCTTTCTGTCCCTGACCTGTGTCATGGGCTGGAGGGCCAATCCGTCCCTACATGTGGCTGGAATCATGCTCCAGTGTGTGTAGGAGCCCTGAGTGGCCACATCGCCTTGTGGTCTGTGGGGCAGAAGCGACGCGTCTTCAGGAAGTGGACACAGAGAGGGTCCAGGCTAGATTCCACAGAGATCCCAATCCAGCCACTGCTCTCTACCTCTACCTGCATCGTCCGAGCGGCCTCCTCCTGGTCTCCTCCCAGGTTTCCTCTTCCTCCTGCATCCTTCTCCAGCCTCAACCCTAGCCAGAGACATGCTGGGAACATGTGAATCAGATCAGGACTCTCTCGGGGTTCCACCTCACCCTGGATAAGACCGAGAGCCCTCCCCACAGGGCCCCACATCATCTGCTCCCTCTCTTCTCTGCCCCCAGCTCCTCCACACTCCTCCCTCTCCTTTACTCTGTCTGCTCCAGCCACGTGGGAGCTGTTCCTCAAACACACCAGAAACACTTCCACCTAAGGGCCCACAGATCTCTGCCTGGCTTCCTCCTCCCAAGCTGACTCTCTGAGGAGGTCTCTGTCTCCCGTGACCATAGCCACCTAACACTCACAGGCAGGTGGGCCCTGGTGGATTGCCCGGTGGGCCCCCAGATTACCTTTCAGGGCTGTGCCCCCAGAAGGGCATCCCGGGGACTCCTGGCACAGCCTGGGGAAGCAAAGCCACGTGCTTCCTGCCTGCCCGGGAACACCCAGCTGCGTGAGCTCCACGTGGAGCTGAGCGCCTCTGACGGCCCCTAACAGCTCTGACTAATTGCTCTGGATGTCCAGAAGCTCTGGAGTGTGTGCTGCCTCAGGAGAGGGTGAGGCCAGGTGGCTGCCAGCCCAGGATCACTCAGCCCGCTGCAATGCCCACGGCAGGTGCTGGCGCCTGGCAACGTGCCTGGCAGCTGGGCTCCCATGACGAACGTCTTGGGGGAGTGCCTGTGAGGTCATCGATGGGCACAAGCTGCTACAGGCTGCAGTGGCTACCACGGCGAGGGCTGCGGCCCGGGGAAGGAGTGGGTGGGGAGCTCCCTGCCTGGGCATGTCAGGACCCAACCCTCTCCTGGCAGCCTTTGAATGTTGCTCACCACCCTCCCCGTGCCCAAGAGAGTCCATCCTCCCCAGAGTAGCCCACAGTGATCTTTTCTATTTTTTTTATTTTTATCTTTCTTATTATCATTTTTTGAGATCACTTTGTCACCCAGGCTGGAGTGCAGTGATGTGATCTCAGCTCACTGCAGCCACCACTTCGGGGGCTCAAGCAATTCTTCAACCTTAGCCTCCTGAGTAGCTGGGACAACAAGCGCGTGCTACCACACCCAGCTAATTTTTTGTAGACATGGGGGTTCTGCCGTGTTGCCCAGGCTGGTCTTGAACTCCTGGGCTCAGGTGATCCACCTGCCTCAGCCTCGCAAAGTGCTGGGATTATCGGCATGAGCCACCACACCCAGGGCATAGTTTTAATGTTTTTTAAAAACATTAAGTCAGATGATGTGCTCAAATGCCTCCCATGGCTCCCATGTCCTTTGGAACCAAATCCCAGCATCTGACTGTGGTCAATATACACACCAGAACCAGGCTCCTGCCACCTCACCATGCTGACCTCCTGCCACTTTGCCCCCTGTCGCCTGCTTCAGCCCCTCTGGCTGCCTGACCATTTCTCGAGCACTGCGAATAAGTTTACCCTCAGGGTCTTGGCATCTACTGTTTCCACTGCCTGGATCTCGCCCTGGCTTCCTACAACCCATCACCTCCTCCCAGAAGCCTTCCCAGAACCCCACTCTGTTTGCCTTTCCTCCCCAGCACTTATCACCTCCTGGCACACTCCCCAGTGGTTCGGCTGTCTGTCTTGCCCTGTCTCCAGGAGAATCACAGCTTCATAAAGGAGGGACGCTGCTGTACTGCAGTGTCTGGAACGATGCCTGGCACAGAGTGGGCACTGCCAAGGTCAGTGACTGGAAGAATCACAGTCCCCTCTGGCTGCCCCACCCTCCCTCCTCTTTTTTTTTTTTTTTTTTTTGGAGACGGAGTTTCGCTCTTGTTACCCAGGCTGGAGTGCAATGGCGCGATCTCGGCTCACCGCAACCTCCGCCTCCTGGGTTCAGGCAATTCTCCTGCCTCAGCCTCCTGAGTAGCTGGGATTACAGGCACGTGCCACCATGCCCAGCTAATTTTTTGTATTTTTAGTAGAGACGGGGTTTCACCATGTTGACCAGGATGGTCTCGATCTCTTGACCTCGTGATCCACCCGCCTCGGCCTCCCAAAGTGCTGGGATTATAGGCGTGAGCCACCGCGCCCGGCCCTCCCTCCTCTTCTCACAAGCACCTCAGGCGCTCCCAGGCTGCAGCAGCCTCCAGACACAAGGCAGTCAGCCTGGACTCTCACACGGCTTGCTGGCTCTGCCCCGACCTACATCTTTTTCCCGGCTTACTTCCTGGTAATGCCGCCTGCTGCCACATCCACGGTTGCTCTGTCCTCCAGCTCAGGCCCATGTTCTCCCATGCAGATCCAGGCCTCAGCCCCCTCAGAGACTTTGCCTCCTGTCTCGCCCCCAGCACCGTATTTCGGTACACAAATTTCCCTACATTACCCCCACTGCTTTTGAGATCCAAATTCCATAATGGAGCTGGAAGGGCCCTGAATGTTCTGGACACTGCTGACCTCCCCAACCTCCCACTGGCTGCTCACTCTGTCAGTCAGCCTGCCCGCCCGCCTGCCTGCCTGCCTACTAGGTCTCGCTCTGTCACCCAGGATGGAGTGATCAGTTGATCAACAGGGTCTCAATCTGTTACCCAGGATGGACAGCAGGGGTGAAATCACAGCTTACTGCAGTCTTAAACTCCCAGGCTCAAGTGATCCTCTCACCTCAGCCACTCGAGTAGTTGGGGCTGCAGGAGCCTACTGCCATACGCAGCTAATTAAAAAAATGTTTTGGCCAGGTGTGGTGGCTCATGCCTGTAATCCCAACACTTTGAGAGGCTGAGGTGAACGGATCACCCGAGATCAGGAGTTCGAGATCAGCCTGGCCAATACGGTGAAAAAATGACTCTACTGAAAATACAAAAAATTAGCCGGGCATGGTGGCGGGCACCTGTAATCCCAGCTACTCTGGAGGCTGAGGCAGGAGAATGGCTTGAACCTGGGAGGCAGAGGTTGCAGTGAGCCGAGATCATGCCATTGCACTCCAGCCTGGGTGATAAGAGTGAAACTCCATCTCAAAAAAAAAAAAAAAAAAATTGGGGGGGGTTTGTAGGGGGTAGAGATGGGGTTTTACTATGTTGCCCAGGCTGGTCTTGAACTTCTGGCCTCAAGTGATGCTCCTACCTTGGCCTCCCAAAGTGCTGGGATTATAGGCATAAGCAATTGTGCCCAGCCATAATTTCTATATTTGAGCCAAGAGGCCTGTGTTCAGTGGCTTGACAATACCAACTTTCTCCCCATCACAGGACTTTGCACATGCAACTCTAATTCACAGACATACTTTCTCCATACCTCATCTTTCCCTTCTGTTTTTTTTTAATGGTAAAGAATCATATATACATTCATCTGAATGAGAAATTCAACGGACATAAAAAAAAGTGTGTGTGTGTGTGTGTGTGTGTGTGTGTGTGTGTGTGTGTAGTTGTACATACATATATTGAGGTTCACAACATATATCAAGGCCCTGACTATGTGTGTCTACATATATATATGTTGCATATAAACACACAATTTAAAAAACAAAGCAAACACCCATATAGTTGCATCCCAGATTAATGTCCCTCCGGCCCCAGTGAACCCCCCTCTTCCTTCACCTGTTCCCTCCTCCCTGTCCCCCTCATCCTTGGCAGACATAGCCCGAGTTCAGGAACATTATCTCTGGCCCTAGGCAAGATTAGACACCTCCGCTGGCCCTGCACCCCACCCGGTTTCCGGATTCGCTTGCTGTTTCCCATGGGCCTCTGTCAGTGTCTGGTCTGCCTGTTTCAGCGCCCTGCAGAGGGCCCATCGCACAGCAGGAACTCGCTGCTTGAATAAATACCAAGTTCTATGCCACAGAGTGCAGTGGAGGTAGAGACAGGGAAATCACTGAGCGTTTGTGCTGGGCCTGTTGAAACAAAGCCACTTGCCTTCCAGGAGCTGAGGCTGGGCGGCAGGCTGTCACCCCAGCCCAGAGGCATGCGGTGACAGCGGCACACGTGGGAGGCTGCTGGGCCGCCCGGTACACAACCAGTGTGGCTGCCACGGGAGGCAGAAACACGTGTGGCCCCTTGAACCTAGGTCTGGCCCCAGGCAGGTGGCTCCGTGACTGTTTGGGGAACTTGTGCCTGCTGAAATGGGAAGACTGTGGGAAGCCAATGGAGTGGGGGGGGGCGGTGAGACTGACGGTGGGAGTCGCCACATTTTCTGTCTGGACTGCTTTTCCCTCCTGACTCCCCTGGCTAGCTCAGCCTTTCTTCAGCAAAGCCCCTGCCATAACTGGGTTGGCCCCTCCCACTAGGTTCCCCCCACCCCCTGCCCCGCTTCTGGGTTCCCATGTTCCCTGTATTCCTCCATCACAGGCCCAACCGCTCTGCCTGGGCCCTTCCATCCCACCCTGGTCCCTCTACTTGTGCCTCATCTTACCCTGACCCCTCTTCCTGGGTCCCTTGTATCCCAGCCCTGACCCCTCAGCCTAGGCTCCCCCTCTGATCCTGCTCCCTCTGCCTGGGTCTCCCCGAACCGGTCAGATCCCTGACCCCTCTGGGCTGTCTCTGGGAATGTGTCTGTCAGACAGGACTGGGGTTCCCTCAGTCACCGCTGTGTTGCCAGCACTGCCCGTAACAGGGCTTGGACCAGGGGAGATATTCTGACTTTGTGAATCTGAGGCAGGGCCTCATTTTTGTGGGTTTTTCAAATACCCCTTCATACCCCATGATTCTGACAGGGAGTCCTTAAGTCCAAGCACTGTTTCTTGGTTTTTTTTTTTTTTTTTTTGAGATGGAGTCTCCCTCTGTCACCCAAAATAAAGTGCAGGGGCGCGATCTCGGCTCACCGCAACCTCCACCTCCCAGGTTCAAGCAATTCTCCTGCCTCAGCCTCCCAAGTAGCTGGGACTACAGACACATACCACCATACCCGGCTAATTTTTTGTAGTTTTAGTAGAGACAAGGTTTCACCATGTTAGCCAGGATGGTCTCGATCTCCTGACCTCATGATTCGCCCGCCTTGGCCTCCCAAGGTGCTGGGATTACAGGCATGGGCCACCGTGCCCGGCCATGTCCAAGCACTGTTCTAAAGGCACATTTAATCTTCACCACATCCCTATGAGGTAGGTAAGTGATTTATCCCTAGTTTTACAGATGAGGAAAATGAGGCCCAGAGAGGTTCGGTCACTTGCCCAGGGGACACACAGCCAACAGGTGGCCGAGGGAGGAATTGAATGTAGGTGGGCTGACAGTGAAGGTCACATTCTTATCCACATGGATATTTTTTTTTTTTTAGACGGAGTCTTGCTCTGTTGCCAAGGCTGGAGTGCAGTGGTGCTCACTGTAACCTATGCCTGCTGGGCTCAAGAGATTCTTCCGCCTCAGCCTCCGGAATAGCTGGGACCACAGGCGTGCGCCGCCACCACACCCAGCTAATTTTTGTATTTTCAGTGGAGATGGGGTTTCACCATGTTGGTCAAGCTGGTCTCCAACTCCTGGCCTCAACTGATCCACCTGCCTTGGCCTCCCAGAGTGCTGGGATTACAGGCATGAGCCACCGTGCCCGGCCTGGATATGTTTTTTTAAATCAACTCATTTTATTTTCCTTAACTTGTCCAAGGTGGTATCATAAAATCAGGGGGTGAGTTGCAAACACTTTTTCCTAATACTCGTTAAAGGAAGCTCATATCCATTTAAAATACAACGCTTTCCTCCCCGCACCACCCAAATCACCTCAAGCACCCCATTTTGGGAAATGCTGCGCCACACTAAAGGCTGGTTGCCTAGGAGAAAACTTCAGGAAGCAGCTTTAATGAGTAGATAAGAATGATTTGCAATTAGCATCAATTGTCTGTATGCAAATTAAAGCTCCCAACTGCAGGGTCCTCTTTTGCAACGGGTTCCTCTCCCATTTCGTTCCCTTCATTTCTGGGTTCAGCAGATCCTTTCCTTAGACACAGGGTAATTTCATGCCCACTCTCCCATCTCAGCCACAGTCTGCTCGAGGCCTGGCTGTCTTTATGTTTCAGATTTCATATCCTCACAGTTGTTCGGGTTCACTAATGTGGGTGGTGGTCCCATGCCCAGGACAGGGGCTCCCACAACCGAGACCTGAGACCCCGTTGTAGACTCTCTTGGCTCCATGTCCCTCTCAGTGGCACAGTTTTGTTTTGTTTTGTTTTTGAGACAGAGTCTCTCTCTGTCGCCCAGGCTGGAGTGCAGCGGCGCGATACCCGCCTCCTGGGTTCAAGGGATTCTCCTGCCTCAGCCTCCCAGGTAGCTGGGATTACAGGCGTGTGCTACCATGCCTGGCTAATTTTTGTATTTTTAGTAGAGATGGGGTTTTGCCATGTTAGCCAGGCTTGTCTTGAACTCCTGACCTCAGGTGATCCTCCCACCTTGGCTCCCCAAAGTGCTGGGATCGTAAGCATGAGCCTATGCCTGGTCCCAGTGGGCACAGTCATTCATTAGTCTCAGTGATAATCTGATACTTACCTGTTTCCCTCACCTGATGGTGGGCGGTGGGGAGCCCTGAGGGCCTGATCCAAATGTGCTCGTGATTTCTCTCAGCCCCAAGCACAGTGTCTGGGACAGAGCAAATCCCCAAGAAATACTTATGAATGGAATGAATGAATGAATAAATGAATGAAAGAGTCATTCAAAAGAGTCTAGGCAGGGTGCAGTGGCTCACACCGGTAATCCCAGCACTTTGGGAGGCTGAGGTTGGCAGATCCCTTGAGGGTAGGAGTTTGAGACCAGCCTGGCCAACATGGTGAAACCATGTCTCTACTAATACAAAAATTAGCTGGGCATGGTGGTGGGCACCTGTAGTCCCAGCTACTTGGGAGGCCAAGGCAGGAGAATCACTTGAACCTGGGAGGTGGAGACTGCAGTGAGCCAAGATTGTGTCATTGCAGTCCAGCCTGGATGACAGAGCAAGACTCCCTCTTAAAAACAATAATAACAACGAAACAAGGCATATTTTTCAGGTCCCCAGACCTACTGAGTCAGAAACTCTGGGTGGGGCCCAGCAGCTGGGCTGCATAAGCCTTTGGGGACCTCTGCCGTATACTACAGAGCCTGGAAGGCCAGACCATGACCTTCCAGACCTCCTTGTGGCTGGGATGGCCTCGTGTTGCCAGCTGCTGAAGGGGGTTCTGGGAAAGTGTCTGCTTTCTCCATAGGAAGGGAAAGGGAAAGGTGCTTGGAGGCTGCCACCTTTCCTTCTGTTCTCTGCCCCCAACAGCCATCCACCAGGCACCACAGCTCCATCTCAAGGCCAAGGAGCATGGTATGGACACTGAGCAGGGAGACACAGAGCACCCATCCTTCATGCTCTCCATGAGCGGCAGCACTAGCCCAGCTCTCTCCGACTTCACGTCAGGGGACTGTTAGACCTCTATTTGTTTAAGCCACAGTGGGTCAGGTTTCCTGTGGCCTCCAGCCAAATGCACTCTAACAGATACAGTCTGTAACCCCTAAGAAAGCACAAAAACTTCTGGTCTCAGGAGAGAGCAAAGAAAAATGAGGCAGAAGGTCAGAGAGAACCAGAGACAGATGAAGACAGAGATACATAATGCCAGGGGTTTCTTTCCCACCACCTGGGTGGGGTCCCTGAAGGCTGATGGATGGGCAAGAAGGCAGCAGCCCATGAGCACCCCCAATTCTGTCAGCAAACCAGTGAGTGCGTCCGTGAGTGTGTTTCTGGGAGGAGAACCCCCCACTGTCAGGACTGTAGAACTAAACTATCAGAAGTGGAAGGTGGTCAGAGCCCGGACGAGGTGCAATAGCTTACCTGGGCTGCTTTGGCGGGTCTCGGCTGCCCCCGGCCAGGCCTGTGGGGGTGCTGGAGCCAGAGGAGTACAGCTTCGGTCGGTAGCCCTTGCTTTGGCCAGCAACTGCGGGGGCAGGGGAGACCTCCCGCCGCCTGTCTGTGTGGTGGGATCTCCCTGCGGCCTCAAGACCCCCGCCACAAAGGCCCATACTTCCAGGGGGCTTGTGTGGCTTGGCGGGCCGTGGTGCCTTGGCCAGGGACATGCAGCTGGGGCTGGAGGTGTAGAGGGTGGTGTCAATGCCGCTGTCGCTGGAGCCGCCCTTGGAGAGGGGGTCTTGCTCTGGCTCCAGGGGGTCCAGGGGGTCGAACCAGCGGTCGTCGCTGTGGCTGCTGGATGCGTTGCTGGAGAGGGTGTTGCTGCTGGAATGACTCGAGTACTGCGGTTCTCCCTGAGGGGCAAGAGAAGTGTGTCATTCCCAGACTCCAGGGCAGGGGTACATCTTCCCTCTCTGGGTCCTCCCTCTGCTTGGGCCTGAACCCTAGGACCAGACAGCTTCAAATCCTGGCTGCTCATCTACTGGCCGTGTTACCTTGGGCAAGTGATTTAACTTCCCTTGGCCTCTGTTTCCACATCTGTAAAATGGAAAGTAATAGAAAGCCTGCCTCGTGGGGCTCCTTGCAGGAACAAATGACATCATGCATATAACAGGCTTCCCACATCTCAGACTCAGCGAATCTAAGACTCAACTCAGCACCCTCCCTCCCACACCATCTTCCCTGTCTCAATGACGCTGGCCATGCTTTCAGCCGCCCCTGCCAACAGCCGTGGACCTACCTTGGCCCTGTTTTTGCTCTCACTCACGTCCAGCCCAACAGCAAATCCCGTTGCCAGCGTCCTCAAAACATATCCGGGACCTGTCACTTCCTGTTCCACGGCTCTGCCGGGTCCTGTCCATGCCTGTTCTGTCCACCACCACCTCCCCTGGGCCAGAGCAGCAGCCTCCTCCCTGGTCTCTCCGCACCCTCATCCCCGTTTATTCCCCACGCATAGCCAGCAGGAGGCCGGGAACACCTGAGTTATATTATGGCCCCGACCTGCAGCTCCATCTTACTCCAGGCACAAGTGAGAGTTCCCAGCACCACCCGCAGATGATTTTAGTGCCATGTTCTGGTCTCCAACTTCATCCCCCCACTCCTGATCACACTGCTTTGGCCACGTCGGCCCCCTTGCCGTTCTCTGAACATGCTGGATCACCTCCCATGTGATCTCCCTCTGAGCCTCTGCGCCTGCTGCCCCGTCTGCCTGCAATGCTCTTCCCTGAGAGATCTTTGTGGGCCGCCCCTTCCTTCACTCAAGGTTTCAGCTCAAAGATCACCCCTTCAAAGGCCCTCTCTGACTATGTTATCCTAAAGCTGCAGTGCTTGTCACTTTCCCCTCTGAATTGTGCTTTTTCTTTTCCTTTCTTTAACTTTTGAGATGGAGTCTTGCTCTGGCTGGAGTGGAGTGGTGCGATCTTGGCTTACTGCAGCCTCCGCCTCCTGTGTTCAAGCAATTCTTGTACCTCAGCCTTCCAAGAGGCTGGGATTACAGGTGCCCACCACCACGCTCGGCTAGTTTTCGTACTTTTAGTACAGATGGGGTTTTACTATGTTGCCCAGGCTGGTCTCGAACTCCTGACTGCAGGTGATCTATCCGCCCTGGCCTCCCAAAGTGCTGGGATTACAGGCGTGAGCCACCGTGCCTGGCCCATGCTTTTTCTTATACAACAGATCTGTTTATCTGCTTACTGCTTGCTGCCCCCACTGGGAAGTCAGCTTCCTGAGGACAGGGCTGGTCTGTCTTCTTCATTACCATGGTCCCAATGTCTGGCATGTTGTAAGCACTTGTCAAACACCTGCTGAATGAATGGATGCCCCGGCAAACCATCTCCTTCTCCAGGACACACAAGAATACATTTCACAGCCTTCCTGGATCACGGAAGACTACATTTCCCAGCCTCCCTTGCAGTTAGGTTTGGCCATGTGGTAGAATGGAAGTGATTCATGCCATCTCCAGGCCTGGACTAAAAAACACCTCCTGTGTGATCTTTTTTCCCCACTCACCTCCACTGCTGGAAAGATGCAGGAACCCAACAGAGGGCTTGGAAGCTCTGAGGGAAAGCAGAGCCAGGAGAGGGAGGGAGCCTGGGCTCTGAATCACCACATGGATGGTGCGTAGATGTTCACTGAATACCTGCACTGTGTTGCTACAGGAAAGGGAAATTCGCTTCCACTATACGAGGACATTGAGATTCCGGGCTGTCTGTTACAGCAGCTGATTTACCATGACTGATAGAACACTGAGGAAACTGTGGCTCGAGGAAGGAAAGGGATTTGCCCAAGATGTCCTGGCTGATGAGGGCTGGAGCCAGAATGTGAACCTGGTTGGTTCCAATTCCAAACCAAGTATTCAACTCCTCTGGAGTGGAAGGTGGTAGAGATAGAGGATGTGCTCAAGTGTGAAGCTCAAAGGCCACACCCAGGCCGGCCTGGTTCCCTGGTGGGGCAGGGCGGGGCCCAGACTCACTTTGGAATGCCTGTTGGGGGAGTCTTTGCCTGCTGCATCCTGCCTGGACGCGTGCTTGTTCCCGCTGCTTCCGGCTATGGCTGAGAGCCTGGCCTGGGCGGGCACATGCCACAAAGGCTCTGTAGGAAAACAGGAGACACACCAGTGGTTAGGAGTGACTCAGGCCAGGGCCTGAAGAATCCAGCCCCTCTGCCAGACTGTCTGCTCACCCAGGGCATGACCCCATCAACTTATTCCTTGGAGTGTAACACTCAGTAACAGAGAATACATGCTCAGCACTTACTATGTGCCAGAACCGTTGTGAGAGCCTCACTGAGGCCGTACAATAATCCCATTTCCCTCCCTCCCTGTCTTCCAGGCTAAAGTGCAATGGCATGACCATAGCTCACTGTAACCTCAAACTCCTGGGCTGAAGCCATCCTCCCACCTCAGCCTCCCAAGTAGCTAGGAGTACAGGTGTGCATCACCATGCTTGGCTATTTTCCATTTTTTTTTTTTTTTTTGAGTTCTTGCTATGACATCCAGGGTGGTCTTGAACTCGTGGCCTCAAGTCATCCTCCTGCCTCAGCCTCCCAAAATGCTGGATGACAGGCGTGAGCCACCATGCCTGGCCTCCTTTAGCCATTTTTCTATGAGATTGACTGTCTTTTATCTTATTGGTTGGTAGAGTTCTTTACAAATGCAAGGTAGCAATTCTTTGTTGGTCATATTCATATAACTTTTTTAAAAAACAAAAATGGAATCATAATAAACATTGTCCTACAACTTGATTTTTCACTTTGCAATATATTTATACTTGCTTTTCTCTTTATATCTTCACATCTTCACATAATTGAATGTGATGTTACCTTTTTAAATAGCTACATAATAGTATTGCACCAAGTAAATGCATATCAATGACCTGCCAGTTTCCTACTGATGGATATTTGTGGTTAGGTGAGTTTCTCTGGCAGTGTGTTTTAATTGAGTGTGTGTGTGTGTGTGTGTGTGTGTGTGTGTGTGTGTGTATCTTCAACAATGTTGCAATGGCCATTCTTCCACGAGACTTTCAGGAGACTTTCAGCACATGTGGAATTGTGTGTAGGGCAGAGAGTTCTACTGGTGGAATTGCTGGTGCAAAAGTGAAGCAGGTTTAAGAGCAGCGGCTGTTGTGGGTGTCAACTGGTCTAAACTCCCAAGACTAGTCACTGTGCCTGAACCCAGTATCTTGTTGACCTTGAAAAATACTGGCCAGGCAAGGTGGCTCATGCCTGTAATCCTAGAACTTTGGGAGGCCAAGGTGGGCAGATCACATGGTCAGAAGTTTGACACCAGCCTGGCCAATATGGTAAAACCCCATCTCTACTGAAAACAGAAAAATTAGCCGGGCATGGTGGCACATGCCTATAGTCCCAGCCACTTGAGAGGCTGAGGCAGAGAATCCCTTGAACCCGGAGGCAGAGGCTGCAGTGAGCAGAGATTTCACCACTGCACTCCAGCCTGGGGAACAAAGTGAGACTCCCTCTCAAAAAAAAAAAAAAAAAAAAAATTGACCAACCCCAATAGAGGGCACTTAGATAAGATCTATGGAAATTACAAGTATACTAACTGAGGAGCTGAATGCCGATGGTTTAACCCCAAAGCTGGCTTTCCATCATGAGGGCATTCAAGATAATTATCTCAATGATAATTCCAATTAAGCACGTGTTCTGTACCCAGTGCTGCTGTGGTGCTCTGCATACATCACCCTGCTGTATCCTCCCAGTACCACTGTGAAGTGGATATCAGGGCCATCTCTAACAGATGTGGAACAAGACTCGGAGAGGTTAAGCAGCTGGTCCAAGGTCACACAGTGGGAAAGGCCCAGGCAGGACACAGGGCTCAGGCTGGCCTGGTTTAGAGCCTGTGCTCTTAAGCCCTGCCCCTCCCCGGGCTTCACCAACGATGGCAATGCCAGCAGTGGTGGAGAGTGAGTGCCTGGGAGATGGGAGGCCTTGTTCTCCTAATGATGGGCCATGGGCTTGGCAAGCATGATCTCACTGGAACCCCCAAACTGTCCTGGAAGGAGAGACACCTAGGATGTCCACTAGAGGGGAGGGACCTGAGGCTGAGAGGGAAGAGGTCACTGCTGAGGCCACACGCCAAGCACATGGCCAACTCAGAACTGCCCACCAGGCCTGTGGAACCCTGAGATGGCAACCACACCACCACCACCTCCAGTGCAAGCCCAGGGCAGCCTGGGGCCCATGTTCCTGCTGGGGAGGGTGGCCTGGGTGACCGGGCAGGGCACTCAGGGCCACTGCAGAGAATGATCTGGCTGGATGTGGTCTAGTCTCAGTTGAGGGTGTCACTGCCTGCATGGCTTTCACTTGGGAACCCTGGATGCAAAGCAGGGAGACTGGCCTCCTTGTCCACCTGCTCTGCCTCCATCAATGGTTTTCCTCTTTGTGGCATCCTTATACGCCCAGAAGGTGCTGGTTCTCCAAGAGACAGGCAGTTACTCTGGGAAACCACATTTCTACAGAGCAAACCCCATGGCAGTTACATCCAGCCTCAAAAACTACCAACGACAGACAATTCCAATGCTCTGCCTCTGGGCTGACCTCTGCCTGACTTGAGACTGGAACTCGGCTGCCCTGTAGCACTTCCACTTGTTTATCTATCGGGCACCTCGCACCGAACACAGACAAGGCCAAGGTCAAGGGTTGTACCTTCCCCCAAACCTGTATCTCCCAGGGTCCTCCTGCTCAGTTCACGGCTTCTCCTTTGAGCTGCTGAGGCCAAAACCCCTGTGGCATCCTTGACTTCTCTCATGCACACAACTAGGCATCATTAGGAAATTTGGTTAACGCTGCCTTTAAAATACTATATCCAGGTTGGGTGCAATGGCTCATGCCTGTAATCCCAGCACTTTGGGAGGCTGAGGTGGGAGGATCACCTCAGGTCAGGAGTTCGAGACCAGCCTGACTAACATGGAGAAACCCTGTCTCTACTAAAAATACAAAATTAGTCAGGCATGGTGGCGGGTGCCTGTAATCCCAGCTACTCGGGAGGCTGAGGGAAGAGAATTGCTTGAACCCAGGAGGTGGAGGCTGCGGTGAGCCGAGATCTCGCCATTGCACTCCAGCCTGAGCAACAAGAGCGAAACTCTGTCTCAAAAAAAGAAATAAAATAAAATAAAATACTATATCCAGAACCGTGCATCTCCCCCTTCATCTGTTCCTACCTGGTCCTGCTCCCACCCCACCTAACAGTAATCTGTAGCCAGGGGGGCCCTAGGAACACCCAAGTCAGATCTCGTCCCTCATCTGTGCAGGAGACTGAGGCCTGTGGCTCCTGCCCCACTCTGAGTACAAGACAAAGGCCTCTGTGTGGCCGACAAGGCCCCACAAACTCTGCCCCTGTCCCCTCCCTGACATCAATTCTCACCACATGGGCCTCCTCACCACCACCTGAGGGTCACCAACTAGCTGTTCTCTTTCCCTGGAATGTTCTCATCCCTGCTGACTTCTTTGCATTATTTCAGCCTCACTTGAAATCTGATTTGCTCAGAGATGGCCCCCAAACCCTGTCAATCTCTTTCTGCAACTTTGACAGTTTCCACTTTTTTTTCTTTTCTCTTTTTGAGACAGAGTCTTGCTTTGATGCCTAGGATGCAGTGCAGAACCACAATCACTGCAACCTCCGCCTCCCAGGTTCAAGCAATTCTCTGCCTCAGCCTCCTGAGTAGCTCGGATTACAGGCACCCGCCACCACGCCTGGCTAATTTTGTATTTTTAGTAGAGACAGGGTTTCACCATGTTGGCCAGGATGGTCTCGAACTCCTGACTTCAAGTGATCTGCCTGCCTCGGCCTCCCAAAGTGCTGGGATTACAGATGTGAGCCACCATGCTCAGCCTAGTTTCCACTTTATACTTAGCATTACCGGTTAATATTTTATCATGATTGTGCCCCTGTTATGGTCCAATTCTCCCCCCAGACTGCCTGCTCCAAGAAGGCAGAAAACGTGCCTGCCTGGCTCACCCTGTATCCCTGGCGACCAGCCTGGTGGCATCATCAGTTGAATGCATGCACAGGTGAAAGGCCAACTTCCTCCCCATCCTGGCTGTTCTGAAGTTCTCCTGCCCTGGCTCTGCCCTCAGCTGGCCCTGATCCTGGCCTGGGCCCTCCCCTGGTTCTCTGGATCAGCCTTCAGTGACCTGCTGGCCCTCCTATCCCAACCTCAACATGCCGGGCAGGGGACAGCGTGAGAGACTTGCTAAAATCCCAGCCAGGCACGGTCTCAGGGCAGCTGGTGACCCTGGAGGCACATTCCCAACTTGGGTGCTCTGAGGCCTAGGAAACCCGTTCTAGGGGTGAGGGATTGTGGGTGGAGCTTCCGGAGCCGTTCTGGGACGTGCAGGCCTCCGTTCATATCCCGTGATGCCACTCATCAGCAGTGACCTGGGACAAGTGACAACCTTTCTGTGCCTCATCGTCCTCCTAACTGGGGCAGTCGCAGTGCCCACTCTGTCGCATTCCTCAGATGACTCAACACGAAGGCATGTGTAGTGCTGCACACTTGACAATCCACTAAACTGTGCTGCTGTTACTAGGATGGTTCGCTCCATTGGGGCTGGGCAAACCCCTACATTTGCTGTGAAGCCTGATCCTTTCCATCTTTAGTGAAGTTTCTTTTTTTTTTTGAGACAAAGTCTTGCTCTGTCGCCCAGGCTGGAGTGTAATGTTATGATCATGGCTCACTGCAGCCTCAAACTCTTGGGCTCAAGTGATGCTCCCACCTCAGCCTCTTGAGCAGCTGGGACCATAGGTACGCACTACCATGCCTAGCTATATTTTTAATTTTTTGTAGAGGCAGATGTGGTTGCCCAGGATGGTTGTGAACTCCTAGCCTCAAGGAATCCTCCCACCTCAGCCTCCCAAAGTGCTAGGATTATAGGTGTGAGCCACCATGCCTGGCCTTTTTTCTGGATCTTGAATACATTCTAGAATTCATGATAATTTTTTTTTTTAGATGGTGTCCCACTCTGTCTCCCAGGCTGGAGTACAATGGCACAATCTCAGCTCACTGCAACCTGCACCTCCCAGGTTCAAGCGATTCTCCTTCCTCAGCCTCCTGAGTAGCTGGGATTACAGGCACCCACCACCACACCTGGTTAATTTTTGTATTTTTGGTAGAGATGGGGTTTTATCATGTTGGTCAGGCTGGTCTTGAGCTCCTGACCTCAAGTAATCCACCCGCCTCAACCTCCCAAAGTCCTGGGATTATAGGCGTGAGTCACTGCGCCCGGCCTCATGATGATTTCTAAACACAGATTCCCCTGATCTGTGTGTGCGTGCGGGGTGTGTGTGTGTGTGTGTGTGTGTGTGTGTGTGTGTGTGTCGGCAGCAATTTAGGAGTCGACTATAACAACATCCCAAGGAAGTGGGACTGGAGCCAAGCTCCAGGGAGTAGAAGAGGGAGGGGCAACAGTGAGTTTCTTATTTGGGGCCCATGGTATATGTGGGAAACATTTCCTCCCCATTTTATACTTTCGTGTAATGAAATAGTCAAGCAACACTTCTCTCTTCTTCTGAATTTGGTGAAAAGGAAAAAAAGAGTTCCGAATCTGTCTTGGAGCAAAGATGACAAAATTGCAGGCAGTGATAGGCATGATCAAGTATGCCGAGGACAGGAGCAAACCATGGCAGGCCCTGGAGGC
This sequence comes from Sapajus apella, assembly GCF_009761245.1. Taxonomy (NCBI): domain Eukaryota; kingdom Metazoa; phylum Chordata; class Mammalia; order Primates; family Cebidae; genus Sapajus; species Sapajus apella. The sequence continues at coordinate 3,712,794 of NW_022437008.1, forward strand.
AGCAGAGAGACAGAGGCCCCCGAAGTCCCACCTGCTTCCCTGAAGTCAAACCACTATCCCTGGTTTAAGAGAATCATGGGCTGAGAGGCTGAGGAATTCTCCAGGCCACAAATCTTGGGGCATGCAGCCTCTTCTGTATCCTAGAGTGCCTGGGGGAGCTGGTGTGCTGATGGGGTTGCCTCTCCCAGCTGCCTGGAAATTCTCAAACACTCCCTAAGAGGACATCGGCTCCCACTCTGACATCACTGCTTTCTTTCTTTCTTTTTTTTTTTTTTTTTTGAGACAGTGTCTCACTCTGTCGCCCAGGCTGGTGTGCAGTGGCACGATCTTGGGTCACTGCAGCCTCTGCCTCCCAGGTTCAAGCAATTCTCCTGCCTCAGCCTCCCAAGTAATTGGGATTACAGGCACCCACCACCATACCCCACTAATTTTTATATTTTTAGTAGAGACAGGGTTTCACCATGTTGGTCAGGCTGGTCTCGAGCTCCTGACTTCGTGATCTCCCTGCCTCGGCCTCCCCAAGTGCTGGGATTACAGGTGTGAGCCGCCGCACCCGGCTGACGTCACAGCTTTCTAACACTAGTCATTTGTTTGCTTCCTTCTGAATCCAACCTGCCCATTCATCTGCTGGTTCTCAGCCTTCAAAAGGGCTACAAGTTTGTTCTATAAAATTATGTTTAAAGTATTTATCTGAGTCATCCACGACATGATTAATAATGGGGAAGAAACACATGAGAAGATGCTCAGTCTCAGCAGTCTTCAGAAAAATTCCAATTACAAACAGTGTCGGCCAGGTGTGGTGGCTGGCGCTTGTAATCCCAGCATTCTGGGAGGCCGAGTTAGGAGGATCACTTGAGCTCAGGAGTTCGAGACTAGCCTGGGTAACATGGTAAGACCTTGTATCTATAAAAAAATGTTTTTAAGGCCAGGCGCGGTGGCTCACGCCTATAATCCCAGCACTTTGGGAGGCAAAGGCGGGTGGATCACGAGGTCAAGAGATCGAGACCATCCTGGTCAACATAGTGAAACCCCGTCTCTACTAAAAATACAAAAAATCAGCTGGGCACGGTGGCGCGTGCCTGTAATCCCAGCTACTCAGGAGGCTGAGGCAGGAGAATTGCCTGAACTCAGGAGGCGGAGGTTGCGGTGAGCCGAGATCGCGCCATTGCACTCCAGCCTGGGCAACAAGAGCGAAGCTCCGCCTCAAAAAAAAAAAAAATGTTTTTAAAAATAATAAAATAAAACCACAATGTGATACCACCACATGCACACCAGAATAAATGAAACACAGAGATTGGTGAGAGCATGGAGCAACCAGAACCCTCACGTTGCTGGTTAGACTGTAAGATGCTTTGTCATCTTGGGAAACAGTTTGGCCCCTTCCTATAAAGTTAAACATACTGGCCCGGTGCAGTGGCTCACACCTGTAATCTCAACACTTTGGGAGGCTGAGGAGGGCAGATCACTTGAGGTCAGGAGTTCAAGACCAGCCTGGGCAACGTGTTGAAACTCCATCTCTACTAAAAATACAAAATAGCTGGGCATGGTGGCTCATGCCTGTGTTCCCAGCTACTTGGGAAGCTGAGGCAGGGGAGAATCGCTTGAGTCTGGGAGGTGGAGGTTGCAGTGAGCCGAGATCATGCCACTGCACTCCAGCCTGGGTGACAGAGCGAGACTCTGTCTCAAAAAATAGATAAAATAAAGTTAAATATATAACCTAGCAATTTCACTCCTAGGTGTATACCTTACAGAAATGTAAACACATGCTCATTAAAAGACAAGCACAAGAATGTTCCTAGCAATACTGCTCTAAGCAGCCCAAACTGCAAACAACCCAAATGTCTATCAACACCAGGATGTGGCAATAAACTGTGGCTCATTCAGACAATGGGGGATACCACTCAGATACTGTGATGCTATGTACAATCATGCGGCTGGCTGTCATAAATGTAATGCTGAGTGACAGAAGCCAGACATACATACAGAAAATAGACACAGTGTGATTCTGTATTCTATGAAATTCCAAATCTGGCAAAGCTCACGCCATGAGAAGTAGGACAGGGTTCCTTTGGAGGTACTAACTAGGAGAGGAATGGGGACTTGGGGAGACTGGTCACGTTCTGTTTCCTGCCTGGGTGTGTTCACTCTGTGATAGGTTATTAGATGTGTGCCCATGATGTGGGCCCTTTTCTTTTTTTTTTTTGAGATGGAGTCTCGCTCTGTCATCCAGGCTGGAGTGTAGTGGTGTAATCTTGGCTCACTGCAACCTCTACCTCCCAGGTTCAAATAATTCTCCTGCCTCAGCCTACCGAGTAGCTGGGATTACAGGTGTGCACCACCATGCCTGGCTAATTTTTGTATTTTTAGTGGAGACGGGGTTTCACCATGTTGGCCAGGCTGGTCTCGAACTCCTGACCTCAAGTGATCTGCCCACCTTGGCCTCCCAGAGTTCTGGGATTACAGGTGTGAATCACCGCACCCGGTCAGGTGGGCTCTTAATACGTGCTGTATGTCCATAAAAGTTGAAAACAACATAGAAGGGTTTATGTGATGAAAAGCCACAGGATGCAGTCAGTTCTGCTCCTGAGAGCACCACGTGCTTATTGCTTTTCAGCTACCTTCCCTGGTGGCTCCTAGCTCCGTGTCACACAGCTGCATGCCAGCTCTGGCCTTATCAGCGGGAGCGGACGCCACCTGCCGATGCCCTGTCTGGATGGATGAGGATCTTGCTCGCTGGTTCCGCTGCTCTCCTGGGTGCCCTCTCTAGTCTTACACGTGGCGCTTACAGTTTTCTTTTGTGTTTTATCCGTCACTGACAGGAAGTGGAGTGTTGCCTGTCAAGCTCTAAGTAAGAGGTCCTGAGGAGTGAGGCAGGTGGGTGGGCACAGTGGTTGCTGGGGGCCCTACCTGGCTTCTGGCGTTCCATGGTGCTCTCCTGGCTGGTCAGGCCTCCGGAAGAAGAGTCACCGCTGGACGTCCCATCGTGGCTGAAGTGGGGATCAAGAGATAGCAGGGGGTGTGGGGCGGCCGCATACCTGCAGGGGATGAGAGGAGACCCGCCCAGGGTGAAAGACCGGCCCGTGTCGAAAACCACCCCAGCCTAAGCCTTGTTTGCCGTGGGTTTTAGACACACGGGAGGCTCCGCCGTGGATCAGAGAGAGAAAGCTGCTGGCAAGGCTGGATGAGTAAGCCTGGAAACGTGCTACTAGCTGCGGGTCCGGGATGAGAGTCTCGCCTGGGACGCCTGCCAGGGAGCTGGTGGCGGCAGGGAGCACAGGGCAAGGAGGGTTCCTCAGGGAAGGAGGGGGCAGAGTCTGCTTGGGCAGACAGCCCTAGCCCTGGGCTCATCCAGGGTCCTGTTTTCTGGCTGTGACACTGGGTGAATGTCCCCAGCAGCTACTGCCCCGGGCCTATACTGGGCTGCCTTTTGGTGCAGCAAGCCCTGAGCTGGTCAATTGAGGCTTTAAACCTCACCACACGGCCTCTTGCCTAGACAGATGCAGTCACTTCCTACCCCTGAGCCTCAGTTTCCCTAGCTGTCAAGAGGTGAACACAGTAGGCCCTTCTTCTTAGGACTGAAGGATGCCCTGTTATGCCCAGTGTTTACTGGGGGCTGGTTCCTGACACGTGGTGACTTGGGACACCTGGGTGATGAGCTGGAACTCTGCGTGTCCCCTTTTGCAGCTGGAGCAGGGGACACAGGGAAGACATTGTGGTGCAGAAGCTTGGCTCAGTGCAGCCTGGACCTCCCTGGCTCAAGTAATCCTCCCGCCTCAGCCTACAGAGTACCTGGGACTATAGGCACATGCCATCATGCCTGGCTGATTTTACTTTTTGTAGAGATGGGGGTCTCCCTACATTGCCTAGGCCGGTCTCGAACTCCGGGGCTCAAGCAATCCTCCCACCCTGGCCTAAAGTGCTAGGATTACAGGCTTGAGCCATGCACCCGGCCTGAGCTGCAGTTATTCCATCTGAAAAATGATGTAACATTTTGTACCTCATAGGGCTGTGGAGTGGATGGAATAAAGTTATCCCCTAGACAGAGGTCCTCCTGGAGGCCAGCTCTGCACATCTGCAGGCAAGGCCAGGATTTAAGAGAGGTGGCAGGAGAAGGCTCTCCCTGTGCCCTCATGTCCCAGTGGCATTCTCTCTGTTTTTTGAGACGGGGTCTCACTCTGTCAACCAGGCTGCAGTGCAGTGGCACCATCTCAGCTCACTGCAACCTCTGCCTCCCAGCTCAAGCGATCCTCCCACCTCAGCCTCCTGAGTGGCTGAGACTACAGCTGCATGTTACCATGCCCGGCTAATTTTTAGTATTTTTTGTAGAGATGAGTTTCATCATGTTGCCCAGGCTGGTCTTAAATTCCTGGGCTCAAGTGATCCACCTAGTTCAGCTTCCCAAACCACTGGGACTACAGACGTGAGAGCCATCACGCCCAGCCCCAGTGGCCCTGTCTACACCACGGGGTGAATCTTGTGGACACTTCTAATGCCCTGTACTCCTTGGATCAGAGCTGGTTGTGGCAGAAAGTCTTCTCCCTGCCTGGGGTTGGTTCAGGGACAGGCCTGTGACACAATTTTGGCTGATGAGGCATGAAGGGAGGTCAGAGTTATTTAGACTCCCACAAAACATTTTCAGCTCTCCACTTCCCACCAGGTGGCAGGATGAACTTCCAGGTCTCTTGATTGGCTGAATGGAGCCATGTGACCAGCGCTCGCAGCTGAGCTGTCAGGGAAGTGACTTGGAGATGCTGGCTGACTGGGCAGCCTGGGTCCTGAGAGGTCCCTGCCAATCAGCAGGGGAACAGTATAGGGGCTGAAAAATAAACTTCACTGATTTAAGCCAGGGAGACTTTCAGGTGTCTGTTACCCAGCATGGTCTCACTGAAATGGGAGAATTATGCCCAGAGTCTTCTGGGAAATCTTGCTCTTAAGAGGGATGACAAGAAAAGATGGTCTCTCTTTGTCCTCCAGATGCTGCTGGGTCCAGTTTAACATCACAAGCTGCTGCTGCCATCTTGTTACCAGGCTGCAGGTGAGGCCCACTCTGATAGTGGAAGAGAGGAGACAGAGGGAATCTGGCCCTTGATAATGTGGTCAAGTCGTTGAATTCACCCTCCCTGGAACCTGCCCTGCTCCTGAGCTTCCTTTCCTGTGAGGTAACAAATTCCTACAATGCTTGAGCTAAATTTTGGTTACTTTGGCCAGAAGTACCTCACTGACACAGGCCCTGTGCTCTGGGGAAGTTACTGAGCCTCCAATAATAATGTTGACATTGGCCAGGCACGGTGGCTCACGCCTGTAATCCCAACACTTTAGGAGGCCGAGGCGGGCAAATCACTAGAGCTCAGGAGTTCAAGGCCAGGCTGGCCAACATGGCAAAACCCCATCTCTACTAAAAATACAAACATTAGGTAGGTGTGGTGGTGGTGTGTGCCTGTGGTCCCAGCTACTCAGGAGGCTGAGGCAGGAGAATCACTTGAACTCGGGTGGTGGAAGTTATAGTAAGCAAAGACTGTGCGACTGCACTCCAGCCTGGGTAACAGAGCGAGTCTCTATCTCAAAAAAAAAAAAGTGTTGATATTGCAGTTCTCGGGGTGACTCCTGGCACCTGTACTTTCCACTTGGGAGGATCTGGTGGGGGGAGGTAAGGTGATAAGCTGGGATCCCCCTACATGCCAAAGAGGAAGTAACTGACTTATCCAGGGTCACCCTGCGAGCTCAAAGCCGGGTCTGTCTCTACAAAGACCTTGCTTTAACACCAGGCTTCAATGCCCTGAGCACAGTGGAGGGGTACTTCAAGGGGCACTGCACTCTCTGAAAACTCAACTCACTTGCCAGGAAAAAACACACCATCCTCCCTGCCCTCAACCAGACCTTGCCCCTCTAAAACCTCCAGGAAAGGAAGACAGAGCCAAAACATAGGAAGTACAAAACGTTAATTCTTAACTTTCTCAACGTCTGAGGGCCCAGTTTCCACCAATCAAAGGGATTTTACAAAGGCAACTTTGACTATAAGCAATCTTCACCTTACTAGCTGACTTCACACCTGGCTAGCTGCCTGGTAAAATGTGGCTCCATCATTGCTGGAGATCGGAGTGTTGATGCACTTACTCAGTTTTCCCAGAAAGTCGCTGTGAAATCCTCATCACTCAGGGAAAATGGCTAGATGAGCCCGGGGAGAGCGGAAAGTCTGAGTGGCGGACGCTGCAGGCTGCTCCCCATGACTAGCCTCTCCTTCCTCCTTGGTAACAGGATCCCAACTGTATCTGGGGCAGCAATGAGACCAGCTTGCCAGACTACATGTCCCAGGATCCCTTGCAGCTCTGGCCAATGAGATACAACTGGAAGTGCCACATGTGACTTCCAGCCTCGCAGCCTCCTCAGGAGTGTGCTGCGGGTGCCTTTGCCTCACTGCCTCCTCAAGGCTGCAGCTTGAACAGCCACCTTGAACCAGCAGGCAAAAGGCCAAGGACAGCGATACATCAAGGAGGAGGGGCCTGGTTTCCCGTCAATGTGGGGAAAGAAACGATCTTGTCAGAACCACTGTTTTCTATACTATGCAGCTAAACCTAATTGGATAGACCCTCTTTAGTTGGGTATATTTTGCCTTGTTTCATCTCTCAGCTACTGTCCCCAATCAGACAACCTGTACTTTATCCAACCATGTACTTCTCTTGCTAACAAGACGTTTTTTTTTTTCTGAGATGGTGTCTTGCTCTATTGCTTATATTGCTTAGGCAGGAGTGCAGAAGTGACGCGAACTTCCACTTCCAGGGTTCAAGCAATTCTCTTGCCTCAGCCACTGGAGGGATGACAAGCACATGCCAAGATGTCGGGATAATTTTTTTTTTTTTTTTTTTTTTGTGAGACCAAAACTAACTCTGTCACCCAGGCTGGAGTGCAATGGTGTGATCTCAGCTCACTGCAACCTCCACCTGCTGGGTTCAAGTGATTCTCCTGCCTCAGCCTCCTGAGTAGCTGGGATTACAGGTGTTTGCCACCAAGCCCAGCTAATTTTTGTATTTTTAGTAGAGATGGGGTTTCACCACATTGACCAGGTTGGTCTCAAACTCCTGACCTCAGGTAATCCACCCACCTCGGCCTCCCAAAGTGCTGGGATTACAGGCGTGAGCCACTGTGCCCCGCTCAACTAACAAGACTTTTTATTATCCCAATGCAAACTGACCTATGTTGACCATTCACTGGGATGCTGAATATATTCCATTTGGGGCCATACCTATTACTGCCCAATTTTGGTCAAACTGATTAGAAATTGGGACATCCGGCCGGGCGCGGTGGCTCACGCCTATAATCCCAGCACTTTGGGAGGCTGAGGCGGGTGGATCACGAGGTCAGGAGATCGAGACCATCCTGGTCAACATGGTGAAACCCCGTCTCTACTAAAAATACAAAACATTAGCTGGGCATGGTGGCACGTGCCTGTAATCCCAGCTACTCAGGAGGCTGAGGCAGGAGAATTGCCTGAACCCAGGAGGCGGAGGTTGCGGTGAGCCGAGATCGTGCCATTGCACTCCAGCCTGGGTAACAAGAGCAAAACTCCGTCTCAAAAAAAAAAAAGAAAAAAAAAAAGAAATTGGGACATCCCAGCCTTTCATCACACACAGCTCTGGAGAAACATCCTTGGCAGAAGAGAAGATCAAATTGCCGTCTTTAACCTCATCTGAGTAATTTTAAAGTAATTATCTCTTCTTGGAAGATGAAATCACTTCACAGATAAAGGGTCTGGGGCTTTGGGAGGAGCTGACTAGCTGCGGTTTCAGGTGTCTGCAGGCAGAAGCTGGAGGAGACTCTGGGGAGGCACCTTACGGTGGGGCGGGGTCGGGCTATGAGACGCTGACTTGAGCTTCCCTCTCAGCTGTGGAGGAAAGTACCAAGACAGACAGGACTGTGGGCAGGAGCCTTGCCCGGGCAGAGAGCTCCAGCCTGCTCTGTCAATATCCCACACTGACCAGTGGGAAAAACAGGTGAATGACAGGATGCCTGGGTAAAATGATGGTCAGATGGCGTAGCTTTGTTGGCTGCCACCCCAGCAGCCATCACCTTCTCCATCCCTGCTTGGTGGAGCCCAGATTCCACTCTGGTAGCCAGCCCTCTGTCACACGACTTGAGTAAATCCTGACAGTTAACAGGCATGGGATGCAGTGTGACCCTGCCAGGGGCTGAGGGGTGGGCAAGTGATCTAGTTTCTTCCCTCTTAATTAACTGATTATTTTTGAGACAGGGTCTCACTCTGTCACCCAGGCTGGAGTGCAATGTAGCACACCTGGCTCACTGACACCTTGACCGCCTGGGGCCAAGCATGCCTCCCACCTCAGCTTCCTGAAGTGCTGTGTCAGGGTCAGCCCTCTGGAACCATAGACCTGGGTTCTCATCCTGGCTCTGTTACATCCTGGCAGAGTGACCTTAGCCCAGTGAATTCAACTCACTAAGCTGCAGTTTCCCCTCTAAAATGAGGGTCATTAAACTACCCACCTCAAGGAGTTGCTGGGAGGACTCACTGAGATCATGCATATAGATTGATGGAACCCAGAAACAGATCCACACAAGTATATCCAATTAATTCTGCACTCCCCCATTTTTGCCTTAAGGAACAAAAGCAGTACAGTGGAGTGGGGGTAACCTTTTCAACAAATGGCACTGCAGTAAATCAGACAACAGTAGGCAATAAAGCAACCTCCATGTAAACCTCTCACCTTATACAAGAATTAACTAAAACAAACAAAACTCAAAATGGATCACAGACTTAAATGTAAAACAGTAAAACTTCCAAAAAAAAAAACACACAAGAAAATCTTCAGGACCCAGGACTAAGCAGAGTTCTTAGACAACACCAAGCACCTGATCCATAAAATTAAAAAAGAAAATAAAAAGCTCATTTGGGCCTTATCGAAATAAAAAAACTTAGGCCAGGTTTGGTGGCTCATCCCAGCACTTTGGGAGGCTGAGGCAGGAGGATCACTTTAGCCCAGGAGTTCACGACCAGCTGGCCAACATGGTGAAACGCTGTCTCTACTAAAAATACAAAAATTAGCTGGGTGGGTGTTGCGTACCTGTAATCCCAGCTTCTTGGGAGGCTGTGGCATGAGAATCGCTTGAACCTGGGAGGCGGAAGTTGCAGTGAGCCAAGATGGCACCACTGCACTCCAGCCTGGGCAACAGAGCAAGACTCCATCTCAAATAAATAAATAAAAAATAAAAAACTTTTGTTCTGTGAAAGACCCTGTAAAAATGACAAAAAGACAAACTAAAGGCTGGGAGGAAATATTTGCAAATCGCATATCTGACAAAGGACTTGTATTTAGAATATCCAAAGAACTCTCAGACACTGAACAACATTGCATCCAGTTAGAAGACGCGCAAAAGGCACGCACAGGCAGTTCACTGAGGAGGATATACGGTTGGCAAATAAGACACGAAAAGGCGTTCAACATCGTTAGCCATTAGCAACATGCAAATTAAAATCACAATGAGACATCACTGCACACCTATCAAAATAGCTAAAATGAAACACGGTGACAACGCCAAATGGTGATGAGGATGTGGAGACCCGGATCACTCACACTCTGCTGGTGGGAATGTAAAATGATACAGACACTCTGGAAAACAGTTTGGCAGTTCCTTTTAAAACTAAAAATGGATTTACCATACGGTAAGCAATTGTACTCCTGGGCATTTATCCCAGAGAAATGAAAACTTATTTTCATGCAGAAACCTGTATGCCTGAATGTACATGTTCACCGCATGAATATTTATAATAGCCAAAACTCGGAAACTACCCAAATTGTCTTTTTTTTTTTTTTTTTAAGATAGTCTCGCCTTGTTGCCCAGGCTGCAGTGCAATAGTGTGATTTCAGCTTGCTGCAACCTCTGCCTCCCAGGTTCAAGCGATTCTCTTGCCTCAGCCTTCCGAGTAGCTGGGATTATAGGCATGTGCCACCATGCCTGGCTAATTTTTTGTATCTTTAGTAGAGACGGAGTTTTACCATGTTGGCCAGGCTGGCCTTGAACTCCTGATCTTGTGATCCACAAGCTTTGGCCCAAATGTCTTTCTTTTTAATTTTTTTATTATTTTTTATTTTAATTTATTTATTATTTATTATTATTTTTTTTAAAGATAAGAGACGGGGTTTCACCATATTGGCCAGGCTGGTCTCAAACCCCTGACCTTGTGATCCGCCCACTTCGGCCTCCCAAAGTGCTGGGATTACAGGCGTGAGCCACCGCGTTCGGCCTAAATTTTTAACGTTTTAAAAAATTTTAGCTGAGCGTGGTGGCTCACGCCTATAATCCCAGCGTTTTGGGAGGCTGAGGGTGGGCAAATCACCTGAGGTCAGGAGTTCAAGACCAGCCTGGCCAACATGGTGAACACGTCTCTACCAAAAACACAAAAATTAGCCGGGCATGGTGGTGCATGCCCATAATGCCAGCTACTCGGGAGGCTGAGGCAGGACAATCACTTGAACCTGGAGCAGAGATTGTGCCACTGCACTCCAGCCGGGGCAACAGAGCAAGACTCCGTCTCAAAAAAGAAAATTATTTCAACCCAGGAGCATAGATTCAAAGTGTGCTGAATATGCCCTCCCTCAAATGTCTTTTCATGGGTGAGCGGTTAAACTGTGGTATATCCAGACCATGGAATAAACAGCATAATAAATGAGACTTGCAACAATGTGGATGAACCTTAAGGATATTCTGCTAAGTAAAAAAGACAACCTCTAAAGGATACATATGTCTGATTCCTTTTATCTAACATTCATGAAATAATAATTAAAGAGACAGGCTGGGTGCAGTGGCTCATGCCTGTAATGCCAGCACTGTGGGATGCCCACGTGGGAGGATGGCTTGAAACAAGGACTTCAGGATCAGTCTGGGCAACACAGCGAGACCTCGTCTCTATGAAAGAAAAGAAAAATTGGCTGGGTGTGGTGGTGCATGCCTGTAGTCCTAGCACTTACAGGGCTGAGGTGGAAGGATTGCCTGAGTCCAGGAGAGGGAGGCCTCAGTGAGCTATGATCGTGCCATTGCACTCCAGCCTGGCTGACAGAGTGAGGCTCTGTCTCCAAAAAAAAAGAGCCTCAGAACAGATGAATGGTGAATGGCTGCCAGGGTTAGGAATGGGAGGAGGAGACGGGTGTGGCTATGAAAGGGTAGCATGAGGCACCTCGTGATGGTTACACAAGACTCCACATGTGATAAAACTGCACAGAGCTACAGACACACACACAGAAATGAGTGCATGTATAACTGGTGAATTCTGAATAAGCCGTAGGCCTGTACCCACGTCAACCTCTTGCTCTGATATTGCGTCACAATCATACAAGACATTAACAACAGGGAAGGCTGCGTGAAGGGGTCACAAGTCCTCCCTGTATGTTTTTTTGACAACTTCCTGTGACTCAATAATTATTTAAAATAATAATAATAATAATAAAGGGAGATACCAAGACCTTACGGGGGGAAAAATAGCTCCCAAGAGCTTTTCGTAACACCACTGCCACCTCCTTTGTTACTGGTGAGTTGCTCTGACTGCCTTTTCTAACCTTAGCCCCTGCTGTCGCCTGAGTGCCCCCACACCCCATGTTCTCCACATACCAGTTTCCTCTCTGATTCACCTGCATTTCACGGCGTCCTGCTTGTTCACAACTGTGGCCTTTTCTCTGTCTGGAATGGCCTTTTCCCTCCTCTCTGTGGCAAACTCCTGTTAGTCCCTTAAAGTTCTGGTCAGATACCACCTCCTACAGGCAGCCAGCCTAGACCTCCAGGGCTGGGCCGTGTTCCCTCCTCCTCTGTTAGAGTGCTCATTAGAGCACTTTCCACCACAGTCAGCAAGGGCTGACAACAGAACTCCTGGTAACCAAGTATCTCAAATATTCCTCCTGGCACGCAGAAAGCTCTTGAGACCCTTTATGGAATGAAAGCTGAATGGCGGCTACTGGAAAAAGAAATAGTGGGTATGTTTCCCCAATTTAACAAGAGGCTGAGAATTTGACAATGGATGAGTGTGGCAACTCTCAGAGCATGGTCCCTGGTGTAGCACCCTGAACCTACCAAGTCAGGAATTCAAGGCTCAGGCCCAGTATTTTAACAAGTCCTCCTCTGGGTGATTCCAATGCCTGCTAAAGATTGAGAACCACTGGTTTAGTGGCCTGATCCCTGGTCTTAAGGCAGGTGGGTTTTTTTTTTGAGAGGGAGTCTCACTCTGTCACCGAGGCTGAGGTGCAGTGGCGCATTGTTGGCTCGCTGCAGCCTCCGCCTCCCAGGTTCAAGTGATTCTCCCATCTCAGCCTCCCAAACAGCTGGGATTACAGGGCCATGCCACCACGCCCAGTTAATTTTTGTATTTTTAGTACAGACAGAGTTTCACCATGCTGGCCAGGATGGTCTTGATCTCTTGACCCTGTGATCCGCCCACCTCAGCCTCCCGAAGTTCTGGGATTACAAGTGTGAGCCACTGCGCCTGGCCAGTCGCTTCATTTTAACAAACCTGCATACTCCATCCTTTCATCCAATATATACCAAAGATGAGCCACGTGTCAGACCCTGTGCTATGAGACGGGAGGCCTTGGAGAGCACGCTTACTCTCTCTCTCTGTGTTTCTCTCTCGCTCTCTCACAGGTGCACACACATGCACGTGTGCAAGCACACGCACTTAGCTGGCTAATAAGGATGGTGAATGCTTAAGGCCATGGTCAGAAAATACACAGGGAACTGGGGGGCAGTGACTTGCCTCAAGAGGGAGGTCCAGGGAAGGGTTCTGGAGGGAGCACAGGAGCTCGAGTTCGTAGGATGGGGGGGAGTGTGGGTGAGGAGTGTGAAGCAAGTCCAGGCCAAGGCAAGAATACAGTCAAGGGTCTGAAATACAGTCCCTCAAGGAAGCTGGGAGTGGCCGTGTGGCTGATACGTGGCACTGCAGGAGGCTCAGAAGGTACCAGGGGCCCTCGTGGCCACAGGGAGGGGGCCAAAGCTGTGCCGTAACGGCTCTGGAGTGGTGACAGGGTTTGGAACAGGAGACAGGAATGGTCAGATATAGAAAGATCTGGCAGGGTGCGCTGGCTCACACCTGTAATCCTAGCACTTTGGGAGGCCGAGGCAGGTGGATCACTTGAGGCCAGGAATTCGAGACCAGACTGGTCAACAGGGTGAAACTCCGTCTCTACTAAAAATACAAAAATTAGCTGGGCATGGGGACGGGAGCCTATAATCCCAGCTACTAGGGAGCCTGAGGCAGGAGAATCGCTTGAAACTGGGAGGTGGAGATTGCAGTGAGCCGAGATCGCGCCACTGCACACCAGCCTGGGCGACAGAGTGGTCTCAAAAAAAAAAAAAAAGGCATAGGAAGAGCCCTCTGGCTGCTGAGCAGAGCGGGGACCAGAGGAGGTGAGATGAAGGCTGGAAACCCACTGTGGTGGCCTGGGCAAGACAGCAGGGAAAAGAGGAGGGGTGGGTGACAGAGATGCTCAGGAGGTGGACTGCAGGGAGGAGGAGGAAGGGGACATTCAAAGGATGAGGCCCACAGCTCAGGCCCAAGGACTGAGATTGGTGTGGCTGCCCCTGAACCAGAATCCTGGAAGCGGAGGAAAAACAGAGGGCACCAGGGCTGAAGGCAGCTGGGCAATCAGCTCAGCTGGAGCCAGAGCCTAAAGGGCCTTGAATGCCAAGTTTACCCTGAGGGCACTGGGGAGCCACGGAGGGTTTGGGGAGATCTCTCAGGCTGCCAGCTTGCAGATGGACCCAAGGGGGCAGAAGGGAAGCCTGAAATATTTTGAAAACTGGGTAATGCTGGCAGCATGGTCCGAGGGGCTTAGGGCTGGAGAGAGTTAGGTGCGTGGTCGTGGTGGATGGTGGAAGCTCTTGCCTGAGCCATGACACAGGCGTCAAGAGAACAGCAATAAAAATTCTGCTGCATGGAAAGCCAACGATGGGTCCTGCCCAGCCCAGCCCAGTTTAGCTCTAAAACATGAGACAACCACCCCATGGGGCTCCTTTGAAGACCTTTGGGGATCCAGAAACCCCAAAAATGGCAAATAAAATTGTGGGGGTGTGCATTTTCTGGGGAAGAAGGAGCCACAGCTTTTATCAGATCCCTTAACATGAAAAGAATGGAGAGAGGCTGACCTTTCTGGGGATGGCTTGTATCTCACGTAGGTGGCCGAGCCGGGGGTGGAGAAGCTCCCAGAAGGCTGTCGGTAGGGAGGGACTCTGTCGGCCCCTGCTGGTGATACTGTGTAAGGGGTTTCTGGGAAGCTGACTGGCCTGGAAGGAGACAGGGGAGGAAGGAGTCAGGGGTGAGTGGGAGGGTACCCTTGCCCTGAGAGGACAGATTTATGGACAGACAGACAGATCTTCCCCCGTCAAGCCACATCCCTTCTGCTATCCACCGCTTAGGATGAAGGGGAGGATGCTGAGCATAGGGCGAGAGAAGCCAGGATGCCCCTGGGCTCCCTCTTCCCGGAGCCACTGCAGCCGCCCCAGCCCACAGCTTCTGCAGTGTAACAGGGGCTGCCCAAGACCGTTCTCGCCTCCCCTCACCTGGGGACAAGATGTCCCTCTGCGAGTTGGATTCCTTCATTTTTTGGAAAATTTTCTTTTTATCTTTTAATATATAGTATCTTCAAAAGACTGTCTGTAACTTATATTTGTCATCATCATAAAACTCCCTGAAGCTTCCACCCAACCCCAGGACTAGAATGGTGGTGATAACATCTACCCATGGGCTTCCGCACTTCCCATTTCCCTGCCTCCTCCAAAAAGAAATCACGGCTGGGCATGGTGGCTCACGCCTGTAATCCCAGCACTTTGGAAGGCCAAGGTGGGTGAATCATGAGGTCAGGAGCTCGAGACCAGCCTGGCCAACATGGTTAAATCCCGTCTCTACTAAAAATACAAAAAAATTAGCCAGGCGTGGTGGCAGGCGCCTGTAGTCCCAGCTACTTGGGAGGATGAGGCAGGAGAATCGCTTGAACTTGGGAGGCAGAGGTTGCAATGAGCTGAGACCGTGCCACAGCACTCCAGCCTGGGCAACAGGGCGACTCTGTCTCAAAAAAGAATTCACTGTCCTAAATTTTGTGATTATCAGTCTCTTCACCTTAAAAAAAACAGTTTTAATTTTTTATCTTTTTCCGAGATGAGGTATTGCTCAGTCTGGAGCGCAGTAGTGCAATCACAGCTCACTGCAGCCTGGAACTCCTGGCTCAAGCCATCCTCCCACTTCAGCCTCTTGGGCAGCTGGGACCACAGGCGTGCATCATGCCTGGCTCATTTGTGATAAATGTTTTTTTTACAGAGCCAGGGTTCTACTATGTTGCCCAAGCTGGTCTCTAACTCCTGGCCTCAAGCAATGCTCCTGCCTTGACCTCTCAAAATGTTGGGATTATAGGCGTGAGCCACTGTGTCCAGCCTAAAAAAGCAGTTTTAATTTAATTTAATTGTCTACTTAGTATAGTGGATTTCCAACTCAGATGCTGAGCTCCCCAGCATTGGGTCCTCAAACAAGAGCCCCACAGTGAAAGCTGAAGGGAAGGAGGGAGGGACGAACAATGGAGACAGAAGCATAAGAAGGAAGGTCGAAAGCCTGAGGCGAGGAAGAGGATGGAGGAAAATAGTGTGGAGAGGGAGGGTCGGAGGACAGGTTCGGTCAGGTGGGGGTTGGGCAGTATTCGTCCCCCCACCCCCCACCAAAGTGCTTACCTCTTGCTGTGCAGTGGCTGGGACTCCCGGAAGGGGACCATGGGGGTCTGCTTCGGGGGCCGGCTCAGGGACTGGGCGTGGCCAGGGGTGGTGGGAGTGGTCCACTTGGAGGCTGGTAGAGAGTTATGGGATGCAGGCCCACTCCATTGCCAGGGAGCATTGCTGCGGTAGGGGGGCCGGCCCCCAGGAGTGATGCTTTCCTGCTCTGTCTTGGGCTCCGAGGTATTCATGTCATAGGTCTCCGGCCAACCCCTGGGGAGAAAAACTGCGTCACTCAGAAAGGCCCCAGCCCACCAGCACGTGGGCCTGCTGTCTAGGCTGGGTTTTCCTGACCCAATATGAACCAGGATGACCTATTTTTTTTTTTTTTTGAGACAGAATCTCACTCTGTCACCCAGGGTGGAGTACAGTGGCATGATCTCGGCTCATTGCAACCTCTGCCTCCTGGGTTCAAGAATTCTCGTGCCTCAGCCTCCTGAATAAGCGGCACCATACCTGGCTAATTTTTGTACTTTTAGTAGAGAAGGAGTTTCACCACCGTGGCCAGGCTGGTCTTGAACTCCTGATCTCAGGTGATCCACCCATCTCAGCCTCCCAAAGTCCTGGGATAATAGGCGTGAGCCTCTGTACCTGGCCAGGTATGGCCTATTTTAAAAGTTGAGTGAATACCCCTTAAAATGGTCTGAAACTTACCAGCTCAGTCTTCAACCAGGACAGGACCCAAGACAGGGGCTCTGACTGCCTGGTCCTTTCCACCTCATCTCCTCTCCCCTCCTCCCACTCTCTCTGTTCCCTCCCCTCGCTTCTACCTGACCCAGGCCACACGTCTGCCTGTGTCCTCCATGGACCTGCCTGGCCCCCCTTGGCGGTACTCGGGGCCAGAAAAGCAGATGTCCTCAGAATCAAAGGACAGTATCTGCCTTGTTCCAAAGACTCTTAAAGGCAGCTGGAAGAGAAGGTGACCTACTTTGCAGGGTGGTTTAAAAAAAAAAAAAGCCATGAAATCCACAATCTTGAAATAGATGCAGAGAGGCCTGTGACTCCCCCTAGACCAGGCTGGCACCTGCACCGGGGTACTCCTGGCTTGAGGTGGGGAGATCTGCGGCGGGGCTGGCATTCTCCACTGCCACTGCAGTGCTGCATGGGAGGGGCCCCAAGCCCGAGGATGAGGCCGGGGCAGTGCTCGGAAAATCCACCTCCCGGCAGCTGTGAGAGCTGAGCTCAGAGGAGCCTTCAGCCTGGAAGCTCCCATGCCCCCATCGAGCTGATCCTCTGAGGGTCTCCTGAGTTTCCTGGAGCCACCCGGTTCAAGGCCACCCAGCAAAAGATCTGGTAGATATGGTGGTTCAGAGGCTGCTATGGTCTGGATGTGGGTTCCCCCAGTAGTCATGTGTTGGAAACTTAACCCCCAATGCCACTGTTGGGAGGTGGAGCCTGGTGGGAGGAGCTCAGGGCCCAGCCCTCATGAATGGATGAATGCTGCTATAAAAAGGGCTTGCAGGAGTGGGTTCTCTGCGCTTCTGCTGTGTGTGGACATGGTGTTCCTCTCCTCCAGAGGTCACAGTGTTCAAGGGACCATCTTGGAAGCAGAAAGACCAGGCCCTATCCTGCCAATGACTGGATCTTGAACTTGCAGCCCCCAGAACTGTGAGAAATGTATTTCTGTTCTTTATAAGTTATTCCATCTCGTATTCTGTCATCACAGCACAAAACAGACTAAGGCAGAGGTGGATGCGCTCTGGCACCCAGGGCCTAACACACCACCCCTCAGTAGCATCAGGGCTGGAGCCAACACGCAGCAGTGTCTTCTGGCTGTCTCTGGATTGGCAGCTGCCAATGTCTTACCAGGCACCAGGTGAGGAACAATAACAACATGAATGTTTAACAGAGCCTGCAGACATGCCAGGCCCAGGCAGAGGTGGGAACAGGTACCATCGCTGTCCCCAGGCAGGGCACACCTGCCATTCCTGCCTGCCTGGTGTCTCTCCCCGCACCCCCTCTCCTGATAACAGGTCTTTGTTATTATGGGCTCTGGGTGGGGCTGATCCCACTTATTGGCTCCAGGTATGAGTATGTGACCCAGGCCCGACCAATCAGAAGCTTTCTCCAAGCCCCCACCCCGACACAATGACTAGTACAGAACTGTCATGTGCTCTAAGCACGGCCAGCAAGAGATAATGAGTATTAATCCTGGAACTGTTTTTGTTTTTTTGAGATGGGGTCTTGCCCTGTTGCTCAGGCTGGAGTGCAATGGTGAGATCTCGGCTCACCGCAACCTCTACCTCCCAGGTTCAAGTGATTCTCGTGTCTTAGGCTCCTGAGTAGCTAGGACTATAGGGTTGCCCCACTACACCCAGCTACCTTTTGTATTTTTCATAGAGATGGCATTTCGCCATGTTGCCCAGGCTGGTCTCAAACTCCTACTGACCTCAAGCGATCCACCCTCCTTGGCCTCCCAAAGTGCTGGGATTACAGCCACTGCACCCAGCTCCCCCCCGACCCTTTTTTTTTTTTTGAGACAGAGTGTTGTTCTATCACCCAGGCTGGAGTGCAGTGGCTCGTTCTCTAGGTTTGAGCGATCCTCCTGCCTCAGCCTCCTGAGTAGCTGGAATTACAGGCATGTGCCTGGCTAATTTTTGTATTTTTAGTAGAGACAGGGTTTTACCCATTAGCCAGGCTGGTCTCGAACTCCTGACCTCAGGTGATCAGCCCACTTTGGCCTCTCAAAGTGCTAGGATTATAAGCGTGAGCCACTACGCTCTATTCTGGAACTGATTTTGAAAACCATTAAGGAAAAAAATCTATTTCCACTGGGGCTGCTGGGCTGAGGGGACTTATGTTCAGAGCTGTGGGAGTGGGGGTAGGAGACTGCCTGAGAATGACAGTAAGCGTGGAGGTAAAGACGGGACAGAGGCTCCTGGGAGGGCATCTGAGTCCCTGGATATGGCTGTGCTAAATGCTGTCCCATCTCCTAGTCTTGTTGGGTATGTGAGCCAGTGAAGACTCTCTTTTGCTGCGCCATGTTTATGTTTCAGCCTGTTCTGTTGCTGGTACCCAGAGTCTTGATCAGTACATCACCTTTTAGAGATAAATAAACTGAGGCACAGAGAAGTTAAATAAACCGTCCAAGGTCAAACAGCCAGTAAGAAGTAGAAGTTGGATTTAAATATTTAGTACATTGGCCGGGCGCGGTGGCTCAAGCCTGTAATCCCAGCACTTTGGGAGGCCAAGGCGGGTGGATCACGAGGTCAAGAGATCGAGACCATCCTGGTCAACATGGTGAAACCCTGTCTCTACTAAAAATACAAAAAATTAGCTGGGCATGGTGGTGCGTGCCTGTAATCCCAGCTACTCAGGAGGCTGAGGCAGGAGAATTGCCTGAACCCAGGAGGCAGAGGTTGCGGTGAGCCGAGATCGCGCCATTGCACTCCAGCCTGGGTAACATGAGTAAAACTCCGTCTCAAAAAAAAAAAAAAAAAAAAAAAAAAATTTAGTACATTGACTCCAAAGCCCACAACTTTAACCTAACCACCAGGACAATGGCCCCACCATACAGTGGTTTGGGAGCCAGTGGGTAGACTTCTTAGGTCCTTGACTTTTCCTTTAGTTATTTAAAAAAAAAAAAAAAAAAATTTTTTTTTTGAGACGGAGTCTGGCTCCTGTCACTCAGGCTGGAGGGCTGTGGCATGATCTCAGTTCACCGCAACCTCCGCTTCCTGGGTTCAAGCAATTCTCATGCCTCAGCCTCCTGAATAGCTGGGACTACAGGCAACTGCCACCATGCCTAGCTAATTTTTGTATTTTCAGCAGAGAAGGGATTTTGTCATGTTGGTCAGATTGCTCTAGAACTCCTGACCTAAGGTGATCCACCCACCTCAGCCTCCAAAGTGCTGGGATTACAGACATGAGCCACCGTGCCTGGCCTTTTCCCTTAGGTACTGACGGCTTCATCTTGGGCTAAGAGCTCTCAGGTATGACCTCAAAGAGGGAAACATAGCTGGGCAGTCCCAGCTATGCAGACAGCTCAGTCTGAGATGGGAGGATCACTTGAGCCCAGGAGTTAAAGGCAAGCCTGGGCAACATAGCAAGATCAAAAAAAAAAAAAAAAAAAAAAAAAAACAAAAAAAAAAAAACTAAATTATAACAATAATTAAAAGACAAAAAGGGGAAAATATTATTCAATCACTTTGAAGGCAGCATGGTCTGGGGAGAGTGACTCATACCTATAATCTCAGCACTTTGGGAAGCTGAGACAAGAGGATCCCTTGAACCCAGGAGTCCTAGACCCCGTCTCTTAAAAAAGAAATAAAAAAAGATTAGCTGGGTGTGGTGGCATGTGCCTTGTAATCCCAGCTACTTGGGAGGCTGAGGCAGGAAAATAGTTTGAACCAGGGAGTCAGAGGTTGCAGTGAGCCAAGATCGTGCCACTGCACTCCATCCTGGCAACAGAATAAGACTGAGTCAAAAAAAAAAAAAAAGAAGGCAGCATGGAGTGGTAGAGAGCCAGGGCTCCAGGGCCATATGGCTGGCTCAGATCCTAGCCCTTTCTTCATCTACATGAGTGTGGGTGAGGAATTCTCTCCTCAGAGCCTCAGTTTCCTAATCTGTAAGATGGGGCTGGTTGTGAACATTCTCTGAGCGTTAGCAGAGTCTGCACATACCAAGTGCTTAGCAAATCGGAGCTGATGCAGTTGCCTCCTTGGGCAGATTCTGTCCTCCCTAAGGACAGTCTGCCTGGTTTTCCCACAGAGAGAAGCAAAACCCTCGCTTCCACTTTCTGAAATACAATCAAACCCACCTTGGGGCTCTGGAAAAGATTCTGCCCCAGCTCCTCTCGCCTCCTGCCTTCCACAGTGATCTGAAAATGACCAGCCTCGAAATCACAAGTGCTCAGCAAATAACGAAGATTCCTGGGCCCCACCCCAGATTACATGCATCAGAATCCCCGCTGAGGCAGGGCCCAAGGATCTGCATTTGACTGAGCTGCCTGTGAGGATGCTGACACACAATAACATTTGAGAAGCCACGCTTAAATTTTTTTTTTTTTTTTTTAAGACAAAGTCTTGCTCTGTCACACTGGCTGGAGTGCAATTGTGCGATCTTGGCTCACTACAACCTCCACCTCCCGGGTTCAAGTGATTCTTCTGCCTCAGCCTCCCAAGTAGCTGAGATTACAGAAGTCCACCGACCACACCCTGCTAATTTTTGTATTTTTAGTAGAGATGGGGTTTCACCATGTGGTTCAGGCTGGTTTTGAACTCCTGACCTAAGGTGATCCGCCCACCTTGACCTCCCAAAGTGCTGGGATTACGGCCATGAGCCCCTGAACTGGCCAATATATTGTTAATTGGGGATAGAAAAATAAAAAAAAAAGCAAGATACTATACAGAGGTATAAAGTGCTAGTCTTTGTATTACAATTTTATTTTATTTATTTAATTTTTTTGAGAGAGTCTCACTGTTACCCAGGCTGGAATGCAGTGGTGCAATCACAGCTCACTGCATCCTTGACCTATCCGGCTCAAGTGATCCTCCCACTGCTACCTCCCAAGTAGCTGGGACCACAGACATGTGCCACCATGCCTGGAGAATTTAAAAAAAATTTTTTTTTGTAGAGACAGGGTCTCCCTATGTTGCCTAGGCTGGTCTCGAACTCCTGGGCTCGAGTGATCCGTCCACCTGAGCCTCCCAAAGTGCTAGGATTATAGGCATGAGCCACTGCGCTTGGACTTTATTACTATTTTAAATATTTGCTTTCCTGCATAAGATATTTCTGAAAGAAGGCATGAGAAACTGGGAGCAGTGGTTGCTTCCGGTAGGTGAAACTGGAGGATGGGGGCAGGAGACAGGGATGCCCTGTTACATCATTTTAATCCTTAAAAACAACTGTGCTCCAGCCATTGCACTCCAGCCAGGGCGACAAACAAACAAAACACACACACACAGAAACTCCAGCCTTGTGGCCTGGGAGTAGGTGGAAGAGGCCGTGCATTCTCCTCAGTGTCTGAGAGCATGGGGTTGGCATGCATCCATGAGGCCTGGCTGGTGGCAGCGAGGGCCCTTCTGTCCCATTCTCACTGTTCCCCTCAGAACTCACTGCAACAGACATTTGAGCCAGGGATGGCATCAAGAGGCTGGAGAGCCCAGAGCTGGGGTTATCAGCTCTGCAAATGAGGTCAGCCACACACCTCTGCATTTGAAGAACAACAAAAACCACCCAAGTCCCAACCCACGCCTGTTTCAGCAGCCGCAGTGTAAAGGGAGCAGGAGGTTAAGTCTTCCTCCTGAACAGGGCAGGGAGAAGAACTCGCCTGACTGGTTGCACTCTCCCTGGCCCTGTCTTCCCAAAGCTGGAGAATCCCAGACTTTTCTTTGCGTTTTAGTTTGTCCCTACCTGCATGTTTGGGGTGAGAGTCATGCGACGGGTGAGCTGGCTTGTCGCGGGCACACGTGGGAGTGTGTGGAGAGGGTACATGTCCTTCCCAGAGGAGCACAGCCACCAGGGCACTCGCCTGTGGGGTTATCTGGCCTTGACTTGCCCCTGCAGAGATCTGAGCAGGTGTGGCTGGGCCCTGGCTCCAAGCAGAGGAGGAAGGTGGCAGGGGAGGAGGGCTGGGACCAGGAGACACCTGGGGTGTGACCAGAGTCCTGAGGCTGAGCCACTGGGGGTGTGTTGGTAGGGGTGGCCACACCCTCAGGCTCAGGGTTTGGGCCTGCCCAGAGCAAGCACGACTCAGGAAGGTGAGGGTGGGGAACCCACCCGCATGCCTGTGTATTAACAGCTCGTGATGGCTTTCAGAGGCCACAGAGTATCATGGAGACAGGCTGACCTGGATTTGTTTTCTGCTTTGCTGCTTACTAGCTGTGCAACTCTGCAAAGGGACTTGTTTGCCCTGGGCCTCAGTTTTCTCATCTGTAAAGTGGAGATCACACCAGCCCTGGTGTGAGCCCAGCAAAG
The DNA here is from genome assembly GCF_009761245.1 of Sapajus apella. NCBI lineage: Eukaryota > Metazoa > Chordata > Mammalia > Primates > Cebidae > Sapajus > Sapajus apella. The sequence continues at coordinate 3,735,462 of NW_022437008.1, forward strand.
TCGTATGTGAATATGGCACTCATCATCACCCCAGTTTGTGTCCTCCCCTTGGCTCAATCTGATGCAGCCGCACAGGCCCTCTTTCTGGTCTGTCACCCAGCCGACAGCCTTTGCTCTCACTTTCAGGCCTTCCTGGACCACCACGTCCATGTGGGTTATGTGCCCTTCACAGTCCTCACATCCAGTATCTCAGCTCTAGCGTCTCTCGAGCGCCCCCTATAAGCCAAGTACTATCCCATGGGCTTTTTTTTTTTTTTTTTTTTGAGAAAGCTTGAGTGCAGAGGTGTGATTATAGCTCACTGCAGGCTCAACCCTGAGTAGCTGAGCCTACATGCATGTGCCATCACAACTAGCTAATTTTGAAAAATTTGGGCTGGGCGCGGTGGCTCACGCCTGTAATCCCAGCACTTTGGGAGGCTGAGGTGGGCGGATCACACGAGTTCAGGAGTTCGAGATCAGCCTGGCCAACATGGTGAAACCCCGTCTCTACTAAAAATACAAAAATTAGCCAGGTGTGGTGGCGCACGCATGCCTGTAGTTCCAGCTACTCGGGAGGTTGAGTCACAAGAATCGTTTGAACCCAGGAAGCAGAGCTTGCGGTGAGCTGAGATCATGCCACTGTACTACAGTCTGGGAAACAAGAACGAAACTCTGTCTCAAAAAAAAAAAAAGTGTTGAGGTCTTGCTACGTTGCCTAGGCTGCTGGTCTTGAACTCCTGGGCTCAGGTGATCCTCCTGCCTAAGTCTCCGAAAGTGCTGAGAGCCACCAGCACTCTACAGGCATGAGCTGCTCACTGGGTCTGGCCTGTCTTATGTGCTTTACAAGTTGGAACTCCTTCACCTTCACAAACGCTCTCATTTTACAAATGAGGAAACGCAGGCACAGGGTGGTGAGGCCACTTCCCTAGGGTCGCAGGTAACATGAGGAAGAGCTGGGATTCAAATCAAGACAGCCTCGCTGCAGAGCCTGCCTCCCCCTCTGTAATCTGAAATCATCTCGTTCATTTACTTGTGCACTGTTTGTCTCCCCTGGCCCACTCGGACCTCATTCCATGAGGCCAAGGCCTCGGCTGTCCTCTGTGCACTGTTTCCAGACGGGAACATGGTGGGTCTCTCTCACTGGTCACTTCTGGAGGTTGCTAGGGACCAACTCATTATTCTGAAAACTGTATTTATCTTGCCTTCCTTGAACAAATTATACCTCAGGGTAACTAAACAGTTACTGAAGGAAAAGCTCTTTTTAGAAGCATTCCAGCCAATACATGAACACGGCGCTTGTCTGCATCTGCAGCCTGTCATGAAATGATGGATCTAGGCAATGTCTAGCAGTGGCTGCTAGGCTGTGAGTTAGGGCTGAAGGGGACATGTGGCGATAGCCAGGGGCTGCCGTCTGAAGCCTCTGCTCACCCTTAGCATCACTTGCAGAGGGACATGAGACACACAGTGCCTTCTCATAGATGCACACCTAGGAGTGCTGTGGCTGAGCAAGCAACTGGGGCCTGAGCAAGCTGCCATCTTTGACTCTAGTTTACAGAAAATCCCAGTGGTGGAGCAACAGGCTAATGGACACCATGGGGAGGCCACCAGCTAAAGCCAGGAAAAGGAAGCTCTAAGGACAGGTGACCTGGTTTCTTTCCAAAATTAACTGCAAGGAAAAGGCCAGGCGTGGTGGCTCACGCCTGTAATCTCAGCACTTTGGGAGGCTGAGGCAGGTGGATCATGAGGTCAGGAGTTTAAGACCATCTTGGCCAAGATGGTAAAACCCCATCTCTACTAAAAATACAAAAATTATCCAGGTGTGGTGGTGTACACCTGTAATCCCAGCTGCTCGGGAGGCTGAGGCAGAGAAGTGCTTAAACCTGGGAGGTGGAGGTTGTAGTGAGCCAAGATTGTGTCACTGTCCTCCAGCCTGAGCAACAGAGCAAGCTCTAGCTCAAAAAAAAAAAAAAAAAAAAAAAAGAGAAAGAAATTACTGTTAAGGTGATTAACATGAGCCAGGTGAGGTGGCTCATGCGTGTAACTCTAGCGCTTTGGGAGGCTGAGGCAGGCAGATAACTTGAGGTCAGGAGTTCGAGACCAGCCTAGGCAACATGGTGAAACCCTATCTCTACCAAAAAATACAAAAATTAGCTAGGTATAGCAGCACATATCTGTAGTCCCAGCTACTGCTGAGACTGAGGCAGGAGAATCACTTGAACCTGGGAGGCGGAGGCTGCACTGAGCCAAGATGGTGCCACTGCACTCTAGCCTGGGTGACAGAGGTCAGGAATTCAAGACCAGCCTGGGCAACGTGGTGAAACTCCGACTCTACTAAAAATACAAAAAATTAGCCTATAGTCCTATAGGCTATAGTCCCAACTACTTGGGAGTCTGAAGCAAGAGAATCACTTGAACCCGGGAGGTGGAGGTTTCAGTGAGCTGAGATCCTGCCACCGTACTCCAGCCTGGGCAACAGAAACAAAAGAAGTAAATCACCTACCACACCTACCAGCTTCCCACTGGGCCTGGAATAAAACCCAAACTGCTCCATGGCCCATGAAGCCCATACCATCTGCCCGGTCACCTCTCTGTTCTTTGCTCTTAGCTCTCACTCCTGCTCGCTTTGCTCCAGACACATGGGCCTCCCTGCACTCCAGGAACGTGCCACCCATGTACACTGGGGAGGCCATGTACACTGGGGAGGCTGTGCCCTGCCCAGCTCCCGTCTGGAGCCTGCTGGCCAGAAAACCAAATGGCTGCCTCCCCGTGGAGCCTCACAGAGCCTTCTCTGCCCACAATCGCCCTGTAGCCCCTTCGTTACCCTGATTTAATTTCCTTCTGAGACTTCGCACTACCTGATCCTGTATGACACACATATTTCTTCACTGCCTGTCTGTCCCTGTAGAACACAAACTGCAAGGGATCAGGCATTTTGCTGTAGTCACTTTGAACACAGCTTGCACGTAGTAGGGGCTCAATAAACACATTCTGAACAAATGAATGAAATGTGGTGTGCCCGCAGGCAGGCGACTGTTAACACTGAGTGCTTCGTGCAGAAAACAGGAAGAATGACGCTCTCCCTCACAGGGCGGCCATGGAGATGACATGGGCTCATGCCTGTATGAAGGAATAAACCAGTAACTGGCTTACAGTAAGCGCTCTGTAGATGCGCCCTCTCTCTCCTGTTACTGTTGCCGCTATGCCTGCTGAGAAGGGCCTACCTATCCCGTCCTCTATTGGGATGTCAAATGACAGTGCCAGGGAGGCCTCAGGCCTGCGCTCTGGGAGCTGCCACCCACCACCTGGATGAAAGGTGGAGGTCCTTACCTCCGGGGCGTGCCGTCCTCAAAAGGCGGGATGATGACCACCTTCACGGTGACAGAGGTGCGCAGTAGGTCAATCATCTGGTCGTGGGTCAGTGTGACCACGGCCACCTTGCAGATCTCCACCAGTCGGCTGCCCTGCCGGAGGCCAGCCTGCCAGGCAAACCCGTAGTCCTCGACCTCGGCCACTGTGCCGTCATACTTCACGTGGAAGCCCAGCTGCCCAAGCCCGTTCCGCCGCAGCGTCATGTCCACCGTCTCCCAGCCATTGGTCATCACCTGCAGGCAACAGGCAGCATTGAGCCTCAGAAGCTGTATGCATCAGCTTCTCTGGAAGACCCCCGGTCAGATTCCCCACTTTGAGGCTGAAAACCTGCCATCTCCAACCTTCTCGGGCAATGGCAGGGGACCTGCAGGGGGAACATTCACCTGGTCCCAGCCTGGCTTCCTGATTTCTGGGGGGGAAATGTGGATATGTGACTCTGTGGCTTACAACCTTGCAGAGACCATGGCAGTCATGAGCTATGACCCTGAACTTCCTCCTTCCTAGGGTCTAGTGGGACTGCACTTCTTGGCTCCCTTGTGGTTAGATGGGGCCCTGGGACTTGTTTTGGCCCATGAGTTGAGAGTGGTACTGGCATCTCTTCTGGGCTGAGGTATTTGTTTATTTATTTATTTTTGAGACAAAGTCTCGATCTGTTGCCCAGGCTAGAGTGCAGTAGTGCAATCTCAGCTCACTGCAACATCTGCCTCCTAGGATCAAGTGATTCTCCTGCCTCAGCCTCCTGAGTAGCTGGAATTATAGGCATATACTACCATGCCTAGCTAACTTTTGTATTTTTAACAGGGACGGGTTTCACCATGTTGGCCAGGCTGGTCTCAAGCTCCTGACCTCAGGTGATTCACCCACCTCAGCCTCCCAAAGTGCTAGGATTACAGGCATGAGCCACTGCATCCGGCCTTATTTTATTTATTTATTGAGGCAGAGTTTGTTTATTTATTTATTTATTGGGGCAGAGTTTCGCTCTTGTTACTTAGGCTGGAGTGCAATGTCACAATCTTGGCTCACTGCAATGTCTGCTGCTTGGGTGCAAGCAATTCTCCTGCCTCAGCCTCCTGAGTAGCTGTGGTTACTATGATGCCTAGGCTTGTCTCAAATTCCTGGCCTCAAGAGATCCTCCTACCTCTGCACTTTTTATTCTTTCCCATCTTATTACTATAGCAAAACCCTCAGGAAAGGGATCAGTGCCTTTATAAGAGGCTCAATGTGGTGGCTCATGCCTGTAATCCCAGCTACTTGGGAGGCTGAGGCAGGAGACTTGTTTGAATCTGGGAGGCGGAGGCTGCAGTGAGCCGAGGCTGCACCACTGCACTCCAGCTTGGGGAAAGGGGCCCTCACCAGATACTGAACCTCCTGGTTCCTTTATCTTGGACTTCCTGGCCTCCGGAACTGTGAATAAATACATTTGTCTTGCTCATAAGCTACCTGTCTAAGGTATTTTATAATATTCAGGCTAAATGGACTAAGACATGTAACCTTTAATGCTGTTGTAACTCAGGCTGAGTGCAGTGCCTCACGTCTGTAATCTCAGAACTCTGGGAGGCCACGGCAGGAGGACTGCTTAAGCCCAGGAGTTCAAGATGAGCCTAAGCAACATAGCAAGACCTTGTCTCTTCAAAAAAAAAAAAAAAAAAAAAAAATTAGCTGAGCATGGTGGCATATGCTTGTAGTCTCAGCTCCACACAGCTACATGGGAGGCTGAGGTGGGAGGCTGGCTTGAGCCCAGGAGACTGTCGCTGCAGTGAGCTAGGACTGTGCCACTGCACTTCAGCCTGGGTGACAGAGTAAGACCTTGTCTCTAAAAATTAAAGTTAAGGGTGCAGTGGCTCACACCTGTAATTCTAGCACTTTGGGAGGATGAGGCAGGCAGATCACGAGGTCAGGAGTTCGAGATTAGCCTGGCCACCATGGTGAAACCCTGTTTCTACTAAATACACAAAAAATTAGTGGGGCATGGTGGCAGACGCCTGAAATCACAGCTACTCAGACTTGGGTGGCTGAGGCAGGAGAATCGCTTGACCCCAGGTGGCAGAGGTTGCAGTGAGCCGAGATCGCGCCATTGCACTCCAGTCTGGACGATAGGGCAAGACTCCGTCTCAAAACATAAATAAATATTAAAGTTAAAGTTAAAAATAAAAAAAATTACGTCTCTGTGATTGATTTTATAGCTTATTCATGGGTGGCAATGTGTTCATTTGACAAAGGAATTATTGTTAATTTTTTATTTTATGTATGATGACAAGATAGTTATGTTTTAAGAGTTTGTAACTTTTAGAAATAAATATTGAAAAGTTTATGGATGAATGGTAGGGTGTCTAGGATTTGCTTCAAAATAATTGGGAAACAGAATGTACCCGGCCAAGACTGGGGTTCTTAAACGGTTCCCTCTGCCTTAGTGTATGCTTGCAACTTTCTATAATTAAAAAATAGAATTGGGCCGGACGCGATGGCTCATGCCTGCAATCCCTGCACTGTGGGAGGCTGAGGCAGGTGAACCAGCTAAGGTCAGGAGTTCCAGACCAGCCTGGCCAACATGGTGAAATCCCATCTCTACTAAAAAAATAAAAAATTAGCCGGGTGTGGTGGCGCACACCTGTAATCCCAGTTCCTCAGGAGGCTGAGGCAGGAGAATTGCTTGCACCCAGGACTCGGAGGCTGCAGTGAGCTGAGATCGCAACAATGCACTCCAGCCTGGGAGACAGAGTGAGACTCCATCTCAAAAATAAATAAAATAAAATTGGTTTGAAAGGAAAGGTGCTGCTCAGTGCCTCAAAAGACAATGCTGTGGCTAGATTCGTCCTAGCCCATGATTTTGCTCTGGGAGTCAAAATTCTTCCCTTTGAAGCTGTCCCTCTTGTGTCCAAGGAGTTTGGCTGTGGGTTATAAAGCAAAGTCCTGTGTGTCTGTGCCCACAACCAATTAGGCCACACCAGCCCTCAGCATCCTGGGCTGTTCTCCTTGGAAGGCCCAACCTTTCATACAGTCCAGAGAGAGAGCAGGCAACAGCTCAACAAACACTGCTGTGGCAAGGCCTGCCAACACCGTTTGTTTGCCATTCCCGCCCCCGCCCCCCACCGCCTTTCAGTAATTAGGCCCAGGCTCCTCTGTAAAACAGAGTTTTGATGGGCACGTGGCCATCTAGTTGGGGACCACATTTCTCTGCTTCCTTTGTAGCTAGGTATGACATATGACTCAGTTTTGGCCAACAGGATATGAAGTGATGAAACGTCTACCCCTTGTTCTTTCTTCTTCTTCTTTTTTTTTTTTTTTAAAGAGACAGAGTTTTGCTTTTGTCACCCAGGCTAGAGTGCAGTGGCCCGATCTCGGCTCACTGCAACCTCCGCCTCCCAGGTTCAAGTGATTCTCCTGCCTCAGCCTCCTGAGTAGCTGGGATTACAGGCGCCAGTCACCACGCTCAGCTAATTTTTATATTTTTAGTAGAGACAGAGTTTTACCACATTGGCCAGGCTGATCTTGAACTCCTGACCTCAGGTGATCTACCTGCCTCGGCCTCCCAAAGTGTTGGGATTACAGGCATGAGCCACTGCGCCTGATCTTTTTTTTTTTTTTTTTTTTTAATAGAGATGGGGTCTCACTCTGTTGCCCAGGCTAGTCTTGAACTCCTGATCTCAAGCAATCCTCCCAGCTCGGCCTCCCAAAGCTCTGGGATTCAGGCATGAGATACTGCACCCAGCCAAAATCCTCTAAATCAGGGGTGTCCCATCTTTTGGCTTCCCTGGGCCACATTGGAAGAACTGTCTTGGGGCCAGGCATGGTGGCTCACATCTCTAGTCCCAGCACTTTGAGAGGCTGAGGCCAGTGGATTGAGGCCAGGAGTTTGAGACCAGCCTGGCCAACACAGCGAAACTGTCTTTACCAAAAATACAAAAATGAGCCAGGCGTGGTGTTGCATGCCTGTAATCCAAGCTACTTGGTAGGCTGAGGCCTAAGAATCACTTGAACCTGGGAGGCTAAGGTTGCAGTGAGCCGAGATCGTGCCACTGCACTCCAGCCTGGGCAACAGAGTGAGACTCTGTCTCAAAGAAAAGAAAAATTGTCTTGGGCCACACATAAAACACTAATGATAGCTGATAAGCTAAAAACACACACACAAAAAACTAATAATGTCATAATATTTTAAGACATTATGAGTTTATAAACTCAGTTTATGAATTTGTGTTAGGTGCCATTCAGAACTGTCTTGGGCTGTGGGCTGGACAAGCTTGCTCTGAATGCTAAACTTTTGTAACTAATTAAATATGTCGGGGACTGTATCCAACCTGTGGATTTGAGACCTTCTCCTTGTCTGATTTAACACTCTCTGATACGTTCTCCTGGTACCCTCCACACCCCCCTTTTAAGCTCTTGGCACTTTTAATTGCATATTTAATACCTGTCCCAGACAGGAGCCCCATGAAAGTAGGCCTGGGCATGTTATGGTCACCACTATGTCCCAGCACTGCCCAGGCCAAGGCCAGGAACATAATAACACTCATTCAATTAGCAGAAAATGGGATACGCTTGAACCCAGGAGGTGGAGGTTGCAGTAAGCGGAGATCACACCAATGCATTCCAGCCTGGACACAGAGAGAGACTCCATCTCAAAAAGAAAAAAAAAACAAAACCACACACACAAAATAACAAATGATGGGACACCACTAGTTGGAGAAGTCTGGGGCAGTCGAGTCAGCTGCTGGGGAGAGTCTGGAAACTGCTCCCTGTGGGCGCTTCACAAAGAGAGGGACTTGCTGTCATGAGTCACTCAAGAAGGGCCTGCCCCTTCATGGGAGATGGCTTCTGTCACCATTCCCTGGCCCACTGGTTCCCCAGCAGGCTCTGGGGCATTGAGATTGGTGGTGGGTTGGGGGTATCGCTGTGGAAATGCGCTCAAAAAGGATTCTACCAACAGTAGGCACGGGGGTGGGTGTGGGACAGAGTGGCACAGTGAGGATGTGGTAAAACATGTCACCTGGCATGGTGTCTGGCATGGTGCCTGCTCAAGAAACGCGAGCTGCTGTCAAGATTAGGGGAGGTGGAGTAGCCTAGTGTTTAAGAACCCAGGCTCGGTCGGATGTGGTGGCTCACACCTGGAATCCCAGCACTTTGGGAGATCAAGGTGGGTAGATCTCGAGGCCAGGAGTTTAAGACTAGGTTGGCCAACATGGCAAAACCCTATCTCTACTAAAAATGCAAAAATTAGCCAAGTGTGGTAGAGGGTGCCTGTAATCCCAGCTACTTGGGAGGCTGTGGCAGGAGACTCGCTTGAACTTGGGAGGTGGAGGCTGCAGTGAGCTGAGATGTCACTACTGCATTCCAGCGTGGGTGACAGAGCAAGACTGTCTCAAAACAACAACAACAACAAAACCCAAAGGCTCTTTAGGGTCTGGGCAAGTCCAGGTCTCTGTGGGCCTCAGTTTCCTCATCTGTGAAGTGAGGAAGAGAACGGTATCTACCTCAAGGTGCTGAGCAGGCTCTGACGCACAGCTGGCGCCCATTCGACGCTCGCTACTGCAGCCTCTGCAGGGTAGGGTGCATTCATGCCCACGCTTGGGTCCTGCTCACTCAGCAGCTACTGTGCACCAGATGCTGGCCTAGGTGCTGAGGACACAGCAGCGAACAGATAACACACAGTGCACGGCAGACGGTGGTGAAGTAGGCAAAGCAGGGGAGTGTGCTCCAAGCCAGTGTGTGGGGGGGTGTAATCTTAGATAACAAGGACCCACTGACAAGGTGACATGTGACCAAAGGCTTGTAGGAGGAAAGGGAGTGAGCCATGTGGTTATCAGAGAAGTGTTCCAGCGAGAGGCACAGATGGTAAAAAGGCCCTGAGGCTGGACGCCTCCAGAGCATGCACATGAAATCCCAGAGGTCTGCATAGCTGGGGCAGAAAGCAACAGTAAGATGAGGTCAGAGAAGTCAACAGGAAGCCAGATCACACCAGGCCTCTAGAGTTTCTGTAAGGCCCCAGCCTTTAACCTACAGTGACCTGAGAGTTTACAGCAGAAAGGTGATGTGATCAGATTGCTCTCACTACCATGTTGAGAACAAGCCACAGAGAAGCAAGGGTAGGGGCAAGAGGGACCAGAGAGGACACCACTGCAAGTGTCTGGGAGATGCCAGGGTGGCTTGCACCAGGGTGTGGGCTGTGGGAGAGGGGAAGGTGTCTGGTGTCTGCCTACGGAAGTGGAGCTGATGAATGTGGGCATGAAGGAGAATGGAGCCCAGGCTGATGCCAAGGCTGTGACATCAGCAAATAGAGGGATGGACTTGACTTTTTTTTTTTTTTTCCCCTAAAACCTTACTTGAGTAGAGGACTTCTGTTTTATGAACTCAGGAAACCTCTGAGAGGGGTGGGGAGGAACGCAGGAGTTTGCTTTTGTTTGTTTGTTTGAGATGGAGACTTGCTCTGTCGCCCAGGCTGGCATCCAGTAGGGCTCACTCTCAGCTCACTGCAACCTCTGCCTCTTGGGTTCAAGCAATTCTCCTCCCTCAGCCTCCCAAGTAGCTGGGATTACAGGCACATGCCACCATGCCCGGCTAATTTTTGTATTTTTAGTAGAGACAGGGTTTCATCATACTGGCCAGGCTGGTCTCAAACTCCTGACCTGAAATGATCTGCCCACTTCAGCCTCCCAAAGTGCTGGGATTATAGCCGTCAGTCACTACATCTGGCCACTTTCTAATTTTTTTTTTTTGAGTCAGGGTCTTGCTCTATTGCCAAGGCTGGAGTGCAGGTGTGATCACAGCTCACTGCAGCCTCAAACTCCTGGGGTCAGACAATCATCCCACTCAGCCTCCTGATCAGTTGAGACCACAAGTGTGCACCACCACGCCTGGCTAATTTATTTTTAATTTTTTTTTTTTTTTTTTTTTTAGAAATGGGGTCTCACTATGTTGCCCAGGCTAGTCTGAAACTCCTGGGCTCAAGCAATCCTCCCTCTGGCCTCTCAAAAGTGTTGGGATTATAGGCATAAGCCACTGCAAAATGATTCTTGTTCCTGCTTTTCAGGTGAAGAAACTGAGTCACAAAGCAGCTAAATAACTTGGCTCAAGGTCATGCAGCTGGTAAGCAGCAGTGCTGGGACTTGAAGCCAGGCCTTCTGACACTAGAGCTTGTGCTCTGAACTGCTGTGTTATATGCTATCTCTATTTAGCATGCATGGCACGCCATTCTGCTAAGCCCACTGCAGAGGCAATCACTGACCACAGTGCTCTTTCTTGTGGAGCTTAGATGTGGCCTGAATACTTCTCAGCACAATGCTTCAGGCAGACAGCAACTAAGGTGTCACCAATCTGCCACTCTTGGTTTGTCCATGAGGAGTTTAGGGGAAGACTTCTACCTAGACTGTGAGTCTTTGTCTTTTAATAGGGTAAATTAAGTCGTTCACATTTATTGTGATTACTAACATGGAACTTATTCCTGTCGAATAATTTTATGTTCCTTTGTGCTTTCTTGTATTTTTTCCCTCCTCTTATCGCTGCCCTGTCCTTTAACAATTTGAACATTTTTCATCCTATTTCAATTATTTTAGAAAGTATTCTTATACTTTTTTTTTTTTTTTTTTTTTTTTTTGAGACAGGGTCTCATTCTGTTGCCCAGGCTGGAGTGCAGTGGTGTGATCTCAGCTCACTGCAGCCTCAACCTCTTGGGCTCAAACAATCCTCCCACCTCAGCCTCTTGAGAAGCTGGGACCACAGGCATGCACCACCACACTTTGCTAATTTTCTTGTTTTTTTTTTGTTTTGTTTTGTTTTTTGTAGACAGGGTCTCACTATGGTTACCCAGGTTGGTCTGGAATCCCTGGGCTCAAGCAATCCACGTGCCTCAGCCTCCTAAAGCGCTGGGATTGCAGGCATGAGTCACAGTGCCCAGCTAACATTTTTAACCTAAACTTAAACTTTCTATCAATGTCCAAGATTAATAAATGTCTCCTGTCCTTCCAGGGTAATAGCATAAAAAGCCTCAGATCCCTGGCACAAACCTTCCAGAGGAAGGACCTAGCTGCAGAATCCACATGATGTCTGGTGTGTCTGTGACAACTGTGATTCTCTTGGGGCCAGTGAATGTCTTAGCCTAACTGACTGGGCTAGGGAAGTATTTCAGTGGTTCCTGAGACTGAAACCATACCAACCGCTGCCCCATCGCTGGGCTCTCTCCCTTACCTTCAGTCTCTGCACAATCTCCCTTATGTCCTCCACAGAGCCCTCTGCTGCCTGTAAGAAGATGTGGTCCCCTCGCCCATAGAAGATTTTGAGTGTGGAGGAGTCTGGGGTCCAGCCAATGACATCCCCGCAGTAGCAGTTGAACACCACCTCCTTGGTGCGCAGGTCCAGGAGCACCACAAACTCATTGGAAATTCCCAAAATGCAGTCAATTTCCACCCCCTGGGCGTAGTCCTGAGCCACCACCCTCCAGGCGATGGCCCCCGCGCTGTGCTGCTCAGCGCCGGCCCGTGCTTTTGTCTTTTCCTTCTTCTTGGAGGTCAGGGAGATGAGGTTGAATTTGCCTGTGGAGTCAATGGGGGTGTTGGAGACACAGTTTTCAGCCAGGTCCTTGAGATACTCCTGGCGGGTCCTGGTGGCCATGGTGTGGAACTTGTCGGACTTGTGTGCGGCATTCTCGGCGTTAATCACCTTGGCCAGCAAGAAGTCTCTGAAGACATCAGATTTGCGGAATGTGGTTCCGCTGGGGATGGGGGGGCCGAAAGGAGGAGCGTCTTTGGATCGGGTCACAGCCATACTGTGGAAGGAGAGATTATTGGGAAGAAATGTACTCAGACACTTTAGAAAGAAAATCTTTGATCAAAAAATAGGCATAGAGTTTTGTTTGTTTTGTTCAATGGAGACAGGTCTCACTCTGCCACCCAGGCTGGAGTGCAGTGCTATAATCATAGCACACTGCAGCTTTGACCTCCTGGCCTCAAGCAATCCTTCTGCCTCAGCCTCCCAAGTAGCTAAGACCATAAGCTCACACCACTATGCCCAGCCAATTTTGTTTATTTTTTGTAGAGACGAGGTCTTGAACTCCTGGGCTCAAGCCATCCTACCTCCTGGACTTCACAAAGTGTTGGGATTACAGGTGTGAGTCACCACATCTGGTCAAACAGTTTCCTTCTGAAGAATGAAAGTCCACATCTAATTAGTAAGTTGCTGGCTAACCAGATTAGAAATCTAATAAAATGTGGGCCAGGCGAGGTGGCTCACACCTATAATCCCAACACTGGGAGGCTGAGGCAGGTGGATCACCTGAGGTCTGGAGTTCTAGACCAGCTTGACCAAAATGGTGAAACCCCATCTCTACTAAAAATACAAAAACTAGCCAGGCATGGTGGTGGGTGCCTGCAGTTCCAGCTACTTGGGAGGCTGAGACAGGAGAATTGCTTAAACTCAAAAGGTGGAGATTTCAGTTAGCCAATATGGTGCCACTGCACTCCAGCCTGGGTGACAGAGCAAGACTCCATCTCAAAAAAAGAGGTCTCAGGGCACAAACACATATTCTATAAAGCAGATGTTTGAACATCCTCTGACATCAAAGAGTAATTCCCCAAGGACTGTCCAACTTCAGGTATTCTTATTTTAAATACACATACACTGTATAGCAGATCAGATTACAGTTTGGCAAAAATTCACTCCCTCCTCTGTACCTTCGCAGGTAGGCACACCCCACAGATCTTGGTCATGTGACTTGATTTGGCCAATGGCTTCCAAGTAAAGGCTTGAAGTGTGTGTGTGTGTGTGTGTGTGTGTGTGTGTGTGCTGAAGTATGTGGGATAAACAGGTCCCAAGTAGTCTACTGGTCCCAGAAGATGAGAGACCCCTGGAGAAGACCTGGAACCAAGTCCAGCCAGACACTAGCAGACCCACAGATGTGTGAGCCAGAAAGAAATGTCAGTCTTGTCACTGAGCTCTGGGGTGGTTTGTCACACGGTTTTATTGTAGGAATAGCTGACTGGTGCAGAATGTTTACAAGGTTTAGTTCTTTCGAACATTTGTGTGACATAAGTATACTTTTTGTAAGTCATCTCAACAAAGGTTATTTTGAAAATTCATTGTATTCCTCTGGTAGATCTGAGGTTTAAAGAAGAAAAAAAATTAAAAAAGGAAATTCATTGTAACAGGAAGTTAGAATGGAACTCTCCCTGTTTGGTTTTGAGTGGGCAGGGCTGGGAGGAGGAGAAGGGCAAGGTGCAAAAACAGGAGACATAACCAGGCTCCCCACCCATCGAGGCTTCCGGGCGGAAGGAGGCCTGAACCAGGACAGGGAGAAGATCTGTTAATGAGTCACATTTGGAGATTTGAGGAATATCTTGGATGTGATGCTCTCGTGACCAAATTAAATAGAGGCTTAGTGGCCTTTGGGCAGACTATTGCTAAAAGTGTGCAAAAAGGCCAAGGCACCTGCCAGAACATTCACCCAGGGCAAGTGAGTTATGTTCTGTTTCCTTTATTATTTTTTAAGATGGAGTCTCGCTCTGTCGCTCAGGCTGAAGGGTAGTGGTGTGATCTCAGCTCACTGCAGGCTCCACCCCCTGGGTTCAGTCAGTTCTCCCACCTCAGACTTCCAAGTAACTGCGATAACAGGCGTGTGCCACCATGCCTAGCTAATTTTTGTATTTTTAGTAGAGATGAGGTTTTACTACATTGGCCAGACTGGTCTCAAATTCCTGGCCCCAAGTGATCTACCTGCTTCAGCCTCCCAAAGTGCTGAGATTACAGGCATAAGCCACTGTGCCCAGTCTGTTCTTTCTGTTTCTTAATGGCACGAGGTGATGTAAATGAGTGAGGAATAAGTTAATTACATGTTCCTAAAAGTGCATGGTATTTTCATCCTTGATTAAAACTTCTATTTGTCAGTAGCGTCTCTTTCAACCAACTGTAGGACAATTTAAAAAGTATTTTTCATCCATGAAACTCAAACCAAATGTCATACTTGCTCAGGTTTTGTTGATTCCCTCCCCTTACCCTCAAATCCTGACAAGGGCGACACTTACTTCACTTGTTTGACAAGCATTTTCTGGACTCCCAAGCTCTAGACTAGCTTCCAGTCCAGGAGGAGGGATATCCGAAATCAACACACAGAGATAAACCCATAAAAACAAGGAAAGGGAACAGGGCATGTTACGACAGAGGGAGAGGAGGACCTGACTTGGACCAGGAGAATCTGGGTGGGCCTCTCTGAGGAACTGACGATGAAGCCTGGATCTAAGGGATGAGTGGAACCAGAGGAAGAGCTGAGGGAGAGTGCTGTGGGCAGCGGGTACAGCACAGGTAGCAGCCGACTAGAGAAGGCCAGGATGAGGTCATCAGGGGCCAGGCCACACAGGGCCTTGGTACATTAGCACTCCCCATCCTCATCATGAGCACAGTCAACCATTTAATGATCTGATCTGGTGGTGAAACCATTCCGTCTGCCATTCTCCGCACTCTCTGAAGGAGAAGGAAGTTCTCTCCAGCCGTGTTACCTGGGTTCCTGTGCCCTTTGGCTTCCAGCTGAGTTTGGCCAATGGGAAGCACCGGCAGGAGATGGGAAGGTGGGAAGAGAGAGGCTGGAGTACTTATTTCTCTTCCCTTCCTCTCTTCAGGACTGTGATGGTAGCATCAATGGCCGTCATCTTTGGTCCCTTACAGCTGCTGCTCCTGTTACGCCACCCCTCTCCCAGGGCCACAGCTCTCACCAGCTTTCAGAAACTCTTTCCATCTCCCTCTGGGCCCATCAAGCCTTGGGGGTGGGTGACGGCTCCTGCCCTGGCTAGGCCCCAGATGCAGCACCTTCCCATGTAGTTCCCGCAACCTCCCCACACCTCAGTCAGTGGCCTGTGTGGTTTTCCATCAACTCCTTTTGGTTAAATCCTTGAGGGAGATCTGCTTCTTGCTGGGTTCCCGATGGAGGCAGGTGCTGACAGAGGGACAACAGATTGGCAATTGGCAGAGACCAGTGTGGCTGCCTCAGGAAGAATGGACTGGAGGGGAGAACATGTGCAGGAGACCAGTGTGGGAGCTACTGTGTGACCCCGGCCCATCAGGCCAGATCCCTCGCTCTCCATCTCTGGTGGACTGTCTAGTGGCCCTTCATACCCCAGGAGTGCCATGTGGCCAGGTGATGCCCTGGGCTTAGTGGATTCCCCAGCACAGGTACTCAATGCTGACTAAGGCAATGGTTTCAACATGGACAGACGAAATAGGTTTCTACCAAGGTATGGTGGGCATAGGTTCAACAGAAGAAGGCATTTTCCAGTACACACATTCTTCAGAGAAGGCCACACACACCAGGCAGATTTTCTTCCGTGGGAAATCTTGTGGGCAGGGCCTTACCCCAGGCAGAGGGATGGATGAGATGACCTCCCCTGTCCCTCACTCTACTGAATGGGGTAGTCAGATTGCACTTTACAGAGGTAAAGAGCTTTGCAACTTCTTTATTCAGCACTTAGCTGCTTATAGCGACAGCATTTCCTATATTCCTGATTCATGATTTTACGCATAAAATTGCGAACAGCTGAAGGTTTCTGAGCCTTCAGAACAGCTGGTCCCTCGCTTCCCAGCAGGAGGAACTGGGTTTTGAGAGTCCACAGGCTACAGGGATGATGCCGGTGGCTGTTTGGAAATGGCATACTGGAAACAGAAAAGATGACCACTCATGACAACCAGGCGATGAGGTGACCTCGTGGTCACCTGATCACTGGAGGGCGATAAGCATTGCTGGAACACTCAGAATTATTTATTCAACAGTTATTTTTTCAGTGCCACCACTATGTGCCAAGCTCTGGGCTGTGACAGATACATGAAGGTCAACATGACCCACAGTTACTGTCAGAGGTGGCAATAGTCACAACATTTTTTTTTTTTTTTTTTGAGACAGAGTCTTGCTCTGTCACCCAGGCTGCAGTGCAGTGGGGGGCTCACTCTAGCCTCGACCTCCTAAGCTCACATGATCCTCCCACCTCAGCTGAGATTACAGGTGCATGCCAGCACGCCTGGCTAATTTATAAAAACTTTTTTTAGAGACAGGGTCTTCCTATGTTGCCCAGGCTAATGTTGAACTCCTAGGCTCAAGTATCCTCCTGCTCCGGCCTCCCAAAGTGCTGGGATTATGGTGTCAGCCACTGCGCCCGGCCATGAGTTTAGTCTTGAAAGATGATTAGAAATTCACTGAACTGGGGGCCAGGAGTTGGGAGTTTCGGGAGAAGGTAGGCTGGAGAGCAGTGGCCAGGCTCCCTCCACAGGGAAGAGGCAAGGTCAGGTCTGTGGGGATGGAGGGACAGCAAGGGAGGGGGACGGCTGAGGAGCAGTTTCGGCTGTATCTCTAACATTCTTTAAAAATGAAGGAAAAAGGGAGAGCTGAAGCAAACAGAGCAAAATGTTAACATCTGTTAAAGCTGGCGGTGGGCACATGGGTGTCATGTGATTTTCTGCACTTTTCAGAATGTTTAAAATATTGCATAATAAAAATATTTTAAATTAAATTATAAAAAACAAGAAAGATTAGTGTGTCAGAGAAGAAATCACTCTGGAGACCATGTAGATGCAAGCCCAGAAGGGTGGGAGGTCAGCTGCAGGCTGATGTGATGACCCCAGTAAGAGAGGGGAGGTCAGCGGGGACCTCTGACCTCCCCTGGTGAGAGCTGTGGCCCTGGGAGAGGGGTGGCGTAACAGAAGCAGCAGCTGTAAGGGACCAAAGATAACAACCATTGATACTATCATCACAGCCCCATGGCGAGGAAGGGAAGAGAAATAAATATTCTAGCCTCTCTCTTCCAGGCTTCCCGCCCCCTTCCGGTGTTTCCCATTGGCCAAACTCAGCTGGAAGAGAAGAGAAAGCTCTCCCAGTCAGCTCAACCCCTCACCTCTGATGCGCCATAAAGAGGCTGCCTCCTTATCCAGTGTGTACATGTGCACGTGCATGTTTGCCCACGTGTGCATGTGCATGTGTATGCATGGGTGCACACGTGGGTGCATGTACATGGGTGCACACGTGCATGTGAGTGTGTGCACATGTGTGTGTGCATGTATGTAAATCTCTCTCATCTCATTCAAGGGTCCTCAGCCCCCAACAGTGCCTGAAGTGCTGGCATTCTGTAGCTGCTGCTGTACACTCTGGGAACAGACAGGCAGGGGAGAGGAGGTCTCAGGTCCAGGGCCATGGCCGTAAGGAGGCCCTGCCATGCAGCTACTGGTTCCCAGTAGCCAGCAGACAACATGCGCAGCACAGTGGTGCTCTGCAGCCAGTTCTGCAGACTGGGATGCCCTCCCTTCCCTCGCCCAGCCGAGAGAGGCAGCTGGTAGACCTGTAGTAATTCCACGATGACTACTGGTGCACACACACGTGTACTCTGCTCCAGCATCTCCATTTCTAGAATTTCTTATACAGCTGTGTGCTTGGACCCAGGTGCAATGAGAGTATAAATAAGACTGTTCACTGCAGGCATCAGAGAATAACCCTAAGATCCATCAATAGAGGACAGGAGATGACCTTGCATCCATCCAATAGAATATGAGCACCAGAAAGAACAAAAAGCACTTTACGTACAGGTATGAAAAGATCTCAGCTGTGTGCAGTGGCTCACACCTATAATCCAAGCACTTTGGGAGGCTGAGGCTGGAAGATCACTTGAGGCCCAGGGTTCAAGACCAGCCTGAGTAAAATAGAGAGACCCCACCTCTACTAAATTTTTTTCTTTTAAATTAGCCAGGCACAGGAGTGTACACCTGTAGTTCCAGCTACTCAGGAGGCTGAGGCTGGAGGATCATTTTAGCCCAGGAGGTCAAGGCTGCAGTGAGCTATGATCACACCACTGCACTCCAGTGTGGGCAACAGAGTGAGACCTTGTCTCTAAAAAAACACCCCTCAAAACAACAAAACCCCCCTCAATTCTAGCTCCCAAGTGGGGCCCACTTCCACAGGCAGTCCCTGCTTTGCCTGACTTTCCCCTGGACTGTCACTTGTGCCTCTTGGTCCTTGAAGCCTGGTGCCCAGGGCTGGCTGGCGATTTTGGCTATAGGACAGGCACACGACTCCAACTGGGCCAGTGAGCCCCAATTCTGGAGTTTCTGATGCAACTCCTGGGAAAGAAAAGCTCTCATTTTGGGGGATTTGCAACTGGTAGGATGTTTGCCTCAGAGCTGCTGGAAAGGTGACACCCCAGGAGAGGGGGACAGATCTGGCCAGGCCTAAACGTGCCATTTTTGAGAGCCAATGTACACAACTAGCTTCTTGTCTTCAGCAACATTGAGATGGGTTTTCTGTTACTCACAACAAAAGATTCCAAGCAAATACAAATCCCTCATGGTTTCCTTAGCGAAACTGGGGGGCCATGCCCCTTTCTGGCTAAAAACTACTCTCTCAGATGGTATGGGAATGTGTGTGTGGAGCTCTCCTCTGGAGGCACAACAGGTGACACAAGGTGGCCCTGCACTTGGACCCACTTGGGCCAGCGTCTGCCCCTCTCTCTGCACGCTGCTAGGGGCCATGTGTGGCGGGGCCTACCTGTAGCAGACGTTATCAGTGCAGGGGTTGTGGGCTCGGACGATGATGAAGACGTGCTGGAAGTGTGAGCGGATGTTCTTGGGGGTGAATGGCAGTGCGCCAGGCTCCTGGAAGATGATGGTCACAATGTCGTTTCCTATGTGCCTCTTCCGCAGCAGCTGTGACAAGGGCAACAGAGGGGGACAGGGAAGTGTCACAGGTCGGCCTGAGGGGTCCTGCCTGGACCACTGCCACAGCTCCTCATCCACCCCCATTCCCACTCCCTGCTCACGCGCAGCCAGAGGAACACCTGAGTCAGGGGACGAACCCTCCCATGGTTCCCTCTGATTCAGGATAAAGGATGAAGGCCTTGCCATGGCCCGGCAGGCCCCTGTCACTTCTCTGACATTCCTCACGTCCCCTGCTCACCTGCTGCAGCCACACCCATCTCCTGCTGCTCCTCAACCATGCCAGAAACACTTCCTCGAGGCCTCTGCACCGCTGTTCCCACCTCTTGGGGCCCCACATGGCTTCCTTCCTCACCTCCTCTGGTCCTGCAGATATGTCACCCTCCCAAGCAGGCCTTTGCTGACTGTTATCCAAGATCCACCCCACCACAACACTTCCTGACCTTTACTTTTCTGTCCCCATTACTTAACACTTATTGACGCTCAGCATAGATGACTCTCGCTCCTTCCTTTTGTTTCCTGTCTCTTCCCACTGAAGTGGCAGCTCCATGAGAACAGGGATTTTGTTCACTGCCCCGCACTGTATCCTCAGTACCTAGCAGTGCCTGGCATACAGCAGGTGCTCAATAAATAAGATCTAGAGAGCACAGGCTGGTGGCCTTCGACTTGCTCAAAGCCACACTCATTGGCAATGGCCGACTCAGAGCCCAGGTCACTAGCAGGGCCAGTTCTGGGCACCACCCCTTCCCTGGATGCTGACTGAGGTCAGGACGGCTACAGCTTCAGAGTGTCCTATGGGACTCTTACCCTCTGATATGGTTGACTATGTCACCACCCTACAATTCACAATTCATCTTGAATTGTAGCTCCCATAATTCCCAGGTGTGGTGGGCGGGACCCAGTGGGAGCTAATGTAATCATGGGGGTGGGTCTTTTCCATGCTGTTCTTGTGATAGCAAATAAGTCTCATGAGACCTGGTGGTTTTATGAAGGACAGTTCCCCTGCACAAGCTTTCTTGCCGCCATGTAAGACATGATTTTGCTCCTCCTTTGCCTTCCATTGTGGCTGTGAGGACTTGCCAGTCATTTGGAACTGTGAGTCCATTTAACTTCTTCTTCTTTTTCTTTATAAACTACCCATTCTCTGGTAGGTCTTCATTAGCCGCATGAAAACGGACTAATACACCCTCTCTTCCCTGCTGGTCAGTCTCCGAGGAAGACTCTGTTATCTTCACAAGTGACCCTGTATTCATGGTATTTGGCTTATTTGCTGAGATTACATTGTTCTTATTTGCACAGTTCTAGTAGTCGTTTAACTGTCAAGGAATCTGCCAACACAGGAGATCCACGGATAGGAGTCCCATGGAGCTCAAAGTGATGTGGCTCACAGTGTGAACTCCAGACATGCTTTGTAGCTCAGCTCCTAGTACTGAATGGTTAGTTCTTTACGTGTGTTTAAGTGGCATTATATCAAACTGCTAAAGTACCTATTGAGTGTGGCTGGTCCTGTACTAGATACTGCACAGTCATATCTTCTATTCATCATCTTAATTCATCTCTTAACCCTAAGAGGTGTTAACTCATTTTGCCCCATTTTACAGATAAGGAAACTTAGGCTCACAGAGGATGCTATGCTAAGTCATGTAGCAATGAAGGGAAAGAGCCTGGATTGTAACTCACTTCTTTTTTTTTCTTGAGACGGAGTCTTACTCTCTCACCCAGGCTGGAGTGCAGTGGATCTTAGCTCACTGCAACTTCCACCTCGCAGGTTCAAGTGGTTCTCCTGCCTCAGCCTGAGTAGCTGGGACTACAGGTGCCCGCCACCATGCCTGGCTAATTTTTGTATTTTTAGTAGAGATGGAGTTTCACTATATTGACCAGGCTGGTCTTGAACTCCCGACCTCAGGTGATCCGCCTGCCTTGGCCTCCCAAAGTGCTGGGACTACAGTTCTGAGCCACTAAGACTAGCCTAAGACCAAATCTCTTAATAGCATGCTTTTAGATGAGCCTTAGGAAATCAATATTTGATCATTTTTGGCCTATAGTGTCACTTATGCCAACTGGGAAAATATGTACACTTACTTCCTAAATTGTCAACACTCTGGGGCTTCTGTTCATTAGGAACTGGAAGAACTGTTCCCAGCCTGCAAGGTGGGTCCAAGAGAGGGGCTGGGTAACAGCTGCAGCCTCTTGGCAGTAGGTGTTTAATGGTTCGCCCACCTGGTATCCCTTCCTCCTCCACACCCACCCAGTTTGGGAAAGCACCTCCCCAACCTCTATCCATATTTCGAGTTGAGCTGGTGCCACTCACCCTCTCTAGGGGTGGGTGTGAGTCTCAGGCATGGCCAGTCTGCCCATTCCACCCCCACCCCAGGCCCCAAGACTGGCCCAGGGACTAGCACGTGAGTAGTCCAATGAGACTCAGTTCTGAAACACTTCTGGGACAACTGGAAAGAACAGTGCTCTTTCCGCTGGGGTGGCTAAGCTGGTGTGAGGTGACCCTGGGGCTGCTGGGAGGCATCTTTGCCCTGCACCTGTGAATAAAGCTGCTGCAAAGAAAAGCGGAGGTGAGAAATGGGGAGGATTCCTAATGTTGTTAGAGTCCCTGGATCCAACCAGACCTGAAGCCAGCCCCCTCCAGAATCATAGAGTTATATAATCCAGTAACTATCTTTTTCTACTTAAGCCAGTTTGGTGTGAGTTTCCATTACTTGCAGTCAAAATGATGTTGACTGATTCACTCTTCTTCATAAGACCAGTGACAACTCAAGGGGCCCTGGAGGGGAGTCGGGGTAGCTGGAGCCAGACAGGGTGCCCGAGGAGCAGCAGGAAAGACTGGGGCCAAACTGACATGGAACCACACCTGGCCTGGTCTCTAACCCCCAGGTAAAATGACCCCAGTAAAGATGGTCTCCAAAGCCAAGGGCCTCCGTCTGCTCCACAGGACGGTATTATTGGGAGAGGCCGATGCTGGCGGGTGGGCAGCCAACATCCAGCAGCCATGCCTTTGCAGAAAATCACTGACCTGCTGCCTGTTGTTGGGGGTGTAAGGAAGCAGGGTGGAGACGTGGAACATGATCTCGTAGTCCTGGTATGTCGTGTAGAGGGAGTGCGTTCCTGTAGAGTCGGCTGAAACAGAAACGCCAGTTAGGAACACGTTTCCCAAACCTCTGGGTTTCTGCCATATCCCACATACCGTCTGTGCTGGTCTTTAACTTGGTGCTTTCACTTCAATCCACTCTTAAAAATGAAATACACCTGTAATCCCAGCACTTTGGGAGGCCAAGGCGGGCGGATCACGAGGTCAAGAGATCGAGACCATCCTGGTCAACATGGTGAAACCCCGTCTCTACTAAAAATACAAAAAATCAGCTGGGCATGGTGGTGTGTGCCTGTAATCCCAGCTACTCAGGAGGCTGAGGCAGGAGAATTGCCTGAACCCAGGAGGCGGAGGTTGCGGTGAGCCGAGATCGCGCCATTGCACTCCAGCCTGGGTAACAAGAGCGAAACTCCGTCTCAAAAAAAAAAAAAAGAAATACATTTAGATAACAAGGAAAACTCATCGCTGTGTACCCACCAGATTGGTAAATATTAAAAAATCTGACAGCACCAAGGGTTGGTGAGGATGTGGAGCAACCGGAACTCTTGAGGCGGTTGGTTAGGTGTGTAAATTGGTACAAGTGTTTTGGAAAACTTTTTAGCAATCTCTCTTAAACCTCAAGATAGGCTTCACTCATCACCTAGCACTTCCTCTCCTGGAAGCACGGCCCAGAGAAAACACGTACATGTGTCCCGGGATGTGCGTGCAAGAATCTTCAAGCGTCAGTCAAGAGAAAGGGTGAACACACTGGTAAATTCACACTATGGAAAAATATATGGCCAAGAAAAGGAATGAGTTGTGGCTGCAGCATGGGGGAATCCTCTAAATATAGCATTGAGAGAAAGATGCTGACACAAAGCAGCACACACTGTGTGATCCCAATCATGTGATGTGCAAAAGCAGGTCAAATTACCCCCATCAGGGATGCGTACATAAGTAGCAAAACTATGAAGAAAAGCAAAGAAATGGTTATCACTGAGAATCAGGATATGGGTTCTCTCTAATAGGAGGGAGGGTTATGACCAGATGAGGCAAACCTGCTTATTAAGACCATGTTTCAGAGCAGGAAACTGAGGCATAGAGAGGGAGTGACTTCCCAAGTCCACGCTGCAATGAGTGGTAGAGTCTGGACCAAGACTCAGGCTGTCGGGCTCCAGAGCGGTTCTTTTTTTTTTTTTTTTGAGATGCAGTTTCGTTCTTTCACCCAGGCTGGAGAGCAATGGCCCAATGTGGGCTCACTGCAACCTCCGCCTCCTGGGTTCAAGTGATTCTCCTGCTTCAGCCTTCCAAATAGCTGGGATTACAGGTGCCCGCCACCATGCCTGGATAGTTTTTGTATTTTTAGTGCAGATGGGGTTTCACCACGTTGGTGAGGCTGGTCAAACTCCTGACCTCAGATGATCCACTCACCTCAGCCTCCCAAAATGTAGGGATTATGGATGTAAGCCACTGTGCCTAGCCCCATATATCATATATATTTATGTACGCATACACATGATATGTACAGAGACTGCTGCAATGAGCACGTCCTATGTGCCACCACCTTAAGAAAGAGATCATCACCCACACTCTAATGTGAGCACCATTCCCCAGACACAGGCACCTCTCCCTGGACAGCCAACACTATCCTGCGCATTGTCTGCAGTGTTCCCTTATTTTTCCTATTCATTCATTGAGAGTATCGCTCTGTTGCCCAGGCTGGAGTGCAATGGTGCAGTCTCTACTCACTGCAACCTCTGCCTCCCAGGTTCAAGAGATTCTCCTGCCTCAGCCTCCCAAGCAGCTGGGATTACAGGCATGAACCACCATGCCCAGCTAATTTTTTTCATATCTTTAGCAGAGAAGTTGTTTTTCCATGTTGGCCAGGCTGGTCTTGAACTCCTGATCTCAGGTGATCTGCTCGCCTCAGCCTCCCAAAGTGCTGGAATTACAGGCATGAGCCACTGAGCCTGGGTTATTTTATTTTAATTTTGAGACAAACTCTCACTCTGTCACCAGGCTGCAGTGCAGTGGTGCAATCTCAGCTCATTGCAACCTCAGCCTCCCGGGTTCAAGTAATTCTCCTGCCTCAGCCTCTCGAGCACCTGGAACTACAGCCTCATGCCACCACCCCTGGCTAATTTTTGTTTTTTTTTTTTTTTTGAGACGGAGTTTCGCTCTTGTTACCCAGGCTGGAGTGCAATGGTGCGATCTCGGCTCACCGCAACCTCCGCCTCCTGGGTTCAGGCAATTCTCCTGCCTCAGCCTCCTGAGTAGCTGGGATTACAGGCACACGCCACCATGCCCAGCTGAATTTTTGTATTTTTAGTAGAGACGGGGTTTCACCATGTTGACCAGGATGGTCTCGATCTCTTGACCTCGTGATCCACCCGCCTCGGCCTCCCAAAGTGCTGGGATTACAGGCTTGAGCCACCGCGCCCGGCCAATTTTTGTATTTTTTAGTAGAGATGGGGTTCCACCATATTGGCCAGGCTGGTCTCAAACTCCTGATCCACCCACCTCGGCCTCCCAATGTGCTGGGATTACAGGCGTGAGCCACCGAATCTGACCTATTTATTTATTTTTGAGATGGGGTCTTGCTCTGTCACCCAGGCTGGAGTATAGTGGCATGATCATGGCTCACTGCAGCCTCAAACTCCCAGGCTCAAGCAAACCTCCTGCCTCAGCCTCCTAAAGTGCTGGATTACAGGCATGAGCCACCATGCTTGGCTCTGTTTTTCCTCAAAGTTCCACTATATAAGAGCATATCCCCAAATAATATAGTGCTGGGGTTTTTGTTTTTTTGTTTTTTTTTTTTCAGAGACAGGGTCTTGTTTTATTGCCCAGGCTGGTCTTGAACACCTGGTCTCAAGCAGTCCTCCTGCCTTGGCCTCCCAAAGTGTTGGGATTACAGCTGTGAGTCACCCTGCTGGGCCTACTGGTTTTTAAAAATTTTTGAGATTAGTTTTAGTTTAACAATTAGTTTTAAAACTAATTGTTAGGCCAGGTATAGTGCCTCATGTGTGTAGTTCCGGCACTTTGGGAGGCCAAGGAGCCTTTGAGGCCTTGTGTTTGAGACCAGTCTGGGTAACATAGCGAGATCTTGTCTCTATAAAAAATAATTAGTATGGGCCGGGCATGGTGGCTCATGCCTGTAATCCCAGCACTTTGGGAGGCCGAGAAAGGTGGATCATGAGGTCAGGAGTTCAAGACCAGCCTGGCTAATGCGGTGAAGCCCCGTTTCTACTAAAAATACAAAAATTAGCTGGTATTGGTGGCGGGCGCCTGTAATCCCAGCTACTTGGGAAGCTGAGGCAGGAGAATCATTTGAACCCGGGAGGCAGAGGTTGCAGTGAGTCGAGATTGTGCCATTGCACTCCAGCCTGGGCAACAGAGTGAGACTTGGTCTCAAAAGGCATCATTCAGGTCCCGCTCTTCTGAGGCTTGCTGTCTGTGCACAGCACGAAGCATGTGGCTCTCTTCCATGCTGATGCCCACCGTGCCAGTTCATCTCCACTAGGTGAACACACCACAACTCTGCCAGTGTGCACTGGGTGCATGGAGGTGCCAGCGGTTAGGGATATTCAGCCCTCTCCCGCTGCATATTAGACAGTGCATGTCTAGGCGGGCAGAAGCTGAGTCACACAGCAGGATCTCTTCAAACTGGACTTGAATGTGCTGTACTGTTTTCCAAAGTGGCTGCACATGGCCAGGCGTGGTGGCTCACACCTGTAATCCCAGCACTCTGGGAGGTGGAGGTGGGTGGATCACGTGAGGTCAGGGGTCCAAGACCAGCCTGGACAAGATGGTGACGCCCCATTCCTACTAAAAATACAAAAATTGGAGCCCAGTGTGGTGCACACCTGTACTCACAGCTGCTTGGGGGGCTGAGGCAGGAGAATCGATTGAACCTGGGAGGTGGAGGTTGCAGTGAGCTGGGATGATGTCACTGCACTCCAGCCTAGGCCAGAGTGAGACTCTGTCTCAAAAAAAAAGAACCCCAAAACAAAACAAAAAAACTGAAAAACAAAGTGGCTGTACTTATTCGTGCTCCTACAAGTGAAGTCTGAGAGCTCCCACTGCTCCACATCCCCACCTTGGCATCCCCAGGCCTTTTAAGCTTTGCCTGTTGCGTGGGCCTGTGGCCGTGGCTCACTGTGACCTAACTGGCCCCCACTTACTCTTGACATCCAGCTGGGCGGCGTACTTGGTGAAGCCCTTCAGGCAGACCTTCTCGCCGATGAGGGAGAGGAACTCCTCAAAGGCGGGGCCAGCCTCCTCGTTGTTGTACATCTCCTCCTCGGAGCTCTGGCCAGCCTTGCAATAGAGGATGCCCACCTTGTGCTTCCGGCAGAGCTGCAGAGACAAGAGCGGCTTTGTGGAGGCAGGCCAGGCAGAGACGGCAGAGGGAAGGGAGCAAGGGGTATTTCTGAGGCCTTCAGCCCTGGAAGTTGCTGGGATCACTGGGGAACCCAGAGCCACAGCCAGACAGGAAGGAAAACAGTGTTGGGGCATGGCGGCATGTCCCAGTTGTCCCTCCCCCTCCCTTCTACTCCAGAGAAGCACAACGAGGTGTCTAGGCCACCTCTTCTCACTATGGCGGGTGGAGGATGGCTGGTGATGGCATGCTTGCATGAAAGAGACTGTTGCCTTGGCCAGCTTCCCACAGTAGGTGGACGGGGACGAGCTGAGATTCTGCAAAAGCAAAATCTGGAGGGTTCAAGGCTTATACTCAGTATCTTTTTAAGAGAATGGGCTCCCAATAACCATGTTTGCTTTAGGTATCCCAGATTCCCCTGGTCACGGGTGACTGGGCCATGGACAGACAGCTGACCTATGCATAGCCCAATCAATGGCTCTCCTGTGACCAGAGTCAGCTTGCTGGGGTCTGTGTGTGGCTGTAATTCTAACAGACTGGGAGCTGTAGGAGAGGTGAGAGAAGCAGAGGGAGCCAGCATAAGTTGTGGGGAGGAAAGGCACACACTAACCCCCCATCACGGACACATATATGCATGTACACATGCGGACCTAGCAGCTATCTCACGCCCAGACAATCTCCCTCCTATAGAAGACCCAGTTACATTCCTGCTCTTAGCACCACTAGAATTTGATTTGAATCCCTGCTTTTGCTGAAACCAGCTTAAGTAGGTTACTGTTACTTGCAAAGAAAAAAGAAAATGGTACCAGGAGTGGGGTTGCCAGCTACTTTCCCAGCAGCCCTCCCACCTCCAGCCCCTGGCTTACCCCTTGCTCATCAAGCTTCAGCAGTTGCTCCGTCACCTTGGGGGTGTTGAGGGCCAGCCGCAGGCAGTGAATGTTGAGCTCGGGGATGACATACTCCAAGGCATCCTTCAAGGGCAGACCTCGCCCAGTCCCATGCTTGGTGGCTGTGGGTGTGGCATCTTCCAGGATGGAGCCCCGCAGGGTGATGAGCTACTCAGGGGATAGAAGGGAAAGTTAGGGGGCTCTCAGGACCTAGAAAGGGATTAGAGCATATGAGAGGTATCTTTTTTTGAAAGAGACACGTGTGTTGACTGGAAGTTTGTGCTCTAAGGTCAGAAAGCCCTAGGTCTGAGGCAGTACTTGAACCTGCTGCCTCCTGGCTGTGTGGTCTTGACCAAGTGACTCTGAGCCTCATGTTGCTCTTCTGTGAAATGGGTACAGGATGGTATCATAACCTTGAAGGAGTGTTGGGTGGATTAAATGAGACAATAATGTAAACTGCCTTCATTTGTTCAACACATACTAACTGAGTGCTACCTATGAGGCACTGAGTCCTATTCTAGGGGCAATGAACAAAAAGCCTTGTCCTTGTGGCGCTGACATTTGAATGGGGGAGATGAATTATGTAAGGCAGTAGGAAGTATAATGAATAAAACAGGCCCTGCCAGGAAGTGGGCTCTCCTCATTATTACAGTAACATTGTATTATACACATAGTGGTGTAAATGTGCATGTACAACACCCGCCTGCCTTGAACACTGGCACCGTCTTAGATCTTGAACTGTGGCACTGGTTTTCAACCAGTTTCATTTAAAAAAACAAAACAACAACAACAACAACAACAATAAAACGGCCACGCATGGTGGCTCATGCCTGTAATCCCAGCATTTTGGGAGGCCAAGGTGGGCAGATCACTTGAGGTCAAGATGCGAGACTACCCTGGTCAACAAGGTGAAATCCTATCTCTACTAAAACCACAAAAATTAACTGGTAGGGAGATCCTGTAGCCTGTAATCCCAGCTACTCAGGATGCTGAGGCAGAGGAATTGCTTGAACCCGGGAGGTGGAGGTTGCAGTGAGGCAAGATGGTACCACTGCACTCCAGCCTGGGCGGCAGAGCAAGACTCAGTCTCAAAAAATAAATAAATAAGAAAGAAAACACCACCCGTGTCTCTAATTTGGTTGGTCTGGGATGGGGCCAGACATGCATGTCTGTACGCATGGCATATTTTTAAACCATCTCAGGTGCTTCTGATGTGTAGTCAGGGATGAAAACCTTTAGTCAAAGCCAATCACTGTCATCTCATTCCCACTCCCGATGTTGCTTTCCAAGTTTTTCCTATAGCCAACCATGTGACCAATTCCAGGCAATAAGATGTTGGAGAATTGTGCTTAATGAGGACTTCTGGGGCAGATTTCCCACTAATAAAAGGAGAGCCCCCTTTGGGAGGCCAAGACAGGCAGACTGCTTGAGGCCAAAAGTTTGAGACCAGCCTGGCCAACATGGCAAAACCCCATTTCCATTAAAAACACAAAAATTAGCCGGGCTTGGTGGTGCATGTCTGTAATCCCGGCTACTCAGGAGGCTGCAACAGGAGAATCATTTGAACCTGGGAGGCGGAGGTTGCAGTGAGCCAAGATTGCGCCATTGCCCTCCAGCCTGGGTGACAGAGCAAGACTCCATCTCAAAATGTTAGTCAGGTTTTCTACTGCTTTGCAGCCAAAGAAATGTCTAAGTGATATACCTTAATAACAAGTCACATTTAAGAAGGCACAGTTCACTGCACTGTGCTCCAGTTAATGTAGTAATTGTCTAACTGTATGTAAAGGTCTGTTCAAGGGAGGTTTTTTTTTTTTTTTTTTTTTTTTTTTTTTGAGACAGAGTTTCACTCTTGTTACTCAGGCTGGAGTGCAATGGTGCGATCTCGGCTCACCACAACCTCCGCCTCCTGGGTTCAGGCAATTCTCCTGCCTCAGCCTCCTGAGTAGCCGGGATTACAGGCACGCGCCACCATGCCCAGCTAATTTTTTGTATTTTTAGTAGAGACGGGGTTTCACCATGTTGACCAGGATGGTCTCGATCTCTTGACCTCGTGATCCGCCCGCCTCGGCCTCCCAAAGTGCTGGGATTACAGGCGTGAGCCACCACGCCCGGCCTCAAGGGAGGTTTTATCTCTGTTTTACAGAGGAGGAAACTGAAATTGCAAGAGGTTATGTGCCCCATCCAAGGTCACCACAGCTGACAAAATGGCAACCAGGATCCCAACCCAGTCCTGATTTCTCCAAAGCTCACCGTTTGTTCTGAGTTTTGTTTTGTTTTTTGGTATGTGTATGGTAAAGTATAATCCAAACACATAAAGTATATAGGCCAGGCACAGTGGCTTGCACCTGTAATCCCAGCACTTTGGGAGGCTGAGGCGGGCGAATCATGAGGTCAAGAGATCAAGATCATCTTGACTAACAAGGCGAAACCCCGTCTCTACTAAAACTACAATAATTAGCTGGGCATGGTGGCGTGTTCCTGTTGTCCCAGCTACTCGGGAGGCTGAGGCAGGAGAATTGCTTGAACCTGGTAGGCAGAGGTTGCAGTGAGCTGAGATCACGCCACTATACTCCAGCCTGGTGACAGAGCGAGACTCTGTCCTAAAATTTAAAAAAAGTAGCTGGGCGTGGTGGCTCATGCCTGTAATCCCGGCACTTTGGGAGGCTGAGGCAGGTGGATCACCTGAGGTCAGGAGTTCGAGACCAGCCTGGCCAACATGGTAAAACCCTGTCTCCATTAAAAAAAAAAAATTTAAAAAAGTATGTAACATATGGATATGAGGGCAAAAAAATTATCACAAAGTGAATACCTGGGTAATCACCAACCCAATCAAGAAATGAATTTCCAGCACCCACAGCCCTTTTGTACCCACTACCCTTTCCCCAAAGGTAACTCTATCCTGACTTTCAACACCATCGTTTAGCATGTGTTTCTCTCTAGTTTTCAGCTCCAGGCAGTTTGTACTTTTTTTTTTTTTTTTTTTTAAAAGACAAGGTCTCACTCTGTTGCCCAGGCTGGAATGGAGTGACACAATCACGGTTCACTGCAGCCTCGACCTCCTGGGCGTAAGAGATCCCCCTGCCTCAGCCTCCTGAGTAGCTGGACTATAGGCATGTGCCACTATATGTCTGGCTAATTTTGTAAATTTTTTGTAGAGACAGAGTCCCACTACATTGGCCAGGCTGGTCTGCAACTCCTGGGCTCAAGTGATCCTCCTGTCTTGGGCTCCCAAAGTGCCGAGATTACAGGTGTAAGCCACTGCGCCTGGCCAGGCAGTGTATTCTTTTGTTATCTGGCTTCTTTCTCTGAATGCTACACATGTGAGACGCAACTGTGCTGTTGCGAGAGGCTGATGTTTTACTACGATAGGTTTAATCCTTTTCGCTGTTGATGAGCACCACAACTGCTTCCAGTATTTGCCAACTGCATACTGCTGTTAGTAACCCTCACAGAAGCACCTCGGTACACATGAACACGTTTTTCTTTTGGGTTTATACCTAGGACAGAAATTGCTAAATCACCAGGCATGCTAATCTCCAATTTTACTTAACTGCCAAATAGTTTTCCAAGTGGCTGTACCAATTTACACCCCACCAGTCCTGTCTTCGAGCCCCTGCTGCACCACATCCTAACACCAGCTCATGCTTATAGCCACAGCATGCTGCTGGCCACCAAGTCATGCCATGCACTGGACCAGCGCCACACCAAGAATGCACAATGAAAAATCCCTCCCCAGGGGGCTTGTTACAAGCACCCAAAATACACTTGGGGCTGTGGTTTAACCACTAAGGAGGAGGCCAGGCACAGTGGCTGATGCCTGTAATCACAGCACTTTGGGAGGTCGAGGCTGGCAGATCACGTGAGGTCAGGAGTTTGAGACCAGCCTGGCCAACATAAAACCCCGTCTCTACTAAAATAGAAAAATTAGCCAGCATGGTGGCTCATGCCTGTAATCCCAGCTACTCGGGAGGCTGAAGCAGAAGAATCACTTGAACTTGGGAGGCAGAGGTCACAGTGAGTCAAGATCACGCCACTGCACTCCAGCCTTGGTGACCAAATGAGACTCTGTCTCAACAACAACATCAAGACTAAGGAGGATAAGTATTAATTGCAAAAATCTTCTCGCCTAAGTCAACAAACACAGGAGGTGGCAAAAATAACACGTCACGACTTCGGCTCTAAGCACACAGCTCACCCTCCCCAAATAGCACCTGGGCAAGAGGCAGGTATGGAAGGAATAAAATGATCCCACTTCTGGCCCCGGTAATTAACAAACAAACAAATCTGTCTTATCATAAGCACAGTAGTCTTGAAACTGATCATGAAAAGCAATGATGTCAGGGGCTCTGCCCTGTCAATCTGGGTGGCCCTGGGGTTGCAGTTTCAGTGAAGGCACCAACAGGATCAATGTCTTTGTATCCTATTGACACTGTCCCACAGTGCCCTCTGCTGGAACAAGGGACAGCACGGACCAGAAGTCTTCATTCTTCCACACTGGAATCACATTTTGGCTCTGACCACCTCACCAGCACGCACTACTTGAAAGGCTCCCAGGTTTTTCTTCTGCACTGGGGATAGTAAGTGGGACAATGGCAGGTCACGAGTGGCCACCTCACTCTCCGCCTGGTCACCCCCACCATCACCTCCCACCTGGACTGCAGCCGTCTCCGGGTCTCCCTGCCTCTGTCCTGTCCCTAGTCCATTCTTTTTTTGAGATAGTCTTGCTCTTTCGTCAGGCTGGAGTGCAGTGTGGCACGATCTCAGCTCACTACAACCTCCATCTTCCAGATTCCAACGATTCCCCTGCTTCAGCCTCCTGGGTAGCTGGGACTACAGGTGTGTGCCACCATGCCTAGCTAATTTTTTTTTTTAATTTTAGTAAAGACAGGGGTTCACCATGGCCAGGATGGTCTCGATCTCCTGACCTCAAGATCTGCCCACCTCGGTGTCCCAAAAGTGCTGGGATTACAGGCATGAGCCACTGCGCCTGGACCCCAGTCCATTCTTTCTGCAGCTGCCTGAGTCAGATCACAGCCCTCCTCTGCTCAGAGCCCAAAATCATCTGGCATCAGCTTGTGCACGGCAACAAATGAAGTGAGCTGTGAAAGGCACACAGTGCCGCATGAGCAAGGAGCTTCCCTCTGGTACAGGTCATCCCCACCTACTACCGACTCAGACGCACTCCCCACTTGACTCTGCTGGAGGCGCGTATACCCTTCAAGAACATTCCCTGGGAGGTTACTTAGGAGGTGGTCTGCCTGAGTTTGAATCCTAGCTCTAGGCCCTCCCTAGCTATGTGACTCTGGGCAAGTCACTTAATTTCCCTATTTCCTCACTCATAAAATGGGGATAAAAATGCTTGTGTCAAGGCGTTGAAAGGATTCAGGAAGATCCGTGTACCGCGCTTAGCACTGTATCTTGGGCATGGAGTGAGAGCTCAATGTGTGTCAACCATTATTACGTGCAGACAGTGTTAAATGTGCATGTATAAAGCCACAAATTTTATTTTTTTATTATTTTGTTTTTGGAGATGGAGTTTTGCTCTTGTTGCCCAGGCCGGAGTGCAATGGTGGAATCTTGGCTCACTGCAACCTCTGCCTCCTGGGTTCAAGCGATTCTCCTGCCTCAGCCTCCTGGGTAGCTGGGCTAATTTTTTTATTTTTAGTAGAGATGGGGTTTTGCCGTGTTGACCAGGCTGGTCTCGAACTCCTGTCCTCAGGTGATCCACCTGCCTAGGCCTCCCAAAGTGCTGGAATTACAGGCATGAGCCACCGTGCCTGGCAATTAATTTATTTTTAATAGAGATGGAGTCTTCCAATGTTGTCCAGGCTGGTCTCAAACTCCTGGGTTCAAGCAATCTTCCTACCTCGGCTTCCCAAAGTGCTGGGATTACAGGTGTGAGACACTGTACCCAGCCAAGTTTTAATTTTTTAACCTTAAGCAGGAAGTTAAATTTTTTGCTTTTCCCCCTCTTAACAATATGCTTCAGAGATTGTTCATTTAAACATACACATGGCCAGGTACAGTGGCTCATGCCTGTAACCCCAGCATTTTAGGAGGCCAAAGGAGGAGGATCACTTGAGTCCAGGAGTTCAAGACCAGCCTGGGCAACATAGTGAGATTCTTTCTCTAAAAATAAAACAAAATTATTAGCTAGGCATGGTGGTGCATGCTTGTGGTCTCAACAACTTGGGAGGCTGAGGCAGTAGGATGGCTTGAGTCCAGGAATTCGAGACTGCAGTGAGCTATGACTGCACCACTGCACTCCAGCCTGGGCAACAGAGCAAGACCCTGTCTCAAAAATAAATAAGCAAACACACACAGACACATACACAATCAGACGTACCTACTAAACAAAAATGGGGTCACATTTGTTTTCACTTAATGAAACTTTCCTTTTTCTACTTTGCATACTTATGTGTTAAGTTCTTAACAATAAGCATTTGAGACTTTTTAAATAAAAAAGAAAAAACAATAAAATAAAAATCCAAATCTCTAACCCTATCAGAACTAAAGCCTGTCAGAAACTCACGTGTGCTAGGCTAATGGGAACCACTGGGTCATGGGGGCCAGACAGTTCCTGGCTGTTTGCTGTCCCCACTCCCTCCCCAGTGTCTTGGGTGAGACAGGGCAGCCCTGGCCTGGCGCTCATCCTGTCCAGGCCCTCTGGGGTTTGGGCGAGTGGTGCCAAAGCCCAGCTCCAAGTCTGTTCCTGCCTCAGTGGGGAGCCTGGCACTGCCAATGCTCATATCCCATCTGCTGGGAGATGTGGGCCCACTCGAGACTGTCTGCTTGGCGGCTGGGGCGGCCATCTGGGGCAGGCTAGCTGGCTGGCTTGGAAGGCAGCCCAGACCTCTTGCTTTGGCCCCCATGCCCTGGTTTACAGGATCCCAAAGTGTGTGTGTGTGGACATGAAACTGACAGAACTATGGACACGAGAAAGACAGAACTCTATCCATGAGCTCAACCCATGCTTCCCAGCATGGGCCACTGACCTCCCCAGAAAGAACGTCAGCCACAACAGTGGTGCCGACCATAATCAGATGCTTCCTGCCCTGGAGCTGTGTGCTGCTGCTTCTTGTGGGTCAGTCCAGGAGAACCCTTCTGCCTTTCTTGGAGACAGGTAACAGCATGAAGCTTTTTTGGGGGGGAGGGGAGGGGGACAAGGTCTCATTCTGTTGCCCAGACTGGAGTGCAGTGGAGTGATTACAGCAATATCCACCTCCTGGGTTCGAGCCATTCTCTTGCCTCAGCTTCCTGAGTATCTGGGATTATAGGTGCGTACCACCATGCCTGGCTAATTTTTCTACTTTTAGTAGAGACAGGGTTTCACCACATTGCCCAAGCTGCTCTAGAACACCTGACCTCAAGTGACCCACTTGTCTCATGCTGGCAAATCCCAAAGTGCTTTACATTAGGTGTGAGCCACGGCATCCTGCCCAGAAAGCCTATTTTACAGATGAAGAAACTGAGGGATGCAGAGCTAAAGCTGTAAGCCCAAGGTCACATGGTTAGTGAGTGGCAGAGTGGGACTGAACCCAGGGTGGTCTGTTTCCACAGCTAGAATTCAAAGTCAACCCACCAGGCGCTATGCTGCAGTGGTTAAGGGCGTGTGCCTGGAAGCCAGGTTGACATCCGGGCTCTGTTGCTAAGTGATGAACTCTTGGGCCCCAATGCCCTCATCTGTAGCATGGGGATAATAATGGAAGCCACTGGGGGGATTTGATGGGTCAACACACATAAAGCACTCAGGACAGTGCCTGGCACTACTACGTGCCACAAGTGTTGGCTATTTTATTTGTTTTGTCGTTACTGTTTTCAGGCTGTGGGATCCTCTGCTCATCCTCCATGACTGGAAGGGCCTTAGGAAGGAGCAAGGCAAATCATGCCAACCACTGCCCCTCTCTCCAACTCCAGATGCCCGGGTCCTCAGGTCTGAGGGCCCAACAGTGGTTCTGCAGTAGGCTGGGCTCAGGGCCGCATCTGTGTGTGGCCTGCTTGTAAGTGTGAACCTCTGGGTGGGTCACCTCCACGGGGCTGACTCGGGGGTGACAGGATGGCAGACTGAGAGTCCCTCCTGCCGACTGACTTCATGGGGCTCTTCCCATCAAGTGTCAGGCTGGGCACTGCCTGCTCCATATTCGCAGCTTACCGAGCCCACAACACAGTCCTGCAAGCTGAGGATTTCCAAGGGGGAAACTGAAGCTCCGAGAGGAGAGGAGCCATGTGCCCAAGGTTCTAGAACTGCTTAGTGGCCAAACTAGGACTCACATGGGGTCTCCAACCACGGAGCATGGCTCTGCCTCAGGACCTCTGCACTGGTCATTCCCTCTGCCTGGAACGCTCTTCATCCACCTGTCCACACGGCTCCCTCTCCCTTCTCCAGGTTTACCCCAGTGTCACCTTCCAGTGACATCTCCCTTGACCTTTCTGTTAAAAACCTAAGCACCCACCACACTCGCTGCTCCTCCTTGCTTTGTTCCCACCTTGCCACCATGGGCCTTGCTTACAGGTGTTTTGTTTCCTACAGTCTCCCCAAGAACCCAGTCCCACGAGCATCTTTGCTGCCTTGTTTGCTATGGTACCCTCCAAGCCCAGCACAGAGCTGGCAGGGGGGGTGCTGAGTGAACGTCTGTGGAAGGGATGGATCCCAGGCCTGTGGCTGTGAGACTCAAAGGGCCCTGTGCCATTGCCTGAGATGGACCGGAGTCCCCCATGGCTAGTTTTGTAAGTGCTGGGGATGGAAGCAGACACACACTGGGAATGACATCAAGCCAGTTTCAAACTTAGTGAACAGGAAATCACAGCAAAACAATTATATAACCCAGCATCTATGTGCACTAGAGCCTCACCACTCTCAATATGTGTGACGCCGTATGGCATTTTTAGAGACAAGGGTCTCACTATGGTGCCTAGGATGGTCTTGAACTTCAGGCCTCAAGCGATCCTCCCGTCTTAGCCTCCCAAAATGCTGGGATTACAGGTGTGAGCCACCATACCTGGTCTATATATTGTGTTTTCTTTTTTTTGAAACAGAGTCTTACTGTGTCACCCAGACTGGAGTACAATGGTGATCTTGGCTCAGTGCAACCTCCACCTCTCAGGTACAAGCGATTCTCCTGCCTCAGCCTCCCAAGTAGCTGCGATTACAGGTGCCTGCCACCAAACCCAGTTTTTTTTTTTTTTTTTTTTTTTTGTATTTTCAGTAGAGACAGGGTTTCACCATGTTGGCCAGTCTGGTCTCAAACTCCTGACCTCAGGTGATCTGCCCACGTCAATCTCCCAAAGTGCTGGGATTACAGATATGAGCCACCATGCCCAGCCTATTCTATTTTCATTACGAACATACACACACACACTAGTACTGAGTTGGCTGAGCTCCTAACTCATGAGTGTGACCAATGTGCAGTCTAAGCTGAGTCAGTCAAACCCCAGGGGCAGCTGAGTGCGGCGGCTGGAGCACAGGCAGGCGCTCTGCCCTGCCACTCCCTGAAGGGTGCTTTGGGTGAGTCCCTTAACCTGTCTGTGCCTGTTTTGTCATATCAAAATGAGGACAACAGTGTCTTCATCCTAGAATTGTGATGAGATTTAAGTGAGTTAATAGGTATAAAAGGCATAGAATATTGCCTGACACACAGTGCAAAGAAGATTTGCAGGAATAATAGCCATTGCAATATATATATATTTAGACTGAATCTCACCTCTGTCACCCAGGCTAGAGTGCAGTGGTGCGATCTCAGCTCACTGCAACCTCTGCCTCTTGGGTTCAAGTGATTCTCATGCCTCGGCCCCCTGAGTAGCTGAGACTATAGGCGCATGCCAACATACCTGGCTAATTTTTGTGTTTTCAGTAGAGACAGAGTTTTTTTTTTTTTTTTATTGCTGTTTTATTTTTGAGACGGAGTCTCACTCTGTCGCCCAGACTGGCGTGCAGTGGTGTGATCTTGGCTCACTGAAACCTCCACATTCCGGGTCCAAGTGATTCTCCTGCCTCAGCCTCCCGAGTAGCTGGGATTACAGGCGTGCACCACCATGCCCGACTAATTTTTGTATCTTTAGTAGAGACGGGGTTTCATCATGTTGGTCAGGCTAGTCTCGAACTCCTGACCTCGTGATCTGCCTGCCTCAGCCTCCCAAAGTGCTGAGATTACAGGCATGAGCTACTGCGCCTGGCCTAGAGATGGCGTTTTACCATATTGGCCAGGCTGGTCTTGAACTCCTGGGCTCAAGCGATCCACCTGCTTTGGCCTCCCAAAGTATTGGGATTATAGGTGTGAGTCATTGCACCCGACCTATTTTTAAGTATATGACTGTGGTCGTCATTTCACCCAGCAGTTGCCCATATGTCCTAAAATAGCTGAATGAAGTGTAAGCTGTCACCTCTCATTCTGCTCTGGTGCTCATCTGGCCAGAAAGGTGGGTAGAGGGAGGAGGAGGCTGGGGAGCCAGAGGCGGTGACCACCTGTGGTTTGGCACACATGGGTTTGAGGTTGCCTTTTCCTGGCTGCTGCAAAGCCTCCGTGCCATCCCATTCCCCCAACTCAGTGGGAAGGTCTGGGTCAAGGGATGGGGCCAGGGCGCTCCGAGCTGCATCTGCCAGCCTGGATGAGGTCCAGGACTTGGCTGGCCCCACAATCAAAGTCCTTGGCAGCCACAGCCTACTAGGCTTCCATGCCTTGGCAAAGGCCAGGCCCAAGGGGCTGGGGTGTTGCAGGCTG
Source organism: Sapajus apella (assembly GCF_009761245.1). Lineage (NCBI taxonomy): Eukaryota > Metazoa > Chordata > Mammalia > Primates > Cebidae > Sapajus > Sapajus apella. The sequence goes on from NW_022437008.1 coordinate 3,773,535, forward strand.
AGGGAGACCCATTTTGGAGGGCCTGCCTAGCTGGCGACTGTCCCTTTTCTGGAAAGGTCTTCCTTATTTGGGTCTTCTGGACCTCTGTCATTTCTGCTTGCCTGGCTCCCCTCTTTTTGCTAAGGACCTGCCCTGCCTCTTCCTCCAGGGACTTCTGGTAGAACTGTCAATCACAGTGCCTGGCCCTACCAAGGGTGGGTAACGCGTGCTAGACCTGGCCAGTTTCCTCTATCACCCCGCAATTCTCCTGCCTCAGCCTCCTGAGTAGCTGGGATTACAAGTGCCCGCCAGCTTGCCCAACTAATTTTTGTATTTTTAGTAGAGACAGGGTTTTACCAGATTAGCCAGGCTGGTCTCGAACTCCTGACCCCAGGTGATCTGCCCACCTCGGCCTCCCAAAGTCCTGGGATTACAGGAGTGAGTCATCACACCCGGCCAGTCTGAGCCTTTTGAATGAGAAGGTGTAAAGATATAGAAGATTTGAGCAGCCAACCTCCATTTTCCCATGACAGGGTGAGAGCTTGTTAGTGGCAGAAGAAAATGACATTCACGATACAAAAAAGAGCCAAGCAGAGCGCTAAAGCAGCGGAGTTCTGGTGACTGCATTTGAGTCTGCAAGTCCAGCTGCGCCTGAAGCTTGCCCTACCCCTAGATTTGCAGTGACACAAACCAATGAATTCTACTTCTGACTTAAGCAAGTTAGAAATAGATTTCTGTCACTTACAATTTAGAGTCCTAATAGAGTATGGGTGCCCCAACAGGCCTTCCCCACTAGCCACAGCTGACATTTAATCCAGGGGAAGGCCTCCAGCCAGTACAATGGAATTCTCTACTCAGAATGGAAAGTGACACATTGGGAGTACCTTGAACTGACTGGCATAACAGCAGTGCCTGCGGTTGAGAATCCCCAATTCCTGTCCTGCCTGAGGCTTGCTGCCTTAATTCTTTCCATTGTGTAAGACACTTCATGATCCTAAAATGATCCCTTACCTTCCCTTTTATTTCTTATGTTTATTAAAGTTAATCATTTGCAAACAGATTTTGTAATCTTGGGCTCTGAAGTCAGACACTCTGGACTGAAATTTTGGCCTGACCGCCGATTCACTGATCCTGTAAATCATTTAATTTCTCTATTTTTTTTGAGGCAGAGTCTCACTCAGTCACCCAAACTGGACTGCAGTGGCACAAGCTTGGATTACTGCACCCTCCACCTCCCAGGTTCAAGCGATTCACCTGCCTCAGCCTCCCCAATAGCTTGGATTACGGGCATATGCCACCACACCTGGCGAATTTTTTTTGGTATTTTTGGTAGAGATGGGGTTTCACCATATTGGTCAGGCTGGTCTTAAACTCCTGACCTCAAGTGAGCCACCTGCCTCGCCCTCCCAAAATGCTTGGATTACAGGTGTGAGCCACCATGCTCGGCCAGAAGTTATTTAATGAGTTTCCTCCTCTGTGAGATGGAGAGACTAACAGGATTGCTCTCCTGGGGTTGTTGGGAGGATTCCATGAGATGAAGCTGGGGAAATATCTGCCCCAGAACCTGGCTCCAGATGCGAGTGACTGTAATTTCTTTAATAAGAATGTGACGCGACCTACCTCGCGGGTCCGGAAGATGATCCTGTGCTGGTACTGAGGCCCGTGCTCCTTGTGATCTTCCAGCTTCTCCCGCTTAATGCTCACAGCCACTGGCCCCAGCTTCTCATCCACACCAAAGTAATTGGCATGTTCTAAGGAAGAGCAGGCAAGTTCAGGGTCAGCTGTCTGGGAAGGAGGGGCCCCGACGCCCAGCAGACCTTTAGACGGGGGGACCAGGCCGGCTCTCGTGCAATCTGTGGGATGCTGGTCATGCAAACCTCATGCAGGGCCACAGACCGCCCCCCACAAGCAGAGAAACCACAAGGCCCACCTTACTGTACCACCTCTGCCAAGTCACATAACTTTTTTGAGCCTCAGTGCTCTCATCGGAGAAAAGGGGGGCCTTGACGCCACCCACAATCCGCAGCTGATGTGAGGGCAAAATGACACTACAAATCTGAAACACTCAGTGCAGTACGTGGCATGTCATCAACCCAGCATCATTGTGATAATTCCCGTGTTTGCAAAAAGGTTCACTTGCCTTGACTGCCAATTAGCCCTTGTGAAATCGTTAAGATTCTGGTCTAGAGAGCCTCCTCCCACCTGGGCTCTGCCCCTTAACAGATGTCTGGCCCCAGCCAAGTTGCTAGACAGCATTTTCAGCCGTAAAATAAAGCTAAAGGTGGACCCAGCCTTCAGCACTGTGCCAGGCACACAGTACGCACATGGTGAGTGTTGGCAATGACCATCCCCAGAGCCTGTCATCTGTCAGGGACCACGACAGGGGCCCCAGGCATCGCCTCTGTTGCACCATGTTTCTTTACCTAGGTAACTTCAACACTGCTCTTTTTTCCCTCAGGGCAACAGAGGCTTTAACCAGTCATGGGGCACACCTCCTGTTCCCACCTCTACCTGACAGCTGCCTCCTCTTTTTTTCTAAAACATGCTGCTATCTTATAACCCTTCCGGGCAAACCATTCTTCCTGATGTATAACCCAAGTACGCCGTGCTTGTGTGGGTATCCACCGGGAGTCTGTGTTGACCCAAGTCCACAAAGTCAGCATCTACCCATCACCAGAAACTGTACTGGTACACTGAATGTTTAACTGATGGTTCTTATTCTCGCCAGACCCTCTTGGCACATCAAAGGCTAATTTAAGGGCAAAATATTGTGTGTTAATTAACGCCCCAATCAGAATAGCACCTGCAAGGGGGGTGGGGGATGGGGGTTCAACACTCTCTCCAGGTGGTCAGAGAATGGAATCAACATTGTATGCCACAAATTACAGCTACCAGCTTATTCCTGAAGCAGCTACAGGGGTTGCTGCTTTTCCCGTCAATATCTAGCTCCTTGCAAATCCTAGCACTCAATAAACACTGACCAACGACTCATTTATTTACTAGCTTTGACAAAGATTCTCTGCTGGGCCAAACTTTGGTCAGACTTTGGAATCTCCTCCTATGCCCACCTGTGCTCCTCCTTGTAAAATCTAGTTTATTAAAGAACCCTGCTAAGTCAGTTTGGCAAGAACCCCACTCCCCAATATCTGAACATCCTCCACATCTGATCAGGCTCTTTGTCCTCCACCACCCAAAGGTGATGTCTGATCATCCTGGCGTGTCATCAGCAAGAATATGGTTCGGTTGGTTTACCCAGAATCTTCCTTACCCCTGACATTTCTTCTTAGTGATATCTTCCATGCACTGACCCCCACCCTGCTTCTTGGCTATAAATTCCCACTTGACCATGCTGTATTCGGAGTTAAGCCCAATCTCTCTTCCCTAATGCCAGACCCCATTGCAGTGGTCCCTATGCCTACTGTGATGGTTCTGAATAAAGTTTTCTTTACTGTGCTTTAACAAATATTATTCAACAGTTTTTCTTTTTTGAGACAGGGTCTTGCTCTGTCACCCACGCTGGAGTGCAGTGGTGTGTTCATGGCTCACTGCAACCTCTGCCTCCAGGGCTGAAGTGATCCTCCCATCTCAGCCTCCACAGTAGCTGAGACTACAGACACGTGCCACTACACCTGGCTAATTTTATAACCTTTTTTTACGTTCCCACTATACTGCCCAGGCTGGTCTCGAACTCTTGGGGTCAAGTGATCATCCGCGTCGGCCTTTGAAAGTGCTGGAATTCTGTTATTACAGGCGTTCAGCGAGGCCTTGTGCTGGGCCAAACATTTTTTTCTTTAACAGTTTTCAGGTCTACAAAATTTTTTTTAAAAAGAAAATGGCTTTTTTTTTTTTTTTTTTTTTTTT
>NW_022437008.1:3777474-3795895 GCF_009761245.1 Sapajus apella
CTCACCGCAACCTCCGCCTCCTGGGTTCAGGCAATTCTCCTGCCTCAGCCTCCTGAGTAGCTGGGATTACAGGCATGCGCCACCATGCCCAGCTGATTTTTTGTATTTTTAGTAGAGACGGGGTTTCACCATTTTGACCAGGATGGTCTCGATCTCTTGACCTCGTGATCCGCCCGCCTCAGCCTCCCGAAGTGCTGGGATTACAGGCGTGAGCCACCGCGCCCGGCCATGGCTTTTTTTTTTTAAAGCTCCATGATGAGTACTTCCTAGCTAACGAGAACTAAGTATTTTAATGTATAATCTTATTTGATTCACATTCCTTTCATGTAAGTATTTGTACATGTAGGTTGAAAAGAATGTGTTCTTTGTTGCTTAGGCACAAAGTTAATATATATAAAATGTAAAATCAAGTTCTCATTAGGTTAGTCAAATCCTTTAAATCCTTATTTTTCAGCTACTAGATCCTGTCAGTTTCAGAGAGACAGTCTATGCACTTCTCCCAGCTACGATTGTGAATTTTTCCACTTCTCCCTGTAGCCTTACCCATTTTTTTTTTTTGGTTAGGGGGACAGAGTTTCACTCTGTTGCCCAGGCTGGAGTGCAGTGGTGCAATCTCAGCTTACTGCAACCTTTGCCTCCTGGATTCAGGATATTCTCCTGCCTCAGTCTTCCAAATAGCTGGGATTACAGACACCCACCACCACGCCCAGCTAATTTTTGTATTTTTAGTGGGGACAGGGTATCACCACGCTGGCCAGGCTGGTCTCAAACTCCTGACTACACATAATCCACCTGCCTCAGCCTCCCAAAGTGCTGGGATTGCAGGTGTGAGCCAGTGTGCTCAGCCAGTCGTATCCATTTTTTAAATCTATCTACCCCTAAATCAAGTTGCCAGGTATACAAAAGTTCACAACTACCAGAATTTCTTGGCAAATTTTAAGAAACATGAAACGGCCTTCCTAGTTCCTCTAAAAAGTACTGTCAGCCTTTAAATCTATTTCATGTGATACTGATATCGCCTCATTGGCTTTTGCCTCATAAGCAACTGTCTGGAACTTCTTTTTGATCCTTTTCTTTTCCATCTTTGTGTCATTTTGTTTGTGCACGTGACATTAATATAATCTTCATTTGTCATGCAGTCTGAAGGGTAAAATGTATCACATAACTGATCAGCTATGGAACAGATACACCAAATTGAGGGCTGCCTGACACCAAGTTGGAGCTCCCGAGTCTAGACTCTGAGCCCCGTGGGACGACTTAACTGACATTTGTTATGTTTGTCAAGGACACTACTTTAAATACTTTTAAAAACTAGTTGCTGTGGGCCAGGCATGGTGACTCACACCTGTAATCCCAGCACTTTGGGAGGCCAAGGTAGGTAGATCACCTGAGGTCAGGAGTTTGAGACCAGCCTGGCCAACATGGAGAAACCCTGTCTCTACTAAAAATACAAAAATTAGCTGGGCGTGGTGGTGGGTGGCATGGGCTTGTAATCCCAGCTCCTGGGCTCCCATCTCAGACATGCATCACCTCCTGCCTGGACTACTGCAGCAGCCTCCTCCTGGTTCCCCTGTCCCCTCCCCACCCCTCACAGTCTGTTCCCCACATGCAGCTGGGGGAGGTTCTGAACACAGAAGTGGGATCAGGGCCCTTGCTGGGGGCGATGGTGGTCCCTGTAATTCCAGCTACTAGGGAAGCTGAGGCAGGAAAATCGTGTGAACCCGGGAGGCAGAAGCTGCAGTGAGTTGAGATCGCACCACCGCACTCCAGCCTGGGCAACAGAGTAAGACTCTGTCTCAAAAACAAAACAACAACAACAAACTAGTGGCTGTGGAGTATTAGCTGCTAGTACTTCCACCTCCCCCCGACCTTTTTTTTTTTTTTTAAAAGAAAAACCCTCTATTCTTGGAAAAGAGAAACTCTGTCTAGTTAAAAACCTACATTTCCCAGCCTCCTTGCACACAGGTGTGGCCACTAAGTGGGAGTGGTTGGACAGGGCTTCTGAGAAAGCTCTTTAACCCATTTGGGCTAGAGGTTGCAATTTTTTGAATTTTTTCCATGAGTGAAAAATCAGACCTTAGCAATGACCTTGACCTGCAGGACATAACTCCCACATGCTTAGCATTCCAATAATGGAACACTAGGCATAAGGTGGCTGTCTTGACAAGAGGTCTGCCTTTCTGTCCTTACCCTTTCCTCTTTTTCTCTGCCTGGAAATACAGATGTGATGGCCGGTGCTCCAGCAGCCATGATGGTGTGGGGCAGTGCAGGATCACACACTAAGGCTGACATTCCACAGATGCTGAAGACCGACCATACTAGACCTGGGCTGCTGATCTCTGGATTTCTTCACAGGAGAGACAGTCTATGTTGTTTAAGCTTGTTATTAGCAGTTATAAGGAATTCCGAATCTCTTTTTTTTTTTGAGACAGTCTCACTCTGTCACCCAGGCTGGAGTGCAGTGACATGATCTTGGCCCACTGCAACCTCTGCCACCCGGGTTCAAGCAATTCTCCTACCTCAGCCTCCCAAGGAGGTGGGATTATAAGCACATGGCACCACATCTGGCTAATTTTTTGTATGTTTAGTAGAGAGGGAGTTTCACCATGTTGGCGAAGCTGGTCTGGAACTCCTGACCTCAAGTGATCCACCTGCCTCAGCCTCCCAAAGTGCTGGGATTACAGGCATGTGTCACCGCGCCCGGCTAACAATTCTGAATCATTATAGCTGCCACCATTTAAAAATTAGGAAAGTCTACATTAAAATATCCGAGTTTCAGGAGAATCTTGAAAAGCTGGAAAGGCTTGCAACACTAGATTTGCCTGCGCGCCTTGCATGACAACAGTCAGCTGGCACGGAGCAGAAGCAACCTAGTGTCTGCCTAGCACTCCACACTCCCGCAGCGTCCTGCTGCCCCCCACAGCTGCCTGGGTTTTTGGTCGCTGCACTATGCTATGTTGTCTCCTAGGAATGCCCCACCGTGTACGAAGCCCATCTCTCCCTGATGTTAACACCTTCCAAGCATCAATGGCTTCACCTTCAAACTGGATCCAGAAGCTGCCTGCAAGATTCTTCTCCACTCATGGGCTCCCGTCTCAGACATGCATCACCTCCTGCCTGGACTACTGCAGCAGCCTCCTCCTGGTTCCCCTGTCGGCTCCCCGCCCCTCACAGTCTGTTCCCCACATGCAGCTGGAGGAGGCTGTGAACACAGAAGGCAGATCAGGGCCCTGCCCTGCTCAAAGCCGTCCTGTGGCTCCATTTCATGCAGGGTACAAACGTGTGTCCTTGCCACAGCCCACAAAATCCCAAGCAACCTGCCCCGTCACCTCTCTCTGCCTCAGCTCCATCCACTCTCCCCATCACTCTGCCCCAGCAACACTGACCTCCTGTCTGTTCCTCCAACATTCCAGGACTTATTTTTGAAATGGAGTCTCTCTCTGTCACCCAAGCTGGAGGATGGAGTGCAGCGGTTAGTCTCGGCTCATGGCAACCTCCGCCTCCTGGGTTCAAGTGATCCTCCTGCCTCAGTCTCCTGAGTAGCTGGGACTACAGGCAGGTGCCACCATGCCCGGTTAATATTTGTATTTTTGGTGGAGACAGGGTTTTGCCATGTTGGCCAGGCTGGTCTGGAACTCCTGACCGCAACTGATCCGCCCACCTTGGCCTCCCAAAGTGCTGAGATTACAGGCATGAGCCACGACACCTGGCTGTTCTACTTTTCTACTCACTGTTCTGTTCCGGGAACACTGTCTACCATCTGCACATGGTGCCTTCGGCTCAGCACTCAAACAGCACCTGCCTCGGAGGCCCTCTCTGACCTTCCTCTACTGAGATCTTCCCCCTCACCCCCCACCACCTGACACTCCATTTCCTTCTTCCCCAATTTACTCTTTTCCACTGCATTTAGCACCCTGTAATCCCTGTGTATTTTTTGTATTTATCCTGTTCTATTGTTCATCTTACCCATGAAAACATTAAGTGCTAGGAAGACAGAATTTTTGTTTTAAGCTGGTTGATACTACATCCCCAGGCTCTGGAGAGTGCCTGGCACTGAGCTGCACCAAGCCCGTATGTGCTGAGTAAATGCAGAGCTGTTGTGTCCTGTAGCTCAAGGTTTATGGAGTGTTGCTGTGTCGGACACAGGGCTGAGGCCAGGGTGGCTCTGCTCACCAGATCCTCACAGCCCCCCAGGACCGAGGCCTCTGTTCCTACCACATCCTCAGTGCCAGAGCAGAGCCTGGCACAGAGTGAACGAATGAGTAGTGGGGGGTCTCAGAGACAAGCCGCGGCCCGCCCAACCTTCCCATCCACCCACCATCCGTCACCTTTGCCCACGAAGTAGTCCTGGTAGTAGCGGGCGCCCAGGTCCACGTGCTCAATGCTGTACTGCCGGGGCCGACTCTGCGTCCGCTGCTGCTCCTTGGGCACTTCCAGCACCGAGATGCTGGCGTTGGTGCGGTAGGCGCTCAGGGCGGGCTCTGCTGGGTGGCCCTCGCCGCCGCTGGGGGAGCCCACGGACGCCCGGGAGAAGCTCACGTTGCGTTCACACTCGCCCCCGATCTCGTTGCGGAAGTGCGGGCAGCTCAGCAGCAGGTCGTTGCTATTGTCATCGCCGAGGTCCTGCTCCAGGTTCTCCTTGCAGTTCAGGTCCTCCGTGCTGGTGAAGGCCGGGTCCAGCCCTCCGAGGCTGTGAGCCCGTGAGGCCGTGAGGGAGGCCATGGCCGAGGCGGCGGAGGCGGCCGAGGCGCCCGTGGTGGTGTTCCGCCGCTGCGCCACCGACACCCTGTTGGCGGCCGCCTCGTTGAGGTCGAACAGCATGCTCTGCACGTCGAAGTGGGCGAAGCTCTTCTGACACACCCAGGGCCTGCTGGCTTCCGGGGGGCTCCGGCCCTCGTCGGCGTCCCCCGGGGACCTCCCGGACTCCCCCTCGGGTTTGCTGCTCCTCAGCTTCCGAAAGATGGACGAGTCCACCGTGTCCCCGCCGCCGAGGCCCCGCGTGGGTTTCTTCCGGACCTTCTCCTTCTCCTTCGTGGGCTGCAGCGGCAGGACGCTGTCCTTGGTGGGCTGCCCGTTGCGGGGGTCCCCTTTGGCTCCGCCGCCGCCCGCCATGAGGTGCGAGCCAGGATCTGCCCGGAGGAGCTCGGTGAGGGCCCGGCAGCCCGGCGCCTCAGGCTGCTCGCTGCGGAACTCGTTGAGGATGTCGAAGAAGCTCTGCTCAGGCACGCCCTGCACGTCAATGGACGAGGTGCTCCCATACTCCCGGAAGAGGGGCAGCGCCCCCGTGTGCCGGGCACCCCGCGGCTCCCCGGCGTCCTCCGCGTCACACTCGCTGAGGGTGATCTCGCTGCTGCTGCGGTGCCGAAGGGGGAGGAAGGCCCTGCCTGGGGACCGGGGCCACCCGTCCTGGAATTCCACGTCTTTGGACCTTCTCCTGGAGAGTCGGTGGAAGGCTTTGGACCCTGAGGAAGCCGGGGTGCTAACGGGGAGCTGTCCGTTCTGTATGCTCCTCATGGCATGGGCCATCTTGGTGGCCTTTGTGCCATCTGTGTCCTGTGAGGGGCTTGGGTTGCTCTGCTCTCTCAGGGCCTCCCGCTTGGGTGGCCAGTCGGCCACCCTTGCGCGCACGCCCATCTTGGGCATGGCCGGGGTGGTGGGGCTGGGGCGGGTGGTAGTGGTGGCTGGGCTTTCGCCAAGAGGCTGGGACATGCTGCCATTCTGGGCCCAGAATCCCATGGGAGCGTAGTCCCCTGTATGTGGCCCAGGGAGGACTTCCCCCGCCCTGGCCCCACAGCTGGTTGCCAGGTCCACACCATCACTGGGAATGGCCCGAAAGGTGGTCATAGTCCACGGGCACTGGAGTACTGCTGGCCCTGGATGCTGTGGTGTTGCTCTATGGGGTCCCCCAGCCCTCAGCCATTGTTCAGGGCCGCCAGGCCCAGGATGAAGGATGCTGGGCCCTGAAACCTGACAGGAAGGTTGTGAGCCTGTGGAGTCCAGTTCTCCACCATCGCTGTGCACAGCTGAGCCAGGACAACCTCAGGAGGCAGGTGCTGTCCTGGGTGCTCCAGACCGAGGGGCTCAGCAGCGCAGAGCAGGCAGCAGCTGTGGGTGCCGTCTGGCCAGAGGCGGCGAGGATGCTGTCCCGGTCATGCTGAAAAGGGAGAAAAGGAAAATGTGAGCTGCAATGGCCACGTTACTGCTCCCAGAAAGTGGGAAATATGACTTTTTTTCTTGACAGCTTTACTAATTAAAAAAAACTTTTTATTATGGAAATTTGCAAACATACTCAAAAGCAGAGAGAAGACTGAGTCACCCATCAGCTGCAACAAACACTATTTCCCATTCCCATTTCATCTATTCACCCAGCCTTATTACTTTCTTTGTTTCTGATAGAATATTTTAGAGTAAACCCCAGACATCAGGTCATTTTTTGTTTTTTGAGACAGAGTCTCACTCTATCACCCAGGCTGGAGTGCAGTGGCATGAGCTGGGCTCACTGCAACCTTCACCTCGAGGGTTCAAATGATTCTCCTACCTCAGCCTCCTGAGTAGCTGGAATTCCAGCACACGCTACCATGCCTGGCTAATTTTTTTGTATTTTTAATGGAGTCTGGGTTTCTCCATGTTGGCCAGGCTGGTCTCAAACTCCTGGCCTCAAGCGATCTACCCGCCTTGGCCTCCCAAAGTGCTGGGATTACAGGTATGAGCCACCATACCCGGCCAAACATCAGGTCATTACACCCATAAATACTTTAGCTGGTATCTCTAGCAGATAAGGTCCTTTAAAAAAAATCACTGCAATAACATTATCATACTCATCTACGTTAACAAGAATTCTTTCATGTCATGCACTACCCTGCCTGTATTACATTTCCCGCCATTGTCTCGCAGATGTCTTCCGTGGGCTGGGTTGCTTAAAATCATCCTCTGCTTATGCAGGTATTTTCTTAAGTCTCCTCTACAATGGCCACCTTCCTTTATTTTGATGCTCTTTACTTGTGGAAGAAAAGGGGTCACCTGTCCTGTGGATTTCCCCACTTTGAGGATCCCTGTGGTGCCACTTAACATGTTCCTCTGCCCCCTGTATTTCCTGTGAACTGGTGGCTTCACACAGAGGCCAGACTATTGTCCATCTGCTCTGCTGTTTGCTCAGCTCAGCTACTCTGCCAGAAAGGAAGTGAAAATGACAGATGAGCCAATATGAGCACCAGTGGAGTTTGGGGAGGAAAGCCGCAGAAGGAATGTCTCTAGAAATCCACGTGGTTACTACAGACTACCACTGGGTAAATCAGAGCTCATCACTTTTTCACTGAGATCTCCCCAGTGACTGCTTACTGCATTAAAACACCATCCAAACTCCTTCCCTTGCTCCATAAGCCCCAGAGGGTCTGGCCCCTGATGTCTCTCCCCATCCCTGACTAAGCTCTGACCATACTGGTCTTCATTTCTGTTCTGATGCTTCTTTTCTGTTCTGATGCACCAAGCCTTATCCAGGATATCTGATATCCTTCCTTAGTCCTTCCTGGGGTTGATTCCTTCTCATGATGTCAGTTCTTTCATGGAGACTTCCGGCCGGGCGCGGTAGCTCACGCATGTAATCCCAGCACTTTGGGAGGCCCAGGCAGGCAGATCGCTTGAGCCCAGCAGCTGAAGACCAGCCTGATCAACATGGCAAAACCCCATCTCTACTAAAAATACATAAATAAGCTGAGTGTGGTGGCATGTGCCTGTAGTCCCAGCTACTCAGGAGGCTGAGGTAAGAGGATCGCTTGAACCCAGGAGGTTGAGATTGTGTGAGCCATGATCATGCCACTGCACTCCAGCCTGGGCAACAAAGTGAGACCCTGCCTCAAAAAAAACAAAAAAAAGAAAGAAAAAAACCTCCTAAAACAAACAAACAAAAACCTAAAAACTTCCCAAATCACTGTATAGAGATAGAGAAGCCCCACCTTCTGGAAGCCTTTCTTTTTCTTTTTCTTTTTTTTTTTTTTTCTTTTTTTTTGAGACAAAATTTCACTCTTGTTCCCCAGGCTGGAGTGCAATGGCACGATCTCGGCTCACCGCAACCTCTGCATCCAGGGTTTAAGCAATACTCCTGCCTCAGCCTCCCCAGTAACTGAGATTACAGGCATGTGCCACCACGCCTGGCTAATTTTGTATTTTTAGTAGAGGCAGGGTTTCTCCATGTTGGTCAGGCTGGTCTCGAACTCCCAACCTGAGGTGATCCACCCACCTCCGCTTCTCAAAGTGCTGGGATTACAGGCATGAGCCACCGCCCCCAGCCTGAAAGCCTTTCTTAATTACCCACTCTACTTTCTTCCAATTTTTCTTAGCAGTTGTACATTCTGTCTACTGGCTGTGTCCACCACTCAGATGTTGGTTGGCTCCATAATGGCAGGGATGTCTGCTGTTCACGGCTGCATCCGCAGTGCCTAGAACAGTGTCCAGGACATTTGTTCAGGATTTATCATATGTACAAGTGAACAGATGGCCTCTGCCTAATTGGAGGTATAAGTACCTCCTGATTTGCAGGCCCCTGGGGAAGGGAGTTTGTGCTTCTGTCCAACACAGAAAACACTCTGTGGGGTCACTTCCCTTTGTCTCCACCTTGAACTTCTAGATGATGAACACCCTGCTGGAGAGGAAGGGGAAAGTGGGTCGCCGTCTGTGATGGAACCTGTTGACTGCCCAGCAGCCGTGCCCCTCCCTCCTGCCAATAGAAGTGATTTTTCTCAGGGCAGGAGAGTGCTGCTTTGGGCTAGGCACTCAGCTCAAGGTGACCTCTAACTTTTCATTCCCTAGGAATCTAGAGCTGGATGCAGCTATTCTTGGTCAATGGCTATTGGTGCTTCCTGTGTGAGAAGGTAGTAGGCCTCTTCTGCGTGTTTGTGTCTGTTTGTGTGTGTGTGTTTGCATATGTATGGGGGCTTTTCCTATTTGCGCCCAGAGGTATAGAGTGAAGTGGCAGAGACCATGAGGGAAGCTCAGAGCAGATTCAAGGAGCAAAATAGCAAGGAGAGCCTGCAGCCTCTGAAAAAGTAGGCGTCAGAGGGGGGCGGGTGGGGAGTGGGGAGCAATGGAGAGCCCCTCTTCCTGGTGCTCCACGAGAACACAAACAATCCTGAAGATGCTGCAGGGAGGCAGCACAGGGATGGGCTAGAGAAGAGGGAGGAGGCTGGAGGGCCCGCAGGGTCGGGATGCCTCAGGGAGACAGGAGAGAGGCCAAGAGGAGCCTGCACTGACCTGGACAGCAGGGTTTCTGCCAACCAAGGCTTGCTGGGGTGTGGATGTCAGATCATCTGATTTTTCAAGAGAAATCAGAAATCTAGAATTGCATGCAACATCTCCCAATTTGGAAAGCAAAAATACTGGCTGGGCATGGTGGCTCAGGGCTTAGAATCCCAGCACTTTGGGAGGCTGAGGCAGGCAGATTGCCTGAGGTGAGGAGTTTGAAACCAGCCAGGCTAACATGGTGAAACCCATCTCTACTAAAAATACACAAATTAGCTGGGTGTGGTGGCGCATACATGTAGTCCCAGCTACTTCGGAGGCTGAGGCAGGAGAATCACCTGAATCCAGGAGGCGGAGGTTGCAGTGAAATGAAATTGCGCGACCGCACTCCAGCCTGGGTGACAGGGCAAGATTCCATCTCAAAAAAAAAAAAGGAAAGAAAAGAAACGAAAAGCAAAAACAACAGAAGCAACAACAATCATGCAGAGATGACTGGAAGAATTTTCAAGAAACTGCTAATAATGCTTGCCTCTCTGTGTCTGTCCCCATCACTCCCAAGTCCTTCCCCTGCTCCATTGTTCTCCTTAGCACTTATGAACAGGCTTACTTCTTTCTCTTACTCATTTTTATTTTTTTAGAGACAGGGACTTCCTCTGTTGTGAAGGCTGGAGTACAGTGATACAATCATAGCTCACTGCAGCCTTGAACTCCAGGGCTCAAAATATCCCCCTGCCTCAGGCTTCTGAGTAGCTAGGACTACAGATAACGTTACCACGCCCAGCTAATTTTTAAATTTTTGGTAGAGGTGGGGTCTCACTACGTTGCCCAGGCTGGTCTTAAACTCCTGGGCTCAAGCAATCCTCCCACCTCAGCCTCCCAATGTACTGGAATTACAGGCATGAGCCACCGTGCCCAGCCTCCTCAATGATTTTCTCATTGGCATCTGGGAACTCATCTGCTACCTCTGGTTGGCAGAAGTTGCTTCTCCTGATACCTTAACATTGTTTAAGCCATACTCTTTCTAAAATTATCAAACCATCCTTTGCTGGCATTAAATTCTCCAGCTTGAGATCCTTCTCCTTCCTTTTGCTTTAGCTTGCCACATAATGACTTCACCTTTTCTTGAAGCAAATTAAAGTCTATAGGTATGCCTTTCTTATAGCAATCCAGTATCCTCATAGAAGCTGCATTTGCAACATGAGATAAAAATATATTTTGTAAAAAGTGCAAGGTTTTTGTGCCTGCTGGCATAGGTGCAGCGACAGCTTCATGAACTTCCTTTCCATTTATTACGATGGTCCTCACATTACACTCATTGATATGGAAATGGAGGTCTGCAGCTGCAGTTGCCTGCCATCAATGGCACATATCAAGCAATTGCATATTTTCTTGTAATGTTATGACTTTTCTCTGCTTCTTGGGAAAACTTCCAGCATCACTAGTGACACTTTGTATGAGTCCTCTGGGGTTATTCAGGGTTTACGGTGTTGCACTAAACATGATGAAAAATACGTGAGAACCTCCAGGGATCACTTTTTACTGCAATATGCAATTTGCTGGAGAGACAAACTGCTCACGCGGAGATGATTAGTGTCACACGGTGTTTTAATGGATACTCACAACACTTGAGCTCACTGCAGTGGCAACAGGAGGTAGTCACGAAACTATTACAGTAGTGCAGTGTGTGCTGCAGTTAATTTCGCACAGTTATGATTTAACTCTGTATGTTTATGTTTGTTTACATTTCTCTTGGCTTGGCAATGTGTTTGTGTGTGTAAGTTTTGAGAAATTTTAACTTTTTAGAATGCATTTGTGTACATTTTCTGGTAGTAAATAATAAAATAGACTAATATGCATATATATTTTATGTATTCATGATATACTTTTTTTTTTTTTTTTTTAATGTTTTTAGGCTATGTGATTCACCTGTAAGTTCTTTTCTTTCTGGTTTTTTTTTTTTTGAGATAGAATCTTGCTCTATCACCCAGGCTAGAATGCAGTGGTGCCACCTCAGCTCACTACAACCTCCACTTCCCAGGATCAAGCGATTCTCCTGCCTCAGCTTCCCAAGTAGTTGGGATTATAGGTACCTGCCACCACGCCCGACTAATGTTTGTATTTTTAGTAGAGATGGGGTTTCACCATGGTGGCCAGGCTAGTCTCGAACTCCTGACCTCAAGTGATCCACCTGCCTTGGTCTCCCAAAGTGCTGGGATTACAGGCGTGAGTCACCATGCCCAGGGCTGCAAATTCTTTTCAAATAGTTGCAAATATCTAAAAAATGTTTAATGCATTTATTGAAAAAAATTCATCTCTAGGTAGATCCACGCAGTTCCAACCCATGGTATTCAAGGGTAAAATGCACTTCCTAAGAACATTAACAATAAAAACCTCGATGAAGCCGGGCACAGTGGCTCATGCCTATAATACCAGCACTTTGGGAGGCTGAGGCAGGAGGACTGTTTGAGCCCAGGAGTTTGAGACCAGCCTTGGCAATATAATGAAACCCCATCTCCACAAAAAATTTAAAAAATTTTTTAGCCAGGCATGGTGGTGCGCACCTGTAGTTCCAGCTACTTGGGAGGCCAAGGCTGCAGTGAGCTGTGATTGTGCCACTATACTCCAGCCCAGGTGACGGAGCAAGACTCTGTCTCAAAAACAAACAAACAAACAAACAAACAAAAAAAATATAACAACAAGAAAAACACCACATACACACACACCATGAGGGTCCATAAAATATGAGTAGGTCACACGGGCAGGGGTTGCTAGTTTGCCAGAGAAAAGTGAAATTATTTTATCTACGGTGTTTATTGTCTCCATTCTAAACTGTCAGTTACAGATTGGCAAGAGTGTTTGCTTGAAAGCCTGAACCTTGCCCCACACTCCCCTGTGCTGGGCACCAGATCCCCGGTCAAGCTGGGATGATGGCCCGCTTGAGGGCGCTGCCTGTCCTCAGCAGACAAGCCTGTATTGTGGCTCCACCTTCAGAGTGCAGAGTGCAGAGCGGGGATTAGTCCTTTGAGGCCACACTTAGGCTGGCTGGGAAAACCAGTGGCCCAGATGCGACCCTGACTTGCTTATGCAAGCACCTCCTGACAGATGGGCTTTGCTAATGGCATCTGTTTCCAGCTCAGAAACCCTCAATCCGTTCTGCTCCCTTCTGTGAACATACACAGATGTTCTTGCAGGCCTTGGTCTCTCTGCACAAATCCCTTCTCCTAGCAGGTGCAGCCTTCCTGTGACATTCAGAGGCTGCGTGGCACCCACAGCTTCTGGGTTTCAGAGGGTGCACGCTGGTCTCTTTCTAGCTGTCTTCTACTGAGCTCCTCCTTCCTAAAAGCACCTGGACCTTCCTGATGGGGAACACCCGCCATGAGAGCAGCACAGCACAGGCAGGAACCAGACTGCCTGGGCTCAATCCTGGTGTGCCATGCACAAGTTACGGAGACAGTGACTCAGTTTCAATCTGTAAAATGGGTATAATGCCACCTGCCCCATGGCCACTGCTCTTACTTCAGCTCTGTTGTTTATCTCTGGCAGGAGCTCTTCCCCTTTCTCCACAATTACAGAAGCACAGTTGGGGTGGGCGCAGGATGTGGGCTTGGTCGGCCCAGGGTCCTCCCCAGGGCTCTGTGTGAGGTTTCTAAGCACATGTGAGGCTGGAAAGTGTCCTTGCAGGGGAAGGGACAGTGGACCTGGCTTCTCCTGTGTAGTGACTTTTGCTGGGGACCCCTGGTTTCATCCCTACAAAGCTTCCTTGTCTCCTCCCTGTTTTCTAAGATTGCTCCTCCAGCCTCCTGCTGATTCTGTACGTCCTCGATGAATTCTGATTTGGCCACAGACTGTCAAGCGTGGCTTTTGCTAGCTGGCATCAGAGGACCCCGAGTGACACATGGTGCTGTGTGAAGGATGGCAGCCGGGGAACTGTAGATGGGAAAAACTAGGGCAGCCTGGGAGACAACAGCAAAATGAGGAGTGAGTTTAGCAGTGGGAGCAAGTCAGTTGGGATGCAATTGGCTGCAAGTAACAAAAGACTATCCAACGGTGGCTTGCCAAGTGAAGACATTTAGTCATCTCGTCACCAGGAGGCCAGGTATGGCAGCTCCAGGCCTGATGGGAAAACTGGACAGTGACATCAGGCATGTGCCCCCATTCCTTCTGCCTCCCTTGTGTGCTATAGACTTGAGCAAGTCTCTGGCTTGCTGAGTCACGGTCACAAGCTGGTGGCCACAGCCACACTTCCCACTGAACCATGGTCAAGGGGGAAAGACAGGGATGGTAAGGGCACTGCTATGACCCTAATCAGGAAGGAGAATCTTTCCTAGAACATTTCCCTTACTGCAATCCTTTATGTCCTACTGGCTAGAATGTGGACACACAGCCACTCCCATTGCAAAGGAATCTGGGAGAACCAGAATCTGCAGCATCCTGATTGCCTCTGGGCAAGTGGGCACTTACCGGGGTCTGTTAGAAGCAACCAATGGTGTATCTGTGGATATAAATGCTCCCAGATGGCCCCTGCAACAAGCAGGCAAGCACCACGGCCTTGGTGTCTTGGCTCCAAAAAGCCCAACTCTGTGAGAGCCGCAATGTCTGCCAGACGCTCACAGCGCATGGCTGGGTGCGGAGGCTCACGCCTGTAATCCCAGCACTTTGGGAGGCCGAGGTGGGTGGATCATGAGGTCAGGAGTTCAAGCCTGACCAACAGGGTGAAACCCCGTCTCTACTAAAACTACATAAATTGTAGTTCGTGGTGGCAAGAGCCTGTAATCCCAGCTACTGAGGAAGCTTGAGGCAGGAGAATCACTTAACCCAGAGGCAGAGGTTGCAGTGAGCCGAGACTGTGCCACTGCACTCCAACCTGGGTGACAGAGCAAGATGCTGTCTCAATTTTTTTTTTTTTTAAAGCTCACAGGGCACAGCATAGGGAAACACAAGGGCCCTCCAATGTGGACATTTGTGGTTTGCTTTCCCTGTTGCCAGGAGTCCTTTTTCCAACAGTCTAGACTTCCCTTTGGGAGCCTACCCTCTCCACTGGCCACCCAGTGGGTTAGAGGTAGGGTTCCTTCCCCAGCTCTGTAGCAAACCATGTGGCCCGATCAGAACCAGTGAGGCCCGTGATGTCTTTGCCAGGAGTGCTGGAACTGAAGACTGTGCTTTTCTCTTTAACCCTATGTCTGAGAAGATGTGCGGGATGGAGTCGCTGAGGCCATCTCGTAACCACGAGAGAAGAGCTATCTGAATGGGACTGAGGGTTAGAATCTGGGGCTGTAGTCATCATTTGAGTCTCTGTGTCAAGTTGGACACAAAGTCAGCCCTACTCCATTTCCCACCATTGGACATTTTAGTTATAAAACAAAACAACAATGAAAACATAAACAAAAGCCAGGATCTACAACAGCAACTACCATGAATGGGAATCCTTCCATGGCCCAGGTCCTTTCCTGAGCACTTTACACCTGTCAATTGCTATGCATTAACCCTTTCAGCAACCCCATGAAGTAGGATCATCATTACCTCCATTTTACAGATGAGGAAACTGAGGAGTAGAGAGATGAAGTAATGTGCCCAAGGCCACATGGCTATGAGTTGACTGAGTGGGGACTTAACCCCAGCCCCTTCATACCTCAAGTCAGATAGTCCCAAGTTCAAGCCCCGGCCTTCTCTGCAATCACAGGCAGCGTCTGGACCTCTGTGATTCTCACTTAACTTTGTGTTGCCAATATGGAAAACATCTCCAGCTCCAACTGCCTGCTGAGTTCCAAATTCACCTACCCACCTGATTACTTTACCTTACCACCTACACATCTCACATGCACTGCAACCCAACATTCTCAACCAGAACTCTTGATTGCTCCCCATCCACAAAATGTGTTTCTTCTTGGAACAGGTGGGATGAGCTAAGTTATGCCGCAGTAACAAATGATCCCAGATGCTCAGGGGCTTTCACAAGAGGCTTGGTTCTTGCTCACACTGCCTGTCCATCACAGGCTGCCTGAAGGCCCTGTTCATGCCAACTTCACTCCCAGCAGACAAAGCAGCCCTCACCTGGGACCCTGCTGATTGCAGAGGAAGGAGACATGGTTGAACCAAGCAAAGGCCCTTCTGGCTCCTGTTCAGAAACAACACAGGCACTCCTCACATTTCATTGGTCAACCCAGGCCACACATCCAAGACTGATGTCCACAGGGTGGGACACCAGAATGTGTGTCAGCTCAGGAATGGAACTGGCCATCTGCTTTTTTTTTTTTTTCCTTTGAGATAGAGTTACGCTCTATTACCCAGGCCAGAGTGCAGTGGCGCAGTCCTGGCTCACTGCAACCTCCACCTCCCAGGTTCAAGCAATTCTCTTGCCTCAGCCTCCTGAGTAGCTGGGACTACAGGCAGGCACCACCACACATGCTAATTTTTTTTTTTTTTTTTTTTTTTTTTGTAGAGATGAGATTTCACCATGTTGGTCAGACTGGTCTGGAACTCCCGACCTCAGGTGATTCACCTGCCTTGGCCTCCCAAAGTGCTGGGATCACCAGCCTGCCATCTGCTTCTTTTGCGTCTCAAAGGAAAGGCACCTCCTTCCATTCAATGGCTCAACCTGGAAGTGTCACTGTCATTCTCCATGCTTCCTCTCCCTCACTCCACACTCCACCCCTGATCCAATCCTGAGGGCTACCCACCCCCCAACAGCAGATCTAAGTCCATCCTTCTCTCCCACCACCCACCCTAATCTGAGCTGCCACGACTTCTCATGAGATGATTGTACCTCGGGGACGATGGTGTCCCTGCTTCTGCTCCTCTTCCTGCCAAGAGCCCTTCTCCACACAGCGGGCAGAGCAACAAGAGGGTGAAACTCAAAATCCCCGCTGCACCCGCAAGCTCTCTTCACCATTCCCCGTGCGTTCAGAGCCTGGGCCAGGACGTCCTTGTTTCTTCAGTTTGCTTGCCTTTGTGCAACCCTTCCTGCTCCTCTTTCCTGTGCCTTAGCAGTTCCTCAAGACTCGTGTGACCTTTCCTCCTCACCAGCCTTGTCAATCTCCAGCCTGAGCTCTCAAACCACTCTGCACTTCTCTTTGGGGGCACCTGTATGATTATATGTCATTTGCTATGTCTTGAATCATTTGCCATATGTGAGGCTTGTGAGGGCACTGCATGTAAGAGTCTGAACGGGAGCCCGCATCACCAGCACGGGCCTAACACACTGATGGCCATTCATAAATATCCACTAAAGCCAGGTGTGGTGGTGCACGCCTGTAGTCCCAGCTACACGGGAGGCTGAGGCCAGGAGTGTGAGGCTACAGTGCACTACGATCACGCCGGTGAACAGCTACTGCACTTCAGCCTGGGTGGCACAGTGAGAGACCCTGTCTCTAAAAAAATAATTTTCTAAATAAATATCTGATGGGGCACGGTGGTTCACGCCTGTAATCCCAGCACTTTGGGAGGCAAAGGTGGGTGGATCACCTGAGGCGAAGAGTTTGAGAGGAGCCTGACAAACATGGAGAAATCTCAGGCCAGGGGTTTGAGATCAGCCTGGCCAACGTGGCAAAACTCTGTCTCCACTAAACATACAAAAAAATTAGCTGGGCATGGTGGTGCATAGCTGTAGTCCCAGCTACATGGGAGGCTGAGGCAACAGAATCGCTTGAACCTGGGAGGTGGAGGTGGCAGTGAGCCGAGATCATGCCACTGCACTCCAGCCTGCAGTGATAAAGTGAGACTCTGTTTCTAAATAAATAACTACTGAATGACCGGATGGATGACACCCTCACTCAGGACCAGGGAGTACTGGCTCAGTCGGGGTCTGTGACCCAAGGCAAGCATGGCTTGCTTGGTGCCTGAGTGTGTCCTTCCCTGGGAGGCAGCACACCCAAGAAGCTGAAAGCAATGCTTGGAGACCACGTGTAGGGGTGGGATGGGTTGTCCTTTCACAGGCCTTTGATTGGAGGTGGAAGGACCCACTGGGTGTCCAGGGCGGCCCTGATGTGCTCTAAGCATCTCCCTTTCACAGAAACATGATCCAGTCACAGCAATGGAGGCTCAGCGGGGCTCAAGAACTCTGGAGGGCTCAGGGATGTGGCATCAAGTCTGAGCGCTCCTCTCCAAGGCCCAGGTGGAATGAGGACTCCTCCAGGCATGCATCCAGTGACTCAGCAGTCTCTGGGCACGTACAAGTCATTTGTTTATCCAGGAAGAACGAGTTAGTCCTTAAAATGCATCCATCCATCCATTCACTCACACAACAAACACCTACCATGTTCTTATACATCCCTCAGAAAAGTTCTTACAGCCAACAAAGCCCTAAAAACGTATGCATTTATTCACCATTTACCAGTCATGTATAACTCATTCATTCATTCTACAAGCACCAAACACTCAAAATCCATTCATGTATTTAGTATATGTCTTAGGCACCCACTACATACCAATGCTGTGGGTGCTAAAGATACATCTCTGAGCAGGACAGACTGTGCCCCTCCCTGCTCTCATGAATGGACCTCCAGTAGAGAAAAGCCAGAGAAGTAAGATAGAATTTCCAAGGTGGCCAGCATTGTAAAGGTTATAAAATGTCTGGGTGCAGTGGCTCATGCATGTAATCAAAGCACTTTGGGAGGCTGAGGTGGGAGGATCGCTTAAGCCCAGGAGGTCAAGGCTGCAGTGAGCTGTGATTGCACCACTGTTCTCCAGCCTGGGTGACAGAGCAAGACTCTGTCTCAAAAATAAATAAATAAATAAATAAATAAATAAACAAATAGGACTGAAGATTACTCTAGCTGGCAAGGGGTCAGGAAGACTCCTTGAAGGTGGTGTCTTAAGCCAGGATCTGCATGAAGAGAGGGTAGATGCCATGGATGAGCAGTGAAGCTGGGAACAGCCAGTGTCCAAAGCCAGATGGGGATGCTCAGGGGACTGGTTCTCCCTGCCAGCTGTACAATAGAGGCACCAGAGGAGCTTTTTAAAAATATGGGTGTCTGGGTCAGGCACAATGGCTCATGCCTGTAATCCCAGCACTTTGGGAGGCCCAGGCGGGCTGATCACTTGAGGTCAGTGTCACCCAGACCAGAGTGCAGTGGCGTAATCTCAGCTCACTGCAACCTCTGCATCCTGGGTTAAGAGATTCACCAGCCTGGCCAACGTGGTAAAACTCCATCTCTACTAAAAATAAAAAAAAAAAAATTAACCAGGTATA
>NW_022437008.1:3795995-3846577 GCF_009761245.1 Sapajus apella
TTCTAGCTACCTGGGAGGCTGAGGTAGGCAAATCGCTTGAACCTGGAGGTGGAGGTTGCAGAGTTGAGATCACACCACTGCACTCCAGTGCCTGGGCAACAGAGCAAGACCCCGTCTCACAAAAATAAAAAATAAAAATATAGGTGTCTATTCATACCCCACTCCCAGAGATTCTGAATCAGCTGGTTGGAGTGGGGCCTGGGCCTCAGTGCCTCTTAAAAGCTCAGCAGCTGATTCTATAGTGCAGCCTTAGCTGAGGACAGAAGGAACAGAGAAAGCAGACAGAAGAGGGCCTGCCTCCATGCCCAGAGGGGCTGCACATCCCACAGGCCAGGCAGGTGACAGGAGCCAGGACACGAGCTACAGCAGGCCCAGCAAGGAGGCAGGAATGCAGGTGTGCTTGGGAGGACTGCCAACAGGGGTGGACACTCCTGAAAGGGTCACAGATGGTGGCAGTCATGGTTATGAAGGGCACTGATGACCTTGGTAGGAGATATTTGAGGGGTCCGCTGATTCAGAGAGCCTTGTCCTCGCCTCCCTTCCCTTGTCCCTCCCATGCTGTCTGTCCCTCTACAGGCCAGGCGGAATTCTCCCATTCCTCCCTCTGCTGAGCTCCCAGGGGTGGACATGCACCCTTGACTATGGGACTTAGCCTCTGAGCATCTTTTGCCTTCCCTAGACTGTGAACAGGTGCACGTCTGGGGTGGGCTGGGATCTAACATATTTGTCCTCACGTGTGGGCGGGGCAGTGGAGAGGAATAATATGGTGACGACGGTATTAAACATAAGGTCAACACTGATGAGCTCTCCCGACGTGCCAGGTTCGGGGCTACACACTGGTGTGTATTAACTGGTGTGTTATAATAACTCTGTCAAGTAGAGGCTTCTTTTTCCTTTTAAATACATTTCTTTTTTCTTTTTTGAGACAGGGTCTTACTCTGTCACCCGGACTGGAATGCGGTGGTGCAATCATAGCTCACTACAACCTTAAATTCCTGGGCTCCGGCAATTCTCCCACCTCAGCCTCTTGAGTAGCTGGGACTACAGCCGTGTGCCACCATACCTGGCTAATTTTTTTATTTTAAAATTATTTTTGTGGAGATGAGGGCTCACAAAACCTCAAACCGAGTAACTGGGACTACAGGTATGTGCCAGCACACCGGGCTGAGTCTGGATTTTTTTTGTGGAGACAGGGTCTTGCTATGTTGCCCAGACTGATCTTGAACTCCTGGACTCAAGTGATCCTCTCATCTTGGCCTCCCAAACTGCTGGGATTACAGCTTGAACCCCTGGCCTCAAGTGGTCCCCCTGCCTTGGCCTCTCAAAATGCTGGGGTTACAGGTGTGAACCGCCACATCCGGCCAAGCAGGGACTTCTGCCATGCCCATCTTATAAGTGGGGCAGAGGTTACAAGGGGCAGGTGGGATTCAAACCTCAACAGTCTACCTGCCACCCCTTTGCCCTGTGCTCCAAATAAAAGATAAAATCGTTCAAGTGAGTGTGCTGTTGGGAACATGTGATGCAAGTATCTTCAAAATTCATTCACAAGGACAAAATTCTAGCAAGTCAGCAACAGCTTAGTGGATTGCACACTAGGAATCTGGTTTTTCCCGTCTTCCCCGACCTTACTGGAAGTTTGAGCATACAAGGGACCACTACAGAGCTCCCTCAGGAAATAAGATGGATGGAGATCTCAGAAATCTCATTAGCAAGTGCCGCGACAGGAGAGACTCTGTTCCACTGGCTGGAAGAGGAATGAGTGGAGTCTCGGCCATGGCGGTGAAAGCCAGCACTTCCACATTTAACATCAAAGAACCCAGAGGACTGGTATTCCTTTCTCTTTCTTTCTTTCTCTTTCTTTCTTTTTTTTTTTTTTTTTTTGTTGTTGTTGTTGAGACAGAGTTTCGCTGTGTCACGCAGGTTGGAGTACAGGGGCATAATCTCGGCTCACTACAACCTCTGCCTCCCGGGTCAAGCGATTCTCTTGCTTTAGCCTCCCAAGTAGCTGGGATTACAGGCGAGTGCCACCACATCTGGCGAATTTTTTATATTTTTGGTAGAGATGGGGTTTCACCAGGTTGGCCAGGCTGAACTCAAGTGATCGCCCGCCTCGGCCTCCCAAAGTGCTGGGATTATAGGCATGAGTCAGCACGCCAGGCCTCATTCTATTTGTTTTAATCCAGCAATTCCGCTTCCAGAAATGTCTCTTAGATAATAACACCAGTCTCTATCAAAACAGGTACACGATGATTTGACTGTATTACACTGCTGTAATACAGAAGAACTGAGAATAGCCCAAATGCCCACAAGCACAAGACCAGTCAAGTGGATCTGGGTGCCTCTATGCCAGGGAATACAAAGTATCTGTACAAAAAGAGACTGAGGCCAGGCCAGTGGCTCAGGCCTGTAATCCGTCTCAGCCCTTTGGAAGGCTGAGGCAAGAGGACCCCTTGAGGGCAAGAGTTCAAGACCAACCTGGATAACATCGCAAGACCCCATCTCTACAAAACAAATTTTTTTTTTTAAAATTTGCCAGGTGTGATGATGCATGCCTATAGTACCAGCTACTCAAGAGGCTGAGGTGGGAGGATCACCTGAGTCCAGGAGTTCAAGTCTGCAGCTTGCTATGATCTCCTCAAGAGATCAAGGCTGGGCAACAGAGCAAGATGGTATCTCAAAAACAAATAAATAAATAAATAAAATGCAAAGTAGAGCTATGTGTAATGCATGCAAGATGTCCACGTGGCCCCCAGTGAGTGAGCACAGCTTACACTTGGTGCGTGTTCACCGCATGCCAAGCACGGCGTGAAGGGCTTTTGGCGGAGTAACTCATCTCATCCTCATAACCCTGTGAGGAAGGGATGAACAGCATCCTCATTTATTTCTATTTTCATTTTAGTTTTTGAGATATGGTCTCACTCTGTCACCCAGGCTGGCGTGTGATGGCGCAATCATTGCTCACTGTATCCTTAAATTCCTGGGCTCACGCGATCCTCCCCTCTCAGCCTCCTGGGTAGCTGGGACTACAGGTACATGTCACCACGCCCAGCTAAATTTTTTTTTTTTTTTGGGTACTTTTTGTAGGGATGAGGTTTTGCCCAGTTTGGTCTCAAATTCCTGAGCTCAAGCAATCTGCCACCTTGGCCTCCCAAAGTGCTGGGATTAAATTAAAGGCATGAGCCACTGCACCGGGTCCCATCCTCATTTTAAAGCCAATGCAACTATGGCCAGAGAAATTGAGTACCTCGCCTGAGGTCACACAGATAGAAAGGGTGAAGCTGGGATTTGAACCCAGGCAACCCATCTTGATAGTGGCTATTCTTTTACTCGATGCTGCCACTGTGAAGGGAAAGAAGCAAGCTGCACAAGAGTTCATGGAGTATGACCCCATTTGCTTTCAAAAAGAAAGAGGGGAACAGAGAACTTGTTAGTGTGTATTTCACAGGACTTCTTCCAGAACTTTCTCTGTGGATCTATAAGGAAATACAAGTGCACAGGGGAGGAGTGTCTGAGGCTGGGATTAAGTTTGCAGTTTTAAAAGTTGGCATGCAGCTGGGCATGGTGGCTCACGCCTGTAATCCCAGCACTTTGGGAGGCTGAGGCAGGCAGATCACCTGAGGTTGGGAGTTCGAGACCAGCCTGGCCAACATGGTGAAACCCCACCTCCACTGAAAATACAAAAAAAAAATTAGCCAGGCTTGGTGGCGGGTGCCTGTAAACCTGGAAGGTGGAGGTTGTAGTGAACTGAGATCGCACCACTGCACTCCAGCCTGGGTGACAGAGTGAGACTCCGTCTCAAAAAAAAAGCACGTGAGGGACAATATGAGCAGCGTGAGAGCCACCCCTTGCAAAGCCCTTACCTTCTAGAAGTCAGAAATGGGGAGAGACTTCCAAGCTGCACAGTTAGAGCTCTCTGCCTGAGGGCCCATGGAGTCTGAACAATTTGCATCTTTCCAAATGGCAGAATCCTCTGTGGCCTGGTGACACGCTCCCACCCAGAGCCAATGAGTAAAGGACAGTGCACCCCACCTTGTTTTCACATACTTCCCCAGGTAAACAGAGGCTGAATTGCCCCAAATGCTTAAACTGAAATGTCTCTTAATTTTGCTACCTAGTATAACTGGACTTTATTTATAGGTTAAATGTTCATATGATTAGATGCTTACGAAGAGAGATGAAATTTAAAAAAATAAAGGGGTGAATACCTCCAGAGCTGTCTCTCTCACTTGTCACCAGATGCTGGAGGTCTCTCCTGGTGTGGTGGCTGTAGCAGAGTGGATAGAAGCAAAGCCCACCTTGGTTCAATTCCCAGCTCCATCATTTAACTAGCTAGACCTTGGGCAGGTGACCTAGGCTCCCTATGCCTCAGTTTTCCCATCTGTAAAATGGAGGCAATAATACAGCTTAACTCTTAGGAAAGATGTGGGTTAATAAATGCCACGGCTTAGAATATCCCTGGCTTGCAGTGATAAATAAGTATTGGCTATTATAATTTTTTCTTTTTTCTTTTTCTTTTTTTTGAGACAGAGTCTCACTCTGTTCCCCAGGCTAGAGTGCAGTGGTGTGATCTTGGCTCACTGCAGCCTCTGCCTCCCGGGTTCAAGCAATTCTCCTGCCTCAGCCTCCCAAGTAGCTGGGATTACAGGTGCCCACAACCACGCTGGCCTAATTTTTCTATTTTTAATAGAGATGGGGTTTCGCCATGTTAGCCAGGCTGGCCTCAAACTCCTGACCTCAGGTGATCCTTTCACCTCGGCCTCCCAAAGTGCTGGGATTGTGAGCCACCGCACCTGGCCTTCATTTTTTCTTATATAATAATCCTTTTTAAAAAAATCTCAAGCAAACCAAATGTGACCTGGTGAGGAACCCTCATTCCTCTGGGCTGAGGGGCCCAGCAGCCTAGGGTGGCTTATCTTGAGCAAAGGCTCCTTTCTGGCAGCCCCAGTGCCAGGGCCACAAGGGGGTGTCCCTCAGAGTCTCTGTGTGGTTGGCTGGGTTAGGGGAGGCTGTGGTGACCTCCCTTGAAGCACATGTGGATTGAGCAGCTTGTTCCAATTCTGGGCACAGTCCCATTCACTCTAATGAGACTTTGAAATGCAAAGCTGGAAAGGGTTGCTTCCTGGAGTATGGGCACACAGGCCAGGCCCACCCAGGAGCTACAGCCGTGTTTGTAGAGCGCTGATGATGTGATGCAGTCAGGCGAGGGGCCTGATGGGGCGGAGGAGAGGCCTCTGTTGTTGGTAAGGCCCCTTCTGGGTACTTAATTGGGGGCATAATCAGCGCTCCAGGCTTCCCTGCAGGGATCCCCCTGGCTTCAGCCAGGCTCACTATCAAGCCGCAGGCCTTGGTGTGGCTGTGCTATTTCTTTTAATATTAATTTTTTTTCAGTGAACAGCTGCTGCCCTAAACCTGCTGAGTGTCCCCACTATCATCATGTGGGGAACACTGGGCCCCATGGGGGCTGCTATGACCCAGCGTCTGGGTCCGCTCCCGTGGCTAGACTGATGGTTCAATATTTAGTATGTCCCCCTCCAGGGCTCACTCCTGTGGCCAGACCAAGCCTCCTTTAGAAGACAGTATCTTGTCAGCATGGAGCCTGACCTGCAAACTAATCCCAGCTAATTGCCACTGAAACCTGCTAAGATCACATCTGTTGGGCCTGGAGATTAAATCAATATTTGACAATCTTGATTAAATAGAGCCAGGGAATCCTTGTAAAAGAACATCTGTTAAAGCCCCATTCTTTCCGTCCTGCTGCTGGGCGCCAGGCTGAGGGGGGCTCCGGCTCTGCTTGTCCCAACCTGAGGATGGCTCTAGGCTGAAGGGATGGGGGGCGGCAGTGGGACCAACCCAGAATGTCATGGTCAGGAAGGCTCCCTGCAGTGGGAGGGCCGGTGGGGGCAGAGCTGGATACACACAGCTGGGCCTTGTTATCCAGGTTGGCGGTGTGGGGAGGAGCCCAGCTGCTGACAGTAATCATCCATCATCTTAACTGGCCCCTGACCCAGGGCTGTCAGGAGCCAGGCCCTGTGCGGAGCACATGACACCATGACACAAACCATGGCACTAAAGCCTTCTAATTACCCACTACTGTCACCCTTGCTTCACAATGGGGTTCAGAGAAGAGAAGGAGAGGAGGGGCTGGGATATGAACCTGGAATTGGCTGGCTCCAGAGTCCGCCCTGGTGACCACTCATGGGGCAACCCCATTTGAGAACTTCTGTTGTCAAAAATGAGAGCAGGCTGTAATCCCAGCGCTCTGGGAGGCTGAGGCAGGCGGATTACTTGAGGTCAAGAGTTCAAGACCAGCCTGACCAACATGGTGAAACCCCAACTCTATTAAAAATAGAAAAATTAGTTGGGCATGGTGGCGCATGCCTATAATCATAGCTATTCGGGAGGCTGATGCAGGAGAATGGCTTGAGCCCGGGAGGCAGCAGTTACAGTGAGTTGAAACTGTGCCACTGCACTCCAGCCTGGGTGACACAGTGAGACACTCTCAAAATAATAATAATAAATGAGAGCAAAAACTGGCATTTATGGAACCAGGAGCCTCGGTGGGAGTCCTGCCCTGTAGGTCAAGTTCCTGAGCTGCACAATGGCAGCTCCCACTCAGCCCTGGCCTTACGCCTGGCTCCACTGAGTCCACACAGCATCTCAAGGAGGAAGGGAACAGGGAGGCTCAGAGCAGCAAGTTCCTGTTGAAGAGCACCGTGTGAGGGACAGGCAGAAGAGGGACTTGAACCCAAGCGGGTCAAATCTGTGGCCATTGAAACCACTGTCATCTCTAAAGATCAGGGAGAGAGCCGTGAAAACCGTGGGCACTTAATAAATGCCTACACTCCACTCCTGGGTGACTTAAGGCAGAAATTAGGCTCATGCTTTGGAGCCAGATTGCCTGGGATCAAATTCTGACCCCAATATGTATCAGAGAGGGTAAGTGCCACCTCATCAGACTGCCAGTGGATCGGCAAGACGATCCCCACAGGGGTCAATACATCCCATCAACAGCACCCGCACTCATAGTGCACTCATCGGGGTGCGGGGTGGGGAGTGGTAGTCGAACACCCAAATGCCTGCAAGCCACCATTCACTGGTCTGTCTCCAGCACCCAAAACAGTGCCACCATCAGGGTGAATATTCCACTAGTATTTTCTGAATCCATGAAAAACAAACAAAAAAACCCTCAAAAATCCAAAACTAAACAGATAACCAATTAGCCAGCCAACTAGATAACCAACCGACCAGTTAACCAATTACCCAAACAGCCAACCAGCCAGCCAACAAGCCAGTTGGTGAGCCAACTGGTCTCATGTCTCAGGGGCGTGTCCCCATCTCTCTTCATCCCAACCCCATCTCTGTCCCATGTTTCCTGTCCCTGCTCCATCTCTCTGCACTCCTGTCCCCCCACCCCTCTGCATCCCTGTACCTGTCTCTCCACAGCCCTGTCCTTGTCTGTCTCTCACTCCGCTTCTCTGTCTCTTGCACACCTGCACACACAGATGGCATGGCCCTGTACATTTCCGGCCTCTGAGTCACAACCCCATGTCAACTCACCACTAAGGATGTGTCCCAGGCCAGGAAGCTTCTGCCTGGCCCCTCTGTCACCTCCTCCCAGATTCCAAGTTCCTAATATCTGCAGGGAGGGAGGGAAGCTAAGGAATTGGCCAAGATTATTACAGGAAAAAAAAAAAAAAACAACAACAAAGTCCAGGCACAGTGACCCACACCTGTAATCCCACATAATGAGACCCCATCTCTAAAAAAAAAATGGGGTCTCACTATGTGGAGCTCCCAAACTGTCCAAAGTCATGCACCTCCACTCAGGCATAACCGCAGACCACCTGTACTATTATTTACCAGACGTGATCCCTTCAACCAACTGACTGACTAGACCCTTAATAATATCCTTTTGGATTTGTTGCATTTTTTTCTCATACTCATTAAACAAAATTCACAAATATTAGAACTCATAAAGTTTGTCTGTTTATCGAGGAAAGTGAGCTTTAGGACCAGAAATACGTTGACTCCAAACCAGAATGCACCTCTCAGACATGAAACGAAGTGAAAAAGCCAGACACAGAACAATATATACAGTCCGTGATTCTTTTTATAGAAAGTTCAAAACCAGCAAACTGGAACCACGTTATTTAGAGTTGTTCATCTAGGGAACAGCGTTGAGAATGCCAGGGAATGGTGACTATGGAAGTGCAGAGAGGAGCAGCTTTTAGAAAGAATGTTCTGGCTGGGCGCGGTGGCTCACGCCTGTAATCCCAGCATTTTGGGAGGCCAAGGTGGGCGGGTCATCTGAGCTCAGGGATTCAAGACCAGCTGGCCAACACAGCAAAACCCCGTCTCTACTAAAAGTACAAAAATTAGCCAGGTGTTGTGGCAGGTACTTGTAATCCCAGTTACTTGAGAGGTTCAGGCAGGAGAATCAGTTGAACCCGGGAGGCAGAGGCTGCAGTGAGCCGAAATCACGCCACTGCACTCCTACCTGAGACAGAGACTCCGTCTCAAAAAAAAAAGAGGGTTCTGGTGAGGAGAGCCCAAGGGAGTTCCAGGCTGCTAGCAGGTTCCCCTTTTTGATCAGGGTTACCTGACTGCTTGCTTTGGAACTCTTTGCTAAACTGTGGATTCACGTTTTACATGCTTGTCTCAGCTAACATGGTGAAACTCCATCTCTACTAAAAATACAAAATTTAGCTGGGTGTGGTGGCATGCACCTGTAGTCCTAGCTACTCAGGAGGCCGAGGCAGGAGAATCACTTGAACCTGGGAGGCAGAGGCTGCAGTGAGCCAAGACTGTGACACTTCCAGCCTGGCATGGTTGCTCATGCCTGTTAATCCCAGCACTTTGGGAGGCTGAGGCAGTGAGGATCACTTGAGCCCAGCAGTATGAGACCAGCCTGGGCAACAGTGAGACCGCATCTCTACAAATTAAAAAAAAAAAAAAAATGAGCTGAGTATGGTAATATGCACCTGTAGACTCAGCTACTCAGGAGACTGAGGTGGAAGCATCGCTTGAGCTATGATGGCCCCAATGCACTCCAACCTGGGTGACAGAGCGAGACTCTGTCTTTTTTTTGAGACAGAATTTCGCTCTTGTTACCCAGGTTGGAGTACAGTGGCGTGATCTCGGCTCACTGCAACCTCCGCCTCCCAGTTTCAAGTGATTCTCCTGCCTCAGCCTACCCCAGTAGCTACGATTACAGGCAGAGGCCGCCACCCCCAGCTAATTTTGTATTTTTAGTAAAGACGGGGTTTCACCATGTTGGCCAGGCTGGTCTTGAACTCCTGACCTCAGGTGATCCGCCTACCTGGGCCTCCCAAAGTGTTAGGATTACAGGCGTGAGCCACCACACCCAGTTGAGACTCTGTCTTAAGAAAACAAAATAACAACGAAAAAGACTCAGCTGTTTGATCACCCTCTGTGCCACCCCACTTTCACGCCATGGCCTGAGATTCACTTTCTCTCTCCTAGAAGAGGTTTCCACTCCCAGAACCACAGGGCCACTTTGCCTGGATGAACACAAACATGGAGGCAGGCTGGGGGAATGTGCACTTCCTCCGAGCCAAGAGGAAGTTGGGGAGAGCGGGACACCCTCACAGAGGCACTTTCAGGACAACTTTCCCTATGTGACACCTGGGGACAGAAGGGAGGCACATCCACCCACCTGGGACAGGCAGGAGGGTGCCTGTCTTCCTTCCCAGTGGGGAGAAGTGCATAGGAATGGGGGTTGTGGGGCCAGGCGGCTGTTAGGAATGAGCATCCCAGCCCCGCCCTTCAGCACTGCCACAGAAGGCTCTAGAAGGGCTCCAGTTATGGCCCTTGCTGGGTATGAGGCTCTTCTCAAGCCCAGGGGACCAGCTGGCAGATGGCGAGGGTCTGCTGTTCTGTTTGCTCAACACCATAATCAAACATCCTGTTCCCGGACTGCAACGCGGGCCAGCAGAGGACAGCAGGCTAGAAAGGGACACCAGGCTCTCAGGAGACCAGGAAAATGGCTCTCCATGAACCCGGTGAGCCTAGGACACTAGGAAACCAGTCATTCCCCAGGACATAGACCTTTCTTTTTTAATGTTCCCAGTTGGCAGAAGCTTTCTAGAGGCTATTTGGCAACAGCTTTTAAAAATGTTCTCACCCTCTGAACAAGGAATGCTACTTCTATAAATGTGGAGATGAAGAAAAATTCATTATCGTATCGATTATAGCAGGAAAAAACCCAACCTCAATCACCAACACCAGGAGTACTGCTAAAGAAATTACTGCACACCCCTAGGACAGTAAACATCTATAGGCGATGCAGATGCAAAGACTCAAAATGCGTGCTGGGGCTACTAGTGGTTTTTGAAAATTTGTTCTTTATACCTTCCCATATATATATTTAATATATATGTTATATATGTTAATATATTTAATATATATTATATAAATATACGTTTTATATACATTTACATAATATATATAAAATATGTATCACATATATGGGAAGGTATATATATGTCATATATATTTAATATATATGTCATATATATTTTGAGATGGAGTCTCACTCTGTCACCCAGGCTGGAGTGCAGTAGAGTGATCTTGGCTCACTGCAACTTCCGCTACTCAGGTTCAAGCAATTCTCTGCCTCAGCCTAACAAGTAGCTGGGATTACGGGTGCCCACTACCACACCCGGCCATGTTGGCCAGGCTGGTCTCGAACTCCTGACCTCAAGTGATCCACCCGCCTCGGCCTCCCAAAGTGCTGGGATTACAGGCATGAGCCACCGTGCCTGGTCCCCATGTGTATTTTTTAACGATGGTGTCTCACTCTGTCAGTAGTTGAGAATACAGCTGTGTACCACCATACCCAACTAATTTTTTAATTTTTTTGTAGAGAGGAGGTCTGCCTATGTTGCTCCGGGTGGTCTCCAACTCCTGGGCTCAAGCCATCCTCCCACCTTGGCCTCCCAAAGTGCTGGAATTACAGGTGTGAGCCACCATGGCTGGCCCCTTTCCATATTTTTTCAAATTATTTTCAGTGAATGTTTTCAAAATCAGGGGAAAACAAACAAGTTTTCATTCATTTGATTTACTTCCATTCACTAGGTGATTTTTTCCTGAGATCTTACTATGTGATAAGTAACAAAGCAGTAACCAAGATAGCCCTTTTCTCTGTCCATTGACTAAAGGGGGAAACAAACATTAATGAAATGCACTTAAGCAAGCACACCAATCAGTCTAAAACAAGAGAAGGAAGGGGTAAACTGACGAAGGAAGGGAGCATGGAAGGGATGGTGTTTATACTCAGCCCTGAAGGAGGAGAAGTTGGCTACGGAAAGGGGAGTGAGTTGGTGAGGGGAAGGGAGGAAAAACAGGTGCAAAGATGCCACGGTGTACAGGAAACTGGAGTTGACCTCCATGGCAGGTTTAGGAGGGCAGTGGCCTGACTGGCTGTCATGGAGGTCATGACCTGCAGTGGGCAGAGAGCCTCATCAGGAGGCCAGGGTAGCCAGCCACATGGGACCAAGAGTGGCCTGGGCCAGAATGGGGGTGGTGCTGGTGCAGAGAAGGGACGGACTGGGAAAGATCTGATTGCTCCTCAGATCAACAGGCGCTCCGAGGCAGTCCATCCTCAGCCGGGTACCTGGTGGGTGCTGGGCACTGTGCCAGATGCTGGCCGCAGAGCCGCAGCCATCCCTCCTACACTCAGCCCCCACGCTGCTCAGACTCATGGGGGAGAGGTGAGTAAATAAGCCGTTTCAGGGCAGTATGTTTGCGCTCCGACAGTCAGTTGCAGTTCAGCTGGGCTCCACTTTAAGAAAACCTGACAATTTTCCAAACAAAAGCCAGCCTCAGCTCTCCTATGGGGTGGGATGTATGTCAAAGTCCTTCCCAGCTGGTTTTCACCCAGCTTCTCCCAAGTATTCTTCAGCAGGGGGCATCACTCTCTCAAGCGTTCCTCAGCAGGGCGCATCACAGGCAGATGAAGAAACAGGGCACAAAGCAGTGGTGTTCCTCGACATCACCAACCAGAAGTCATGCTCGAAGTGGGGGGACCCCCACCCCTGCTCTGGGCTACTCCACACTGGGTGCCTCGGGCTCCACTGCTCGTTGTCAAATCCAAACCTACCCTCCTCTGCTTCCTTGAGAGAGGCCCGTATTTGTTGGGGTGGCAGGGTACTAATCCAAAAAGCTTCCTTTCCTGGGTTCTCATGCAGCTAAGGCTAAGAATGTGTCTGATTCTGGCCAGTGAGAGGTACGAGGAAGTTTGCAGCAGGTGGAGGATGGGACCTTCTGGTGAAGCTACGGTTTTCCTAATAAAATGGGGCACATGGTTTTCCTAATAAAATGGAGCACACCTCTTCTACCCTTCCTCTAGTACCTGGAATGTAAATGCCACATCAGGGGGTGCAAGCATCATCTTTGGAGCAGGAGGCTAAGTGACATGCTGGGGATGGCAAGGTGAGGAGTCAGGAGGGGCCTGCTCCCCTCCCTGCCCACCCCTGCACTGCTCACAGTGGCACCGTCCCCCGCGGCTCTCCCTCCCTTTCCTTCTTATGTGCAAGAGACCACCTGCTGCCCTACTGAAGCCAATGTGTACTGGTTTTTTGTTACATGTAGCCGATTGCAATCTTGACTGATGGAGGTTTTACCAGATCCTCATTTTACAGCTAAGGAAACTGAAGCCCAGCAGGGGAGGTTACCGGGCCAAGGTCACAGAGGGTCTGGAAGTGACGAGGCTGGAATGGGAGCCTCTATTCCTAGCAGTACCCTGAACCAGTTACAAGCACTGGCTTTGGAGAAACCTTGGTTACAATGGGCTTCTTTATTTGGTCATTTACTTGTCCGTTTCTCCACCAGAAGCAAGGGCTTCCGGGAATGTGGACTCTTCACTTCACCTGCTATCACGGAGGACTCATGGCAGGAGCGCAACCATCCCCGCAGCCTGAGTGGTAACCCGCAGGCAAGGAAGGTCATGTGATGCCTCTGGAAAGTGGGGATGACAACCGTGGCTTCACAGGAGGCTGTGTGGGAGGGCATGGTGTCCCATTAGTGCCAAACAAAAGGTTCTCTTATCACCATCACTGAAGCTGTGGAGCTCCTCTTCCAAAGGCCTCTCCTTGTGACCAATAGGGTGTATCAACTCCGGATGA
This sequence comes from Sapajus apella, assembly GCF_009761245.1. NCBI lineage: Eukaryota > Metazoa > Chordata > Mammalia > Primates > Cebidae > Sapajus > Sapajus apella. The sequence goes on from NW_022437008.1 coordinate 3,809,141, forward strand.
TTTTATTTTCCCCTAACCTTGGATTCAAAGACAATTTCCTTTTTGGTTTTTTTGAGATGGAGTCATGCTGTTGCCCATGATGGAACGCAGTGGCACGATCTTGGCTCATTGCAACCTCCGCCTCCCAGGTTCAATCGATTCTCCTGCTTCAGCCTCCCAAGTAGCTGGGATTACAGGCACCCGCCACCACATCTGCTAATTTTTGTATTTTTACTGGAGGCTTGAGCCCAGGACTTTGAAGCTGCAGTGGGCTGTGACTGCACCACTACACTGCATCCTGGGTGACATAGCGAGAACCCCATCTCCAAAAAAAAAAAAAAAAAAAAGTACCTCCTTCATAGGGTGACTGTGAAGATTAAATGAGATAATAGGTAGAGCTCTGAGGGCAGCCTGGCACAGGTAACCACCAGGAAGTGTCCGCATCTATTACTACTACTATTATATGGATTCCTGGCGCGCCACTCCCTAGACGTGTGGCCTTGGACAAGGTACTTAACTCTCTGGGGTTAACAGTCTGTACCTACCTCATAGGATTATTACGAGAATTAACTAAGTTAATAAATGTAAAGTACTTGAAACAAGATCTGCTTTACAAGAAGGGCCCAGGTCACCTTAGCAATCACATTGCTTCTGACCAAGGCATTCTTGTGTAACTGGGCTTCTCTGTGTCCTTTAGACTCTCATGTTGGTGTTGAGCCTCCTGTCTGTGTATCTCGGCACCATCCCTTTCCCCTAGGGTCCCCCCACCTCCATGAAGCCACCAGCTCCAGGAAGGCACAAAGCACAGCTCCCGCCCACATGTGCCTGATGACAGCTGAGTACAGAGCTGCCCGCTCAATGCCAGCTTGCGCAGCTCAGTGGTACAACATTCCTTTGGCCTCTCGGGTGCCCCAGAACACAGGTATCTCACGCAGGGGGCTCCCTGAGAATACTCCAGCACCCAGAACTCTCTGGCATGGTGTCTTCAGGAGGACTTTCCTTGGGGTCAGGGCACAGCCCAGTCTGATGAGTAGGAACAAAAGGCAGTGTCCGCTCTGAGTGTGGGAAGGGGAAGTTTGGAGGGGGTCCTCTGGGGGAGGAGGCACTTGGAACCATGTAGGCCCATCCCAAGCAGCAGTGCCCAGCTGATGGCAGGCAATGCCCAAAGAATTGCGTCAGGTTACCCTGGCAGCCAAGGGACCCACCTCAGTGCCAGGGATGGTACCTGTTGCTAAACGATGTGCCCCCGACAGGCCATTAGACTCTCTGGCTTTCTCATTTTTCAAACGGGGATCCACTGCCTGCCCTTTTCCTAGCCTGCTCTGAAATACAGGGAGCTACATTTCCCAGGACTTCTGGTGAGGCTCAGCCAACAGGGGCAGTGGCAGAAGCCTGGAAGTTGGAGGTGGTAGGAAGCTGGGTGGTCCTCTCTCCACCATGGACAGTGTCTTATGCGGGAGAAGCCCCCACCAACACTGCCCTGGGCTCCGCTAAGGCGCCTTCCTCCTGTGCCCTTCAGCACTGGTTATACATCTAGGGACTGGTCTCTGCCCCTTTTTGGTTTCTCTGCTCCTCCCCAACTTATTTAACGAAATTCCCTGTATTGAATTCCCTCCACCTAAAATACCCAGAGTGAATTCTGTTTTCCTGACAGATATACCTGCCTTATTCTATGTCTTATGGGCACGTGAGAATCAAGGGAGAAGACACACCCTGGAAAATGAAAAGCACCACAGGACTATTTTATAGAAATGTCCTCCTCTCTTCCACGATGTAAAGGCACACTGTGGGCATGCAGTTTAAAGCCCCCCACATGAAATGATACAATGTTTGAGATTTGCTTCAAAATGACCCAAAGACAGAGGAATGAATGAAACAGACTGACCATGTGTTGGTCACCAAGGAATCTGGTGACAAATGTGTACATGCAGGCAATGTATGCTCTTTCTACCCCTGGAAATGCCTGAAATTTCCCATTACTAAAACAAATCAAGCTGGGCGTGGTGGTTCAAACCTGCCATCTCAGCATTTTGGGAGGCCGAGGCAGGAGCATTGCTTGAGGCCAGGAGTTTGAGACTAGCCAGGGTAACACAGCAAGACCCTGTCTCTACAAAGAAATGAAAAAACTAGCAGTAGTGGGGGTGGGTGCTTGTGGTCCCAGCTACTCAGGAGGCTGAGGTGGGAGGATCACTTGAGTCCAGGAGTTCGAGTCTGCAATGAGCTAAGATCGTGCTATTGCACGCCAGTCTGGGCCACAGAGTGAGACCCTGTCTGAAACAAACAAACAAACAAACAAACAAACAAACTAAACTAAGAAACAAATAAAAACCAACAGGTCCCTATTCTGTTGGTGGGGTACACCAGATTCTAGCGGCGGAACTGTCTTTGATGGCAACCTGTCAGTTCATTACATCAAAACCATGCATACCCCTGGACCAGCACCAGTAAATTCAGCAATTCCAGCACCAGTAAAAACACTGACTCAAGGACCCAAAGCTGCCTGGACAAGGCTTCCCAATGCGGCACTACTTCAGAAAGACAAAAAGAAGAAACCCAAGAGTCTCTCTTTAAAGAACCAGTAAACACATTTTGATAGGTCCATACGATACAGGCAGCCATTAAAAAGAAAGAGGGTACATTTAACATGCTAACATGAGAACATGTCTAGGCATATTCATAAGAGACAAATGCTTGCTATGAAGAAAAAGTATTTATCATTAAAAACTATGTGCTACCCAGAAAAGTCTGGTAAATGTAGTAATATCCACAAACATGAATACAGCACTTACCATGTGCCAGGCACTGCTCTAAACACTTTACATATATTTTCTTTCTTTTTTTCTTTTTTTGAGACAGAGTCTAGCTCTGTTGCCCAGGCTGGAGTGCAGTGGTGCGGTCTCGGCTCACTGCAACCTCCATCTCCTGGGTTCAAGCGATTCTCCTGCCTCAGCCTCCCGAGTAGCTGGGATTACAGGCATATGCCACCACACTGGGGTAATTTTTGTATTTTTTGTAGAGATGGGGTTTCACCATGTTGCCCAGGCTGGTCTTGAACTCCTGGCCTCAAGTGGTCCACCTGCCTTGGCCTCCTGACATGTTGGGACTACAGGCATGAGCCACCACACCCAGCCGGCACTGTCGTAAATGCTTTACATATATTATCTCATTTAATCCTCAAAATACCTTACAATGATATAATATACTATTATAATTTCCATTTTATATTTATGGAAGCTCTGAGGCTCAGAGAGGTAAAATCACTTGCTGGGTTAAATGGCAGGGTCAGGATTCAAACGCAGGCCACTGGCTCCAGAATTTGCCTTCCACGCCTGTGCTGACCAGGCTTCTCTTGAAAAGGGAAACCTGAATTAGGCTAACAGGGGCATGAAGAGGCACTCAGCCAGACTCATCATGAGAGTGCTAAAACCCTAAAGACCCCACTTGATACCCTTCAGATTGGTGAAATTAGGAAGCAGGACAACAGCAAGTGTCAAGAGGTAAATGGGGAAGTCAGACCCTCCTGTGCTCTGGCGGGGAGTGTGGGTCAGAGCAGCCTCATGGAGAGCAGCCTGGACACCCTTGGGGAGAAAGTATGCCCATCTCCGACTGCAACTGACTCCTGGTGTAAGCCCCATGGGTTCTAAAGGCGAAGGTAGGCGGATGCTCACTGAAACAGTTTGAAATGGGGTGGAGCTGGCGACAGCCTGGCTGCCCAATACCAGGGGACCAAACCCGTGAGGTATGGCAGATGTACAACATGTACAACCGTTTAGCTGCCAGACACCACACACTGGACACACACATACAGCAATGTGGCTAGATGGCAAACACATGTGATTTGGTGAAAACCAGAAGAAACAGAAAGAATGAGATTCGGAGCTCCAAATCATTTCCGGAAGCTGACTCTTTACTCAAACCTCAATATATATTTTACAAGGATGTGTGCATGGCTGCAGACACACCACAAACATTTCAGACTAGGGGAAGGAATGAAAGGACCTATAGAGGATGAAGATGGAAAGAATAACAAAAACCTTCCTAGTGACAAGGGAGGAGACACCCATTTTTTCTCCCATCATCAGACAAGTAGTCTTTGGCAGCCAGACTCACTTGCCAATCCCCTCCTTCATTTTTTTTGAGATGGAATCTCGCTCTCTTCCCAGGCTGGAGTGCAGTGGCGAGATCTTGGCCCACTGCAACCTCCACCTCCCGGGTTCAAGCCATTCTCCTGCCTCAGCCTCCCAAGTAGCTGCGACTACAGGCGCACGCCAACATGCCCAGCTAATTTTTGTATTTTTAGTAGAGAAGGGGTTTTACCATGTTGGCCAGGATGGTCTTGATCTCTTGACCTTGTGATCCACCCACCTCAGCTCCTAAAGTGCTGAGATTACAGGCGTGAGCTACCGTGCCCACCTGCCCCCACTTTTTGGGTGTTAACTGAGGGTGGATGACGCAGGAGGCAGAAACTGGACACAAGTCACTAAACTTCTTCAAAAGAAAACCGCGCTTCTTTGTTCTCGAATGCCACAAAATCTGTTGGGCCTGACGACATGATTTGTTAACTTAGGGAGGGAGCTTGGTCAGGGCCTGAGCTTGGAGGCCATTTGGCTGTCTACTCAATTTCCACTTCTGCTTTTTTCAGCTCCTAGACAACGGAACCCAGTTGGTCCAGAGTGATCAGGATGTGGCATTCCTCTGGTAATTTGATTGGCCTAGTCGGGAGACACGTGACCTCAGCCGGACCAGCTGGTAGACTTAAGGGAACCATTTATAAGCCAGCCGTGGGAGGCGTTCTCTCTCTCCTGATGCCTGTGGACAAGGGCAAGTGGCTCTGATTATCACTGCAAGCCATTCTGGAACCAAGAGGCATACATGGGGGCCTTGAAAGGCTGCGAACCTGAGTCCCTGACAGACACACTTGAGCTGCTGATCTTGCCCACCTGATGCCCATCTACCCCTGGACTTCTAGAACACATCACATGTCTTAACCATTGGCCAGATGGCGCCAGGGTTGTTGCTTGCAACTAAAAAGCATCCTGAGAAGCACAAAGTAGGCTGCTATCTTTTGCTTGCTAAATAAGAGAAAATCTCTGTAGGAGGGCAATGGGGCATTGGAGGCATGAACAGGAAGGGCCAATTCATCCCAATGTACAGGAACTGTTCACTCAAGCTGCATGCCGCTGGCCCACCCAGAGGCACACGCACGATTCTCCGTGCAGGAGAGCTCAGGAAACCCTCTGCAGTGGGCCACCGTTTCCCTCACATCCTTTACCACAGTGGAGCTGCGGCCAGTTTCCCACGTTCTATTTCTCCTGATAATGGCAGGGGGTTAATCCCCAGCTGACTGGAGCTGAGGATGAGACGCAGGACCAGAAAGCCCGGCCTGGCACTCCTGCAGCTGCTCTGTTCCCCAATCAAAGGTCAGACTTTGGGATCTGGACTGCTGCCGGGGTCTGTAAAATGACACATGGCCCGAGGCCCTCCATGAGGAGCCCAGGCTGGCTTCTGTGTCGCATCCCTCCGTCAGCATCAAGGGAAAGGCACCAGTGCGGCAAGGGCGGGCAAAGGAATGTGTGTTCTGGGGTCAGCCGGGTTCAATCACCACTCTACCCACAGTTCGCCCGTGACTGTCTCTACTATAAAGTGAGTGGCAGGAGGGATCAAGGATGAAGGAGGAAAAAATAACACGAACCTACCCAGTGAGACATTGTGTCCCTGGTCACATTGGTTGATTCATTCAACAAAAATTTATTGAGCAGCTCTTTTTGTGCCAGGTCCTTTTCTAGATGCTGGGGATATAGCAATGCACCAGACAGAATTCCTATGGTCAAACAGGAGCTCACAGGCTATAGGGTGTAGACAGGTAGTATACAAGTCCACAAATCCACTGTGATACGTGTCATGAAGAAAATAAACCAGGTGATATGATGGAGAGAGGAATGTGTGCGAGAGAGAGAGAGAGAGAGAGAGAGAGAGTGAGTGTGTGAGTGTGTGTGTGTGTGTGTGTGTGTGTGTGTGTGTGTGTGTCAGGGGGAGCAGGCTGGCAGGAAATGTAGCAGAGTGATTATGAAGCCAGACGGTCTGGGTTTGAATCCTGGTTCTGCTACTTTCTACCTGTACGGCTCAGGCAAACAACCTGAGTTATCTGTGCCTGAGTTTCCTAATGTGTACAACTGTACAGTGCCTGCCTCACGGCGTTGTTGGGAGGACTCAGTGGGGCAATACCCACAACACACTTAGCAGTGGGGACCATGCCTGGCTGGGGAGCCCATCCATTTAAGGGTCTCTGGAAGAGCCTCTCAACCACCCAGGCAGTGCTGCTGGCAGCCAAGGCTACAAGCTATGTGGGTTTTCCAAGACATGACACACCCAAGTGCTCTCAAAGGGAGCCCCCTCCTGCAAGGTCAGATCCCACCTTGCTCTGAGAGGGCAGCCATGGGTACAGCAGAAGGGACAGCAAAGCCCTCCACTTACCCAGCAACTGACAGAGGCCACTCGGGCACAGGAGATGCCGGGTTGTGGGGTTAGAGGAGCTGCTTAGGGTACCTGGGCCTCTCCACACCCTGAAAATCCTGCACCATCCTCAGGCTGCGGGGGAGATGGCGGATTCATATGGGCTCTTGCTGAGGGGTTGGGGTATGGGACCTCCCAAAACTCTCAGCCCATGAAGCAGTCCTTTCCTATGCCATGCCCAGGAGACACGGGTAATCTGGAAACTCCCCTCCCTGGCCGCCCTGCCTCTTTCCAGGGCCGGGCCCAGAATAGGGAACGGAGAGAAGCACGCTGCTCGGCATCAGGTCAAAGACTCCAGCACCCCCACCCCCGCCGCCTCCCCCGACCCATGTGGATCCTTGAAGCTTTGTGCTGTCATCTAGCCACTCAGAAGAAGTAGGGAAATAAGGAGAGGGGGCAGGCTGCTGGCAGCTCCAGGCCTGGGAGGAAATGAGGCCATCTTTGCGGGGAGCAGGCGGGGGTCCCTTCTAAGAGGAAGGGCTGAAGCCTGGAGGCCTGGAGGAGGAGGAGCAGGAGCTGCTGTGACCTGTTTCTCGGGCCTCCCAGCGGCCTGGGATGGGCCAGCAAGCTGTTTCTTTCCTAGGGGCTGATGAGTTCAGAATCAGAGCACCTTCTCTACAGAAAGCTCCTTTCAACCCCGCAGACTGAGTGGCTGGATGACAGCACAAGGCTTCAAGGAGCCACAGTGGTGGGGGTGACTCTGGAGTCTCTGACCTGATCCTGGATCGGGACAACAGTCCTGGGGGAGGAAGGGTGTCAGGACATCGACCCTTGAAAGTGCACACAGAGAAAAATTAAATGAAGTTGTATCACTTCTCCCTGGAAAACCCTTTTATGGCTCCCAAGGGCTGTGGGAAGAAAGTCCAAATCTCTTACATGGCTCACCAGACCAGCTGACCCAAATTTTCCTCCCCATAATCTGCTCCCCCAACACACCCAGCTCCTCCACACCCTAGGACCTGTGCATAGGCTATTCTCCCAGCCCAAACACCCCAGCCTCCAGCCCACCCCAGGCAGGTTCCTATTCACCCTTCCAGTCCAGGCTCAAAGGTCGCTTCTTCAGAATAGCCTCCTGTCACACACCCACGTCCACCCCAGCCTGGAACAAGACCCCACCTCTGCCTGTTATTCTCAAGGCCCTCTCCAGTTCTTCTTTCCTTCTTTCTTTCTTTCTTTCTCTTTCTTTCTTTCTATCTTGATGAAGTTTTGCTCTTGTCCCCCAGGCTGGAGTGCAATCTCGGCTCAATGCAGCTTCCGCTTCCTGGGTTCAACCGATTCTCCTGCCTCAGCCTCCAGAGTAGCTGGGACTACAGGTGACTGCTACCATGCCCACCTAATTTTTGTATTTTTAGTAGAGACGGGGGTTTCACCATGTTGGCCAGGCTGGTCTTGAACTCCTGACCTCAGGTGATCTGCCTGTCTCAGTCTCCCAAAGTGCTAGGATTACAGGCATGAGCCACCGCACCTGGCCTTTTCTTTCTTTCTTTTGAGACAAGGTCACGCTCTGCCACCCAGGCTGGAGTGCAGTGGCGTGACAGTAACTCACTGCAGCCTTGACCCCCCAGACTCAAGCGATCCTCCCACCTCAGCTTCTCAAGTGGCTGTGCACTTTTTCTTTGCAGTTTCATTACCACAGTTAAATTATGTGGCTATTTGAGTAATTATTTGATACTTTGAGACAGAGTCTCACTCTGTCACCCAGGCTGGAGCACAGTGGTGCCATCTCAGCTCACTGCAATCTCTGCCTCCTGGGATCAAGTGATTCTTGTGCCTCAGACTCCTGAGTAGCTGAGATTACAGGTGTGCATCACCACACCGGGCTAATATTTGTATTTTTTGTAGAGATGGGGTCTTACCATGTTGGCCAGGCTGGTCTCAAACTCAAGTGATTCACCCACCTCAGCCTCCCGAAGTGCTGGGATTACAGGTGTGAGCCACCATGCCTGGCCTGATTATTTGATATCTATCTCCCCCACTAGATGGTGAGGGACATAAAGCCAGAATAATGGTAATGACAGAATTTTACTTGTAACAACAGCTCAAGCCTATCAAACACTGACAACATTTCACAGCATTACATCATCAATTCCTGACAACAGCTCTGTGAGTCAATATTCCTATTATCCTCTTTCTCTAGATGGGGACGCCACGTTAGTCTTGTTGATGGCAGCAGGCACTCAGTAAATGGTCTGCGGGGCGTCCAGATGTCTGGGCTAGGTTTCAGATCCTCCTTCCCCATCATCCTCTGGGGACAGGAGCCCGGGTCCATGGAGCACACTTTTGCCATACTCCGCAGTGACAGGCCCCAGTTCCAAGAGCTCCTCTGGGTTCTAATCTCTCCCCAATCCATGAAGACATTAATTTAACACATTTTTACTGTGGCAGCTACTGTGTGTCTGGCGTGGCCCGAGCAGAGAGAAAGCAACAAACACCACATGTAGTCACACCTTCACAGGGCTCAACAAAGCCCCGTCTCTCTTGAACCTGCTCCCACCAGCCTTTTGTGCCTCCATCGCTGGACGCGGCAGTCACCTTGTGCCCTTGTTGCCCTCCTGCCTCACCACAGGGGTCCATGCTCTCCGGGACTCCTCCCTCCTCCTCACTGGCGTTCCCTCCCCAGCCTCCTTCACTGATTCCTCCCCATCTCTCTGCACAGATTTGCTCCTCATCCTCATGGCTTCCCCAGTGATTTCAACACCTCTGTGCTAGGACCCCTACTCTTCCTTCTCCCACCTGGATCTCTCTCAACTTCAGGTGTGCGTACCCAACTGTCTCCTTGCCAACTTATGCAGCTGTCTGACAGGCACCCGGCATTGAACAGACTCCCTTCTGAAGAATCAGAAGAGCATTTCTGACTCTTCACATGGCCTTCTGCCACTTGCTGCAAACCCCCACCCCGAGGTCCCTCCATGCAACGTCTTCACCCTTCACCTGGTGCTCAGACCCAAACCTCAGGGTCATCCTAGGCCCCTCTCTTTCTCTCACCCCTACATTCAGGCCAGTAATACTCACTGCCAGCTCCACCTTCAAGATATAAATGGGCTCGCCCCTCCCTCGCACCCCCACTGGCAGCACCACAGACCACAGAAGGACCTTCTGCCCCGATTTCCTGGCTCTGTCTCCTGCTGCCACATACAGCCAGAGGGACTCTATTAATCTATGGGTCAGATCATGTCCTTCCTCTGCTCAGCCTCCTGAGTAGCTGGAATTACAGGTGTGCACCACCACATCCAGCTAAGTTGTGTATTTTTAGTAGAGATGGGGTTTCACCATGTTGGCCAGGCTGGTCTTGAACTCCTGACCTCAAGTGATCTGCCCACCTCGGCCTCCCAAAGTGTTGGGATTACAGGCGTGAGCCACTGCACTTGGCCCATGGATCTGTTTTAAATCCTTGAATGCCCACAATCACATTATGAGGTAGGCAGCATTATCTCCCCTGTTTTATAGATGGAGAAACTGAGGCACAGGAAGGTAAGTGCTTTGGCCATAATCAAAGAGGTGGAAAGGGAGGGCTAGGATTCCAACACATTTCAAAGGCCGTTTTTACTACCGGCTTTCAGAGAAGCTGATGGGAAATAAATCAATGTCAAATGAATGAATGAGTGAGGTCAAGTTGGGGAAGTGAGAGAACTAGTTATAGCTCATGCAGGAAGAAGGTCAAACACTACTGAGCTAGCTATTTCTAAGTGGCTAACTTTATTTATTTCGGATACAAGATGTAACCAAAGATAAAGCAAGATATGCCCAAAATATTATCCTGAGAAAAAATAGCTATATTTCAGGGTCTTTCACTTTATTTTATTTTGGAACAAGTACTCTTTGGAAAATACATATTAGCTTTTAAAAACTTTAATGATGCTAGCTGGACACTAATAAAAAGGAAGGCACATATTATAAGAGACAGTGAGTATTCCCAAGGGCTTGACTCCACAACTGCAAGTGTGATAAGTCACTGTAAACATGTTCTGTAAGCAATCCTAAAATTTATATTTAGCCACAAAAAATCCCAACTAGCCAAAGCAGCACTGAGAAACGAAAAGTTGGAGACATCACACTTCCTGATTTAAAATTATATTACAAAGCTATAGTAATCAAAACAGTATAGTACTGACATAAAAACAGAACAGAATAGAGAGCCCAGAATTAAGTCCAAACTTATGTGGTCAATAAGAATGACACTGAGCCCTTCAAGGAATGAAATCTTATACCATACACCAAAATAAATTAAGTGGATAAAACACCTAAATGTAAAATTTGAAACCATACAACTCCCAGAAAAGAACATGGTGGAAAGCGCCTAAACATTGGCTTTGGCAATGATTTTTCAGATCACACCAAAGGCTGAAGCTACAAAAACAAAAATAAATAAATGAGACTACATCAAACTAAAAAGCTTCCGCACAGCAAAGGAAACAATCAACAAAATGAAAAGGCAACCTATGGACTGGGAAACAGTATTTGCAAACCACGTATCTGATAAAGGGTTAATACCCAACTTTTATGAAGAATTCTTATAACTCAATACCACAAAAAAATATCCAAGTAAGAAATTAACAAAGGGCTGCATGTGGTGGCTCACACCTGTAATTCCAGCACTCTGGGAGGCTGAGGCAGAAGGATTATTTGAGACTAGAGTTTGAGACCAGTCTGGGCAACACAGTGAGATCCCTGTCTCCACAAAAAAATTTAAAAATCAGCGGGGCATGGTGGCTTAAGCCTATAGTCCCAGATACTTGGGAGGCTGAGGCAGGTGGGTCCACTTGAGGTTAGGAGTTTGAGGCCAGCCTAGCCAACACAGCAAAACCCCATCTCTACCAAAAAAAAAAAAAAAAAAAAATTAGCTGGACATGCTGGTGAGCACCTGTAATCCCAGCTACTAGGGAGGCTGAGGCAGGAGAATAGCTTGAACTTGGGAGGCAGAGGTTGCAGAGAGCCGAGACAGAGCCACTACACTCCAGCCTGGGCGACAGAGCAAGACTCCATCTCAAAAAACAAACAAACAAACAAACAAAAAACCACCCAACAGTAATAATAATAAAATAAACAAAAATTCCTTTAAAAAGCAAGATAGAGGCAAATAATTTTAAGCCATGTTCAACCAATTTAAACAAAATACTTCAGGTGAAAGTCTTAAATGGGGCAGTTATATAATGTATACAACGGGGCAAACTAGAATTTTGAAATTAAATAAAAAAGGGGTGGCCAGGCACGGTGGCTCACGCCTGTAATCCTAGCATTTTGGGAGGCCGAGGTGGGTAGATCACGAGGTCAAGAGATCGAGACCATCCTGGTCAAGACGGTAAAACTCCGTGTCTACTAAAAAAAAAAAAAAAAGTACAAAAAATTAGCTGGGCATGGTGGTGCACACCTGTAGAATTGCTCGAACCCAGGAGGCGGGGGTTGCGGTGAGCCGAGATCGTGCCATTGCACTCCAGCCTGGGTAACAAGATCGAAACTCCATCTCAAAAACAAAACAAAACAAAACAAAACAAAAGGATGTGTAATACAGCACTGAAAACTGTCTTAAGGCAAAATGCCACTGTGAGGGAAGAAAGTACATGGAAAAATTTTCCTAAGTTGTCATTTATTACTCGCATTGGAATAATGAGTCCAACTGACTCACAAACAGGTGATTATACAACCACTTTTATATGTTCACGTTTACTCAGCCACTTACCCATGTTCAGTAACTGTCCTTAAACATCCAAGTTGGCTTTTTAAAAAAACCTAACAGTGAGTGGCTGTGGAGACCACCAATTCCTAAAAGAGGCATTTGACAAACTGTCTAACGGTAAAGGATGGCTTCTTGAGTGTTGGGATACAGTTTCCAGTGACAACATACACAAATTCAAGGGATGCCACATCACAAATGCTGCAGATGGATGTGGAGACAGTGTACTCTGTAAATACGTGTAGGTGACTCAAAAAGTGACTCTTGTGATGACAAGGATGTCTGCGAAGTGTGACTAATACTGTTTTATGATATGTGAGAGGATATATGGAACATTTTGAGTCCAATTTTCTTTTTTTTTTTATTTGAAGCAGGGTCTCCCTCTGCCGCCCAGGCGGCAGTGCAATGTTACAGTTATGACTCACTGTAGCCTCCACCTCCTGGGCTCAAGTGATCCTCCCACCTCAGCCTCCTGAGTAGCTAGGACCACAGGCACAGACCACCACCCCATTTGTCTATTTTTTTTTTCCTCTTTGTAGAGATTCGGTCTTGCTGTGTTGCCCTGGCTGGTCTCAAACTCCTGGCTTCAAGCCATCCTTCCTCCTATGCCTCCCAAAAGGAGAGGATTACAGACGTGAGCCAAAGCACCCTGCCAAATTCAACATTTTTGATATCAGGATTCCAAACATGTCACAAAATTAATCAATTAGAAATACAGACAGGCAGCTGATTATGTTGTCAAAATCCCTAACATCTCATGTGGGCCCCAAACTTTCTTTTTTGAGAGGGAGTCTTGCTCTGTCACCCAGGCTGGAGTACAGTGGCATGATCTCGGCTCACTGAAGCCTCTGTCTCCCGGGTTCAAGCGATTCTCCTGCCTCAGCCTCCTGAGTAGCTGGGATTACAGCCGTGAGCCACCATGCCCAGCTAATTTTTATATTTTTAGCAGAGATGGAGTTCTGCTATGTTGGCCAGACTGGTCTCGAACTCCTGGCCTCAGGTAATCCATCTGCCTGGGCCTCCCAAAGTGCTGGGATTATAGGCGTGAGCCACTGTGCCTGGCCTGCACGTGACTTTTACATGAGGAAGATACAGTACACCGTGGACATTTGTGTGTGTCTGCTCAGCACTCCTTTCCGGCAGCCATGCCTTTAGCAAGCCCTGTCCACTATACCTCCAAGCCATACCCCAAACCTGCCCCCTTCTCTCCCTCCACGCTCCTTACCTTGGCCCCTTCCTCCGCCATCTCCCACCCAGACTAGAGTAGCAGCTTCCTCCTTTCTCTCACACTGGCTCCTGTAATTCACTGTCACCAAGGCACACTAGTGGCAGATCTTTGGGACGTGCAGAGTTTGAAAAAGCTCCTGCTACCTGCCCTGACACTGTCCAGGGCATCTCTACCTTCCAGCCTCTGACCGTAGGAAGGACCTGCTTTAAGGTGAAGACACCGTGAGGGACAGCAGTGCTGTGGGCAGAACCAACCTGAGCCCTCCAGGCTATTGTTGAGCTGCTGTGTCACCAGCTCCCAGGGTCCAAAGAACCCTCAGACTTGGAGGTGGGGGACCTGACTGCTTAAGTCTGCATGAATGGGGGTTGCCGTTACCTAGAGCCAAAAGCCTCCAATCCATATGCTCTTTATCTTTTCACTCTATTTACTGGTCAGCAGCTGTTTTCACCAGGTAAAATTACCCCGTGTATCTGTCTGGTTCCTTGTCTGTGTCCCTCTCCTAGAATGCCAGCTCCAAGAACAGGGATATTTATTTGTCTGTCTTGTTCACTGCTGGAACACCCCCTGCCAAAGAGTGGGAACTCAGCATTTGTTAAGAGAATGACTGAGCTCATCTGATTCTTTCAACAGCTCTAAAACGCAGGTGTTCTAAGTACCAGCCTCCTCCTCGCCGCCAGCCAGACCCGGCACCATCTGCCCCCACCTACCTCTCCCAGCTCGTGACCCTGCAGTTACACAGGTCTTCTTCCAGTTCCTTCGCAAAGTCAACTCCTTCCCGCATCTGGAGCTCCGCTGATGCAGTTCCCTCTACCAGGAACTCTCCCCATTCCTTGCCCCTACTGGGGGAAGGTGTACTTATCCTTCAGGCCTCCTTCCAAACGTCAGTCCTTATGACAGACGTTCCCTGACCTCTCCAGACATGTCCAGGCCCTCAGATATGCTGCCCCGGCCCTCTGGGCTCCTCCATCAGAGCACTTAGTGCAGACATAATCACACAGCTATTGCCGTAATTACTTCAATTCGGTTTCTGACACTGAACTGTGAGCTCCAGGAAGGTGGGGGGACGCTTCTGCATTTCTAGAGTCCTAAGAAGGCCTGGCACACAGTAGGTACTGCATAAATACCACATCTGTCCATGGTGGCTGTGACAGTTACTGCTCACTGAGTAACTATCGCATTTCTAGCCCCTTGCAGTTAGGCAGGGCCATGCAGTGGTCTTTGGAGCAGGTGGAAGTGAACGTGTTGCTGCCGGGCCTCAGTATCTAAGTGCCACTGCGCGACCCTCAGTCCCCTTCTCCTGCCGTGGTGTCTCTGCAGCCTGTGAAGCTTCGAGATAGGGGCACTCCTGCCAGCCTGGGTCCCTGAGGCACTGGGTTAAGCCCTCCCACCTGAGCTCCTATGTCACAAGTAAGAAATGGACATCTGTTGTGTCCAGCCTCTAGGATTTCAGGGTTAATCTGTTGCCACAGCAGAAACTCGCTCATCAGAGGCATTCCTGTGAATGAATGAAGGCAGCTAGAAGGCAGAGACACTGGGAGGTGCAGAGCAGGGGACCGACCTCCAGCCACCCTCACTGAACTCGGTGAAAGAACAGGAAGCGGGGAATGGGCCAAGCACTCCCCAGGGAGCCGCCACTCTGGGCTCTTAATGGGGCAGATGAAACAACCGAGAGCCTCCATTGCCTTCAGACAGGGCCTACCTGGACAGCCCTCAGCACACACGCTCCTTTGGGATCACAGCCAAGGGTCCGTCCCTGGGGACGGGGGGAGGAGACAGTGCTGAAGCCAGCAACACCCTGGAAAACCCTCTTAGCCAGGGGAAGCTGAACCAGCAAGGCTGCATGAAAGGTCTGGGCTAATTCGGGCTGACAACCTTCCCTCGGAATTACCCACTGGGGCTGTGCCCTCCCGGCTCCATCCCAGAGAATAAATCACACTGTCAGGTCTAATTTGGGACTTGGCTGATGGGCTGAGCTGAGCATCCATGCGTTCTGTCCACAGAGGTCAAGGGCAGCCTACACTCTTGAGGCCACTGCTGAAAAGTCCGAGGACTGAACAAGAAAGGGGACCGGGAGGCCAGGAGCCATGGGTTTCCCATACACACCAAAGAAACTCCCAACTTGTTCAGTGAAATTCCTGGCCCAGGCCTCTGCTGTATGAACCCTGCTCCCAGAACACAGTCCTGCTATATCCAGGCCTGTGCTAGCTCAGGGCCGGGTGCAGGG
The DNA here is from genome assembly GCF_009761245.1 of Sapajus apella. NCBI lineage: Eukaryota > Metazoa > Chordata > Mammalia > Primates > Cebidae > Sapajus > Sapajus apella. The sequence continues at coordinate 3,824,756 of NW_022437008.1, forward strand.
TGACCCCTCCCCTGTCTGGTGAGTGAATAATCACAACAGCAGCAGTTCACACTTGTTACCTTATAGGCTGTTACGAGGCCACCTAACCTCCAACGTGCAGTTAAAGGCTAATGAATGCAAGCTGCCACCATCCTCCTCCTCCTCCTCCTCATCATCACCATCGTCATCATCATTACCATCATCTCCTCATCATCATCATCATCATCATCATCATCATCATCATCATCATCTCATTATCATCTACAATGCCAGGTACGGTCCTAGGTACTTGAAATTCACAATCCCGTCTTAATCCTTACAACAATCTTGGGAGAAAAGGGAAGCTCCCAGAGTTAAGCTACCCATTTAGGGCTAGTCAGGGGCTCAGCTATGACTAGACCCCAGGTCAGCTGGACCCTGGAAACCTGTGATCTTGGCCACTGTGTCAACCCATTTTTGATTTCGTCTCCCTGGAGAAGTTTGGCACCAAACTCCAAATCATCATTAGGGGTCTCCTCGGGATTCCCACAGCCCTGTGGCTTCCCCTACTAGAACTCTTATCACTCTGCGTTGTTTACTTGCAGAACTTTCCAGCATACTGTATATCGGGGCAAGCCTTGTGCCCAGCAGAGGGCCAGGAACATGGGAAGTGCCAAGTCAAGGATGGTTGGATGCATGGATGGAGTTTCCATTTTACTGAGGAAGGGAACAGAAGTTCAGAAAGGAGAGTGGTCATGACAGCATCACTGAAGAAAGGCAGGTGGAGAAGACGGTAGAAACTGCTCCTTCATGAACCTCTATTTGTCCTCCAAAGCCCAAAGCTGCTTCCAGGAGCCCTCCTTGACCCCTAGGCTGGGTTGGGCACCCCCGCTGGATTCCCCTGGGCTTCCCCGATCACAGACCTGACCACTCTGGGCTCTGAGGGCCTGCTTCCCTCGCCAGACCCACCCAGCCATGAGGCTGGCCCAGCCACCACTGCATCCCCACTACTCTACGGGGACGGGCACAGAGGAGGCAGACATCAAATGCGTGCGCAGTCAACCAGCAGACCTCCAGAGAAAGACAAGGCTGAAAGCCTCGTCCTGGGAAGAATAACTAAAAGCACAGACACGGTTTGTTTGGAAAAAGGGAGTGGTTCCCTCAGCCACTAGTAAGCCCCTGCAGGGTGGCCAGGAATAACACGTGTGGCTGGTGCGGCTCCTGAGGACGGGACATGAACCAGTCGGAGGTAGTCAGTTAAACAGGGGTGGATGTGATTCACAAGACAGCTTTTTAATGATCACAACCTCCCCAGAGCAAAACACCAAGCTCGGCTCCACCCGTGCTGGAAGAATTTAAACTGGGGTCAGACAGTGAGCAGCCTGGGTCCCTGCACCCCAGGCCCTGGACCTCTTATGAGGCAACAAAGTTTAATGGCCAAGAATGGGGACCCTGGACACAGGCTGCATGCCCCCTGCTCTACTCCTCTACTTGGCAGGCAGCTTCATCACGCCGTGCCTCAGTTTCCTCATTACCATGGGACTATCACAGCAGTGACATCTTAGGGTAGTTGCAGGAACTGAATGAGATCATGCACACGAAGCACTTACGGCAGGGCTTGGCACAGAGTCAGCACCCATTAACATTAATTATCACTGCTTTTTCCTCCCCCATGGGGCCAGGCAGTGCTGGCTGGCTACCCCAACAGATACTCTCAATTCATTTTTTATTTATTTATTTTTTAATCTATAAATTTTAAACTTTTTTGTTAGAGATGGGGTTCCTCCATGTTGGTCAAGCGGGTCTTGAACTCCGGACCTCAGGTGATCCACCCACCTCGGCCTCCCAAAGTGCCAGGATTACAGGCATGAGCCACCTCGCCTGGCCTCAATTCATTTTTTCTCTGGCTTCCTCCTCAGGAAAGGCTGAAAAGTTAAATAACATTTGGCACCTTCCTTGGAGCTAGGGGAGGCTATGCGATATCGTAGCAGCAACTATGTGTCCATGAGGGGTAAGGCCAAGAGAATCAAAGAGGCTCTGCCCCGACACTGCCCAGCCACTAAACTGGCAGACAAGCACCTCTAGGTGTGCTGTGGTGGGCGAGAAATCAGCCCCCATTAAATCAAGCTGTGGTGAGTGGGGGTTTCTGTTCCTGAAGCTTGAAGGCATTCCTGAACAATGCACACCCCATGATACAAATGGCTCAAAGCACACACCCATGTTAATTGTCTGCCTCCTTCAGCTCAGGCCCAACGCTGAGAACCCCTGATCCAGAGGAAAAACAGCGGGTGGCTGAGCAATACAGTGCTTACCAAGCCCAGTTGCTGTGTTCCACCCTTCCTTTTCAGCCGTATCTACACCCCATCTAGACAATGATTTACATACACACACATACATATGTATATGCATCTGTGTATTTTGTTTTTCTGTTTTGTTTTATTTTTTTAGTGACAGGGTCTCTCTCGCTCTGTTGCCTGGGGCTGGAGTACAGTAGCATGGCCTTGACCTCCCGAGTGCAAGTGATCCTCCCGCCATAGCCGTACGAGTACCTGGGACTATAGGTGCAGGCCACCACGCCTGGCTATTTTTTAAACTTTTCGTAGAGATGGAGTCTCACTCTGCTGCCCAGGCTGGTCTTCAACTCTTGGCCTCAAACAATCCTCCTGCCTTGACCTCCCAAAGTGCTGAGATGGTAGGGTGAGCTACTGCACCCAGCCCTCAAGTGATGTTTAAACTTGACACATTTCAAAACAATTTATATCACCACTAACAAAAAATTGCTATCTTGTGCTGCAAAGAAAAGGAAACTTAAACAAATGAAACAAAACACAGTCATCCATTATCTGATGTCACATTATCTGGGTTCAATGGACTCGCAAAAATTCTTCACTTTTCTTTTCTATGGTGGGGAGAATCATATTTGGCAATACTAGGGGGTAACACTGGCTCCAGCTGAGCAGGGCTGCCCCTCGGAGAGGGAACACATTTTGCTGTTCACAGAAACTGTGTTCAGAAAGGAGATGATTTGACTGCCATCTCCCAGCTGGCTGCGGATGAATTAGGCCAGGCATCGCCTCACTCCTTCCTCTCTTCAGGGGCTCCCTGGAGAGGCCTTCCTTGACCACCTTGTCTAAAAATTGCCCTGTGAGTCCAGTCCCCTTTCCTGCTTTATTCATCACTATATACTCCCACAGTGTTCATCCCCATTCAACTTATCCTAGATTCACTTTTTTTTCAGACCGAGTCTCGCTCTGCTGCCCAGGCTGGAGTGCAGTGGCGTGATCTTGGCTCACTGCAACCTCTTCCTCCCAGGTTCAAGCGATCCTCCCACTTCAGCCTCCCAAGTAGCTGGAATTACAGGTGTGTGCCACCACGGCCGGCTAATTTTTTTGTACTTTTAGTAGAGATGGGGTATTCACCAGGTTGGCCAGGCTGGTCTCAAACTCCTGACCTCAAGTGATCCACCCACCTCGGCCTCCCAAGGTGCTGGGATTACAGGCGTGAGCCACTGCGTCTGGCCCTATATTCACTTTTTATCTGCTTACTGTTTTATTCTCCAGTAGGATGTCCATTCCCTTAGGGAAAGGAGTTTGTTTTGCTCATTCCTGAATCCCTAGTCCCCAACAGACAGTAGGTTCTCAAATGCATATTTGCTGAGTGAAGGAAAATAAATGAATGAACAAATGAAACCTGTTCTTGTTCTTTCCAAGTTCCCTGAGGCGCTGGTTACCAGCTAGAAAAAATGCCGGTCTTCCTGCTGTGTGAGAGGCAATGCCAGGAATTTACTTGGGATTTGGGACCTTTTACCATATTAAAAAGGAATGTGCTATATTAAAACAAATATCTATAAGCCCACAGGATATAAATTAGGAATTAAATAAATAAGGTGGAAGGGCCAGGTCTTTCTTACAGAAGAATTCCAATTAATAAATGTAGACGGAATAAGAGGCACACAAAAACCGCCATCAGGGAAACAGCACAGCAATAACCTTGCAGACAAGACCCGGTCACCAACGGATGCTAAAATTAGTGGGCGGAAGTTTCAGGAAAAGCGGATGTGGAATATTAGCATCGCCTCGGAGTTTCTCCCCAAAGGTAGCATTTTGTATTGTTTTGTTAAAGAGACAGGGTCTTGCTCTGTCACCCACGCTGGAGTGGCACAATCTCAGCTCACTGCAACCTCCACCTCCTGGACTCAAGGGATCCTCCTGCCTCAGCCTCCTGAGTAGCTGTGACTACAGGTGTGCACTACCACACCTGGCTAATTTTTCTTAGTTTTTTTTTTTTTTTAGAGCTAGGGTCTTGCTTCATCGCACAAGCTGGTTTCAAACTCCTGGCCTGGAGTACCCCAAGAGAGCTACTACTTACAAAAGGAAAACTGTAACTTCATAGTGGAGAAATCTGGCAGACAGTACCTTAATCATGATCTAGGTGAACATTACCAGGTATAAGACACACCAATATCATGGACCTCCACAATGACGCACCAAGGAGGGAAGGCTGCCTCTGTGGCATTGTTCTAAATAATGAATAACCTCAATCAAGTCATGAGAAAACATCAGAAAAACCCAAGTTGAGACATACAACAAAATAACACAGGAGTCTTCTTCCAAAGCGTCCAGGTCGTGAAAGGCTAGGAAAGATGGACGAATTGTTCCAGATCGGAGGAGGTTAAGGAGATATGAAAACCAAATGCAATGTGGGATCCTAGATAGACTCTTGGAAGGGAAAAGGAAATTAGTGGAAAAATTGGTGAAATTTGATTAATGTCTGTCACTGAGTTAATCATACTGGGCTAGTGTGAATTTCCTTGTTTTGATGACTGTGTTACAATTGTATAAGACGGTAACATTGGTCGGGCCTGGTGGTTCACGCCTGTAATCCCAGCACTTTGGGAGGCTGAAGTGGGTGGGCCATGAGGTCAAGAGTTCGAGACCATCCTGGCCAACATGGTGAAACCCTGTCTCTACTAAAAACATAAAAATTAACTGGGCATGGTGGTGCGCACCTGTAGTCCAAGCTACTCAGGAGGCTGAGGCAGGACAATCGCTTGAGCCCTGGAGGTGGAGGTTGCAGTGAGCTGAGATCGCACCACTGCACTCCAGCCTGGTGACAGAGTGAGACTCTGTCTCAAAAAAAAAAGATAGTAACATTTAGGGAAGCTAGACGGAGGGTAGATGTGTGACCTTTGGAACCATTTTCCCAACTTTTTTATAATTCTAAAATCACTTCAAAATAAAAGTTAGTCAAGAATTATGCTAAGAAGCATCCTTTGTCAGAAATCTGGCTCCTAGCAACTGTCCCACACGTAGGCTTCAGGTACCCAGCCAGGTAAGACTGCCAGGATGAGGGAATATAATGAGACTCAGTGAAGATCCAGGAGAGAGAAGCTCCATCCAGAGCCACACAGTTCCAGCAGCTGAGCCAATAAGGCTACCTGCGTCCAGGGTCTGAATGCCACAATCCTCCCGCTTCCGCTTTCCACACTGTTATAGTCTCTTGGTTCTTCAAGGATCAGGCAACACCCCCTCCCAACAACAAAGCTTGGAATCGTTCAGGAAAGCTTCGCTGCAAACTAGAATGACATACAGCCGGAGACCCATGCCACTGCTTAGAATCCATGCACAGAAACAAAAAGAACACTCACTAGCAAACCCCACCCAGACCCAACCCAGAAAACTAAATACAACATATTCGAAACTTATAGAGCACAGGTAACTATTTGCCATATGTGCATATTTTAAACACGTGTAAATACCCATTACTCATGCCATCTATGTGCATTTATTTATTTTAATTTTTAGTTTTTTTTGAGACAGGGTCTTGGAGGAGTCTTGACCTCCACTGGTTCTGGTGATCCCCCCACTTTAGCCCCGGTGCAGCTGGAACTACCAGTGTGTGCCATCACACCTAGCTAATATTTGGATTTTTTGTAGAGACAGGGTCTCGCCATGTTGCCCAGGCTGGTCTCAAACTCCTGGGCTCAATCAATCCTCCAGTCTCAGCCTCCCAAAGTGCTGGGATTACAGGTATAAGCCACCACACCTGACTCATATTTTTAATCAATAGAGAAACCAGCACATTTACACAGTGGGGACGTGGGTCTGCTCTGAATCTTGATTGTAGTGGCAGTTTCACAACTGTCTACATCTGTCTGCATTCAAAGAACTGTATACCAGCCAGGTGCAGTGGCTCACATCTGTAATCCCACTACTTTGGGAGGTTGAGGTGGGCGGATCACCTGAGGTCAGGCGTTCAAGACCAGCCCAGCCAACATAGTGAAAATGCCATCTCTACAAAAATACAAAAACCAGCTGGGCATGATGGCAGGTGCCTGTAACCCCAGCTATTCAGGAGGCTGAGGCGGGAGAATCACTTGAACCTGGGAGGCGGAGGTTACAGTAAGCCCAGATGGCATCACTGCATTCCAGCCTGAGCAACAGAGTAGACTCCATCTCAAAATAAAACAAAAACAAAAACTGTATAACAAAGAGAGAGCTTTACTCTATGGAAGGTTTAAAAATTGAATTAAAAAGTAAAGGAAAAAATAAAAAAATATCATATTATGATATGCTGAGGCATGTATAGTCATGAGCAAAGATCTTACTATTGGGGAGGGTGGAAGCAAGTCGAGAAGCGCTGCAGAGCGTAGTTCCTTTTTCTTACATAGCAAACCAAAATAAGTTTGTACATGTGTACATAGGAATGTTCATGTGCAGGAAAAGGTCTGGCAGGGCATCCGGCCAGTGACTGACAGTAATTACCTCTGGGGTAGATGTTAGGCTTGCGGGGATGGGAAGAACAGTGAAGGAAACTTTCATTTTTCCCTTGGTACTCTTTGTTTTGTAATTTTAAGAAAATAATAAAGATGCTTATGTGTATGAGTTGTAAAATTTTAAGCAAAGCAGCAGCCACACCATACTCACGCTTAGTACCTTCTAGAAACTAGCGCTCTTGGAGGATCCCAGGTGAGCCGATGTCAGAGACTGAGCATCTACGTGGAGGAAAAAGAAGAGGTTAGGTCTCTGGCCGACTGAAGCCTTCCTGCTGCAATACCCAGCTGTCAATCACATATTCACTCTTTCCTTTTTTTTTTTCTTTTTTTTTTTCTTGAGACGGAGTCTCACTCTTGTTACCCAGGCTGGAGTGCAATGGCGCAATCTCGGCTCACCGCAACCTCCGCCTCCCGGGCTCAGGCAATTCTCCTGCCTCAGCCTCCCGAGTAGCTGGGATTACAGGCACGCGCCACCATGCCCAGCTAATTTTTTGTAGTTTTAGTAGAGACGGGGTTTCACCATGTTGACCAGGATGGTCTCGATCTCTTGTCCTCGTGATCCACCCGCCTCGGCCTCCCAAAGTGCTGGGATTACAGGCGTGAGCATATTCACTCTTTCAACAAGTATTTACTGAACACAGCCGAGTGTAATCCCAGCACTTTGGGGGGCCGAGGTGGGTGGATCACTTGAGGCCAGGAGTTCAAGACCACCCTGGACAACATGACAAAACCCCGTCTCTACTAAAAATACAAAAAATGGCTGGGTGTGGTGGCTCATGCCTTTAATCCCAGCACTATGGGAGGCCAAGGTGGGCGGATCACAAGGTCAGGAGAGCTAGACCATCCTGGCCAACATGGTGAAATCCCATCTCTACTAAAAAAAAAAACCATAAAACTAGCTGGGTGTGGTGCCACACACCTGTGATCCCAGCTACTCAGAGGCTCAGGCAGGAGAATCACTTGAACCCAGGAGGTGGAGACTGCAGTGAGCCAAGATTGCACCACTGCACTCCAGCCTGGGCGACGGAGCAAGATTCTGCCTCAAAAAAAAAAAAAAAAAAAAAAAGAACGTATTGACTGAACACTTGCCATGTGCCAGGGACCAGGAATACACCAGTGTTCTCCCAGAGAAAGTGGCTGTCCTCAGGGAGCAGACATTCTAGTAGGGGCGGAGGGTAATAAACGAATACACAATACAAAGTCAGGGAGTGGAGCCTTGATGAAAACCTACGGAGAGCTAGGGGAAAGCCTCCCAGACGAGGGGGCAGAGACGCGAATACATGAGACCACAGACCGTGTGACTACCTGGGAAAGAGCCTTCCAGAGGCGGGAGCAGGTGTGGAGCATCTCAGGAGCAGCCAGGAGGGCTGTGGGGCTGGCACGGGGTGAATGAGGGGCGAGCAGTGGCAGGGGTGGAGGGAGACAGATGGAAGGCTATTCTAAGGACATTTCCTCAGAAAACTGTGAGCAGAGGAATGACAGAGAAATCACAGTGTCTTGGTTTGGAGCTTCATATTATGAATTTATGCTTTTGAATATTTAGTATGCTTGTTTATATTTCAGTGAATATTCCATGGATGAATGAATGTCTCCAGGCAGAGAAGGCACTGTCTGTATTGTTTATCATCACGTTCTGGGCACTGGCAGAGGCTGGGCGCTAAGTCAGGGGATGGGATCTGAGAGGGCCTAGAGTTGTCCTATATCCAATGGCCATTCACTGATAACAATCCCTCCCAATGTGCCAGCTCTGTCCTAGCAGACATGCACTGACTCACTCCACTCTCCTGATCACCCAAGAAGATACTATTACTCCCATGTTACAAGTGAGGAAACTGAGGCACAGAATTCATAAGGAACCCACCAGCTGAGGTTGCCCAGTCAGTCAAAAGAATACTAAGCCAGGAACAGTGGTGCATGTCTGTGGTCCCAGCTACTCAGGAGGCTGAGATGGGAGGATCGTTTGACCTCAGAAGTTCAAGTCTAGCCTGGGCAATGTAGCAAGACCCCATCTCTTTAAAAAAACAAAGTGTACTATATCCAGCCAGAATGTGAACCCATGCAACCTGATCCTGGAGCCTGACCACCTGGCTAGACCACACTGTCACGGTGTGTCAATTAAGGCAGAGCCAACTGTAAGCTGTCACTACCTTCCTGCCCCCCTTCCCCAATACCACAATGTCCACATGGTACCCAAATGCCCAGGCCAAGCTCAAAGGCCATTCAGCTCCTCCAGGAATCCTCCTAGGAAGGAAGCCTAGCAAGCAGTTAGCCAATACCCCAGGGTCCAGGTCAGGACAACTTCAATGATCATTCCCCTGGGGTTCCCGGAGAAGCTCAAGGGGGTTCTTAACCTTTCTCATGCCAGGGACTCCTACCAGCAACCTGGTGAATTAGTTGTAGGCTCCTCAGAACAATCCTTTTTTTTGGGACAGAGTCTCCCTCTGTTCCCCAGGCTGGAGTACAGTGTAGCCATTTTGGCTCACTGCAACCTCCGCCTCCCAGGCTCAAGCAATTCTTCTGCCTCAGCCTTCCGAGTAGCTGGGTTTACAAGCATGCACCACCACCCTAGGTAATTTTTGTATTTTTAGTAAAGATGGGGTTTCACCACATGGGCCAGGCTGGGGTCGAACTCCTGGCCTCAAGCGATCTGCCCACCTTGGCCTCCCAAAGTGCTGGGATTACAGGTATGAGCCACCACATCTGACCTATTAATGCTTTTATATTATGAGATCTAGTGGTGAGTCCAATAACCATAGTGATTTAGAAATAGGTGTTTAAATACTTTGTGATATTTGCAACAACTGTAACGTGATATGGGAATATCTGTGATTTCTCGTAGTGACAAAGTCTCAGATATTGCTAATCCAATTGTGGTTTATTGCCCTGTGCATTAAAAAAAAAGTTAATTTCAGGCCAGGCACTGTGGCTCATGCCTGTAATCTCAGCTCTTAGGGAGGCAGAGGCGGGAGGATACCTTGAGCCCAGGAGTTCAAGACCTGCCTGGGCAATATAGTGAGACCCTACTCTCCACAAAAAGGAAAATAACAAAAAGACCAAAAAAAAAGTTAATTTCAGTTAGAGGATAGCAAAAATAGAAACGTAATGTTTTTCCCAGTCAACCTTGTGATTCACTCAACTTCCACCCTTCAAGGGTCCATGAACCCAAGATTAAGAACCCCTCAACTAGACCTGAGAGAGGGTAAAAGCGGAGCAAGTTCCAAGGGAAAAGAACAACTGGGGAGTGTGGGGCAGATTCGGCTTCGTGAATTTAGTACGGGAAGGGGTTCTAGGCGTCAGCTGCTTTGGCCCACCCTGCATCCATTTCTCTTCCTTAGTCAGCCCTTCAAACCTCACCTTTCCCACTCAGCCCTATGGGACTGACCCTACCCACAGGTTGTGGGTAGGGGTGGGACTGGTCACATGATCTAGGCCTGGCCAATAAAGCCACTGTACTGCCTTCTTTATTCCCGGCTTCAGAGGTGGCCTGGGGTGACCCTGTCACCAAAGCCAGAATGATCAGAGCCAGTCAATACCAGCGCCATGATATATACTGGGACTATGGGGGAAAAACAGTTTATTTCCCTTGGAGCTGCTAAGCTAGTTGAATCTACTTGCGGAGCTGCTAGGGGCTGCTTCAGAGCCTACTTGAGAATAAACCCAGCACAGAAGAATGCAGAGCCTGGAGGTAAAAGGAAACATGTCCTGGCAACCTCATGAGGCCCTGGATCCAGCCATGCCTGAAACCATTCCAAGCCAAATCTCCCAGGCCCTGTGTCCATCCACTTCCTTTTATACTTCAGCAGACTGACGTGAATTTCTATTTGTTCACACAAGCAATGACTCTCAACCAACACAGAAGGAAAGAGGCAACTGCTGTTCTTGATGATTCCCATAGCTCCCTACCAGGCCATTTAGGAAAAGTACAAAATATAATTAGAAACAGTCACTATACATAGAAACAGCAAATACAGAAAAACACTCCTTTAAAACACTCAGAAATGGCCTCTTGGGCCACTGCTATTGCTAAGCTGGTCTAGGAAGCCGTCACAATGGTGGTTTTTAAGATGCTTGGCAGGGCAGGAGGGAACCAGAGGCACCCGGAACATTTTCCTTTATCACTAGACTTCCCATTTAAAAAATTCCTGGGATGATCAGAAAACCCCTGCAATAAAGCTCTTGTAAAATTTTAATAGCCGCCTTTTAAATTGCAATGGAAATTGCTTTCCCTGCACTCTAATTTTTCTCCTTTCTTTCTCTAAAGTGATGCATATGGCTCTATAAAGGCCGATCAGCAGCAATTTGCCATGGTGCCAAGTGTCTCTGAGCCAGGAACCTACATCCTGGCGACTAGAGGAAGCTGTGGATGCCGGTTGGCCCGCAGTCCTTCATGCAGCAGAGAGGAAAATGCCAAAGGCCCGTGGAGACGGCAGCGAAGGAGGGCTACAGGGCCAGGAATCCAGCCAGCACCCTGGTTATTCCAGGGCCCCACTTTCTACCACCTGGGAACGGACGATGCTCTTCAGTTTGCCTCCACAATCCTAGCACACTTATGGCCATGACCCATTTGTCACACAGGTGACATGCAGGCTGAGCACTTCACTTCCTACAGGTTTACAGCAAGAACAGAATCCCCTAGGAGAGAATGGAAGAGGGAGAGGCGTCCCGCCTGAATGTCTCCGCCCCTCAGCCATAGATATTGGCTCTGGGAGACATGTGATCCAAGCATGGCCAATCAGAGTGGGCCCTGGACATTTTGCTGCAACTTCTGGAGGAAACAGATGGGCGGTAAGGCAGGGACTGCCCAGGGCTTCTTTGCCACCTGAGGGTGAGCAGAGGCGGGACAGGAAGAAGGGGCTGAGAATGAAGTTAAACCTGAGAAAGGCAGAGTCCAGAAATAAAGAGGGATAGATTCCTGATGAGAATACCTGAGTAATGACTCCGGTGGGGTCTGCTCTGGGATTTTTCAGGTCTCTGAACCATTAACTTCCCTTTGCAGTTTAAATCAATTGGAGTTGGGGAGGTTCTGTCATTTACAACAAACTAACAGCACAGGAAGGGGCCTGAGAAATCAATACAACACTCCTGCATGTTTGGGTGAACATGACCCTTCTAAGACGCTGACAAAACAAAACTATGTCATGTCTCTCCAGGAAAAAAAGCACAAAATACTGCCTGTCTCAAAGCTGTCAAAGATTGCTGAAGCCCCTGTCCGTAGGAACTAAGTGAAGAATGCTTTGATCTAGTCTGACTCATCTGTCCACCTGGTGGAAAAGCAAATTGGGGTCCAAAATGTGTAAATGACTTTTCTGAGGCCCAGGGCTAGCTGGGAGGCAGTGCCCGGCTCCCTGAGGCCCCCAAGAGGTTTCACCTTGAATTCTCCTGAGTACAGTCCTCCAAGGAGACTACAGAGGGTAAAGGGAGGACACAAGCAAGGCTCTAGGCCCCCACACCCTCATCTCACCTCTGGCAGCTCCATTTTTTCCTGCTTTATAAAATGAGAGCCTTGAAGGAAGTGTCTGACGGAAGTTCCATAACACCATAATCAAACATACTGGAAACCAATCTTTCATATTCCATTTCAGAACATTCACATGTGAATGACCCTATGAAGCAGGCATTATCGCGATGGCTCCAGGTGAGCTGTTTCTGCCAAGCTGGCTATGGCTCTCCTGACCCCAAGGCTGGCTGGAGCACCTGCGCTTTTCTGTTCCTGGACCTGTACTTCTAGGCCTAGATTTTCTACTCCACTCTCGTATTTCCATCTCAATTCCTACAGAAAGGATCATCCGCTCATAGCTCTCCACTCTCCTGTACCTGGTCCTCCTGAGGAAGAAGGGGTGGCCAATTTAGCGGGCCAGAGATTGTGACTGTTGCTGTCACAATAATCTGCTGGGCAGATTATTAGCCTGCTGGGCCCAGGCCTACCAGCATTTTTCTGTGTCCAGAGATGGCAGGAGGTTCTCTTCCGTTTCTGTCCTGGAGTAGAATAAACACCCTGGGCAGTGCCTACCCAGCCTCTAAGACAGCCTGGCCACAGGTGCTCTCTCCTGACCGAGTGGTGATGGGGGACAGCCAGGCCTTTCTATTCTGTGCCGCTGTCTAAGTGGCTGGTCTGGAAGAATCAAACCCACTGGAGCCCTTGCTGTAAGCTTCCCTCTCCTTTCTAGACTGCCAGAGCATCACTGTGGCATCAGGGACTTACTCACCTACTAATAAAGTGGTTCAATCATCCTTCATTTAGAGAAGATTTCCATTATACCCATCCCTGTCCTGTCTTTGAAATAATGACTTAGTGAAGTATCTGTTCATTCAACTGCCTCTAGCCTACATCGCAACAAAGAAAAGCTGATACGTGAAGAATGGACTTTGCCTTGGGAAAATCTAGGCCCTCAACAGCCACTGAGATCATCTTGCAATTAATCATGTTTTCTCTTATGACCTATATTCTATTAATAGCACACACACTAATGATTTAGCACGGGTTCTTTTGCTGATCGGTGCGGTCTGCAAACATGACTAAGGTTGGGTCACTGACTTTTGAGGGTCTCTTCCTTGTTTCCTGTTCCCCCCGCCCCACTGCCTCACCCTCTCCAGAAGATAAGCGTGCTAGTGTGGTGCTCTGAACACACAGCTAAGAGGACTTCACTGTGCTGGGGGCCCAATGGTGGTCCTGCCTCCAGCCTAGCCTGAGTAGCTCCATGGTAGAGTGGGCTCACACACAGGCCTCTGCAGATAAGTTGCTCGGGGAAAGCAATGCTGTGCGACCATTCCACGCACAGCAGACTGGCCAAAATGCCAGGCTGACAACACCAAATGTGCTGAAGCTGTGGAGTAAGGAGAACGCTCAGTCACTGTAGGTGGGGGTGGAAATGGGAACAAACATTTTGGGAGAGCAATTTGGCCACTTCTTGTTAGGATGAAGAGAGGGTAACCTCAGTGACAAACTTCACTTCACCTACTGACAGGCCCAGGACTCCCTGCTGAGCCCCCAGACCCATGTACAGCTGTGCAAATTCTTTCTGGGTTGAAGCACAAGGTTTTTGTTTTAATTTTACTATATGCCAGGTATGTAGTTGTGCTTTGGTTTTCCTTCTTAAAGACAGGGTTGGGCTGGGCATGGTGGCTCATGCCTGTAATCCCAGCACTTTGGGGGGCTGAGGTAGAGAGATCACGAGGTCAGAAGTTCGAGACCAGCCTGGCCAACATGGTGAAACCCCGTCTCTACTAAAAATACAAAAATTAGCCAGGCATGGTGGCGGGCGCCTGTAATCCCAGCTACTTGGGAGGCTGAGGCAAGGGACTTGCTTGAAACTAGAAGGCAGAGGTTGCAGGAAGCCGAGATCATGCCACTGTACTCCAGCCTAGGCAACAAGAACAAAAAAAAACTCTGTCCCAAAAATAAAATAAAATAAAGAGACGGTCTCACTCTGACCCAGGCTGGAGTGCAGTGGCATGATCATAGCTCACTGCAGCCTCAACCTCCTGAGCTCAAGCGATCCTCTTGCCTCAGCCTCCCGAGTAGCTGCGACTAGGTGCAAGCCACCATTCCGGCTCTGTTTTCTGTTCTTTATCAATCCATTTAAACCTCTTAACAACCTGTGAAGCATATTCTACTATGATCTCCATTTTTAACAGACCAGAAAACTGAGGTACAGAGAGGTATCTTGCCCAAGATCACACAGCAAGTAAACAGCACAGCCAGGAGGGATTTGAACCCAGTGGGTCTGACTCTAGAACCACCAACAATGGTGCCTACCAAACTCAGTAGTTAAGAGTATGAGCTTAGCCTTGAACTCTTTCTCCTTCCACATACAGACATCAATGTCAGATGGGTCAAAGACCTACAAGGAAAAGGAAAAATAAAAACATGCCTAGAAGACAGCACAGGAGCATATCTTCATAACCTTGGGGAGGGCAAAGGTTTTTCACTCAGGAATTCTAGAAAAGCATTTCCCCTCTCCTCACAAAAGGGATCAGATTCAGATGTGGGGTGTGGTGCCCCATGCCTGTAATCTCAGTACTTTGGGAGGCTGGGGCAGGCGGATTGCTTGAGCCCAGGTGTTAGAGGCTAGCCTGGGCAACACAGCAAAATCCCATCTCCATAAAATAAATGCAAAAATTACCCAGGCGTGGAGGCGTGCACCTGTAGTCCTAGCTACATGGGAGGCTGAGATGGGAGGATCACTTGAGCCCAGGAGGTGGAGGCTGCAGTGAGCCATGACTGTGTCGCTGCATTCCAGCCTGGGTGACAGAGAGAGATTCTGTCCACCCCCCCCACCAAAAAAATCAGACTGATCTACACAGTCATTTTCCCCTCCACCAGTCTGCCTTTTTCCCAGCTTGGAATGTAGATGTGATAGCTGGATTTGAGAGGGTTCCCATGTCCCTGGAACTACGTTGCCCAGACAAGAAGGGCTGAGTTCTCTGGGTCCAACAGCCATCTTAAGGCCATGATGGCAAAAGAGTCAGAGCAGTGCTGCTGTTGACCTGTCAGCCACTGAACCTGCCAACCTCTCTCTCCAGACATTGTTATGTGACATGAATGACCACTGATGTGCCTATGTGTTAAGGGGGCAATGCCACTTGTGAATTCTGCTAGCTGCAGCTGAATGCATTCCTAACTGAAACACCTGCTGTGGCTGGGCTCCGGTAGCCACGTGCTGTGCCATCACTCTGGAGAGTCTGTAGAGAACCACCGACATGGACCTGAAGGGGTCTCAAAAAGATTCAACTAAAAGCTGGGTGCGGTGGCTCATGCCTGTAATCTCAGCACCACTTTGGGAGGCTGAGGCGGGCGGATCACCTGAGGTCAAGAGTTCAAGAGCAGCCTGGCCAACATGGCGAAACCCTGTCTCTACCAAAAATACAAAAATTAGCCAAGTGTCATGGCACACGTCTGTAGTCCCATCTACTCGGGAGGCTGAGACAGGAGAATCACTTGGAGGCAGAGGTTGCAGTGAGCTGAGAGCACCACTGCACTCCAGCCTGGGCAACAGAGTGAGACTCCATCTCAAAAAAAAAAGGACTCAACTCAGAGATGAATTGTGGGACTCAAAGATTTCCACTAAGCATGGCTGATCAGAGGCAGCTACAAAGATGACCTGGTGCCCGAATTAATTCTTGGGGACCTGAAGAGAGAAGAGCTTCTTTCTCCTTAATACACTAACTACTAAGAGCAGCCAGGGTGACTGTCATTTTAAAGGCCAGGCCCAGCCCGCTGGCATACACGCACTGTGGTCGGCTGGTCCCAGGCTCAGGGGCTGCGGAAATCCTGCATAGCTTGTGGATCCTTTTTCTTCCTGTCACCAGCCATTTGCTGGATGTGCCAACAGTTAAACCCCTTCCTGCACTCCTATGAAAACAGCTTGTCAATGTGGTTTCGACTGCTGGGTGCTTTTCCACAAAGCACTCTCCAGACCCCAGCTAATCAGATGGAAGACAGAACAGTGGCCAATCTACCAAAATAGGTCAGGCTTTATTTTTTAATCCTCTTATTCATAATAGATTGAAAGGGTAGAATGAAGGGGAAAAAAAACATTACTAACAGTGAGAAAGTCTATGGTTACTTAACCTCTCTGTGCCTCAGTTTCCTCATCTCTAAAATGGGGATAATAATAGGGGTATTGTGAGGATTAAGTAAAAAAATTACTCCACAAAAATTGTTTAGAACAAGACATATTATACACCAAGTATGCAATAAGTGTGAAGCTACCATGATTCTATGTACTTACAGATATATTTAGAGACAGGTCTCACTCTGTTGCAGGGTGGAGTGCAGTTGTGCAATCATAGCCCACTGCAGTCTTGAACTCCTGGGCTCAAAGTGATCTCTCACCTCAGCCTCCTGAGTAGCTGGGACTACATGTGTGCGCCACCACACCTGGGTAATGTTTTTAAAAAATGTTTGTGCAGACAAGGTTTCACTAAGTGGCCCAGGCTGGTCTCAAGCTCCTGACCTCAGGGAATCCTCCTGTCTCAGCCTCACAAAATGCTGACATTACAGGTGTGAGCTGCTGCACCTGGCCAGAGCTACCATTATTCTTATTTCTGGTGACAGGGCAGGTTTCTTGGACTGACTTCCTTGGCAAGTATCAAAATCGCACCCTCTGCTCAACCAGACACACAGAGATAAAGTCCCTGCTCTGATTCTGGCCACTTATGGAAGGAAGGAGGCTTGAAGGTCCAGGCCAAGGGGCAGAAGCTGGGTACTGTGGGCAGGAAATGAACCAACTCCAGTTGCTAAGTGCCCACCCAGCAGCCATTCTCTTCCTTCTCAGGATGCTCAGCCGACTACATTTCCCAACCTCCCTGGCAGCCAGCACAGCCAATGTAAATATAAAGTGTGGGACTTTAAGGACAATTCCTCGTCGGAAACCCAGAGCTGGACTATGCTTTTGTGCCTCTCCCTCATCCTATTCCCACCTAGACTCCAGACTCACTAGCTTGGCTCCAGCAGTCACACTGGGCCATGATGCCACCTTAAGGACAAAGGCCTTGTGCTAGGGATGGTGAAGCAGAAGGACCCTGCGTCAAAGGACTCTGCTTTCCTTTCTTTCTTTTTCTTTTTTTTTTTTTTTTGAGATGGAGTTTCACTTTGCCGCCCAGGCTAGAGTGCAGGGGTGCAATCTTGGCTCACTGCTACCTCTGCCTCCTGGGTTCAAGCGATTCTCCTGCCTCAGCCTCCTGAGTAGCTGAGATTACAGGCACATGCCACCACGCCTGGCTAATTTTTGTATTTTTAGTAGAGATGGGGTTTCACCATGTTGGTCAGGCTGGTCTCGAACTTTCGACCTCGTGATCTGCCCAAAGTGTTGGGCCACCATGCCTGGCTCTGCTTTTCTTGATGACTGTGAAGCTGCCGCACCAGGTGCGGACTGCCGATCTCTGGACGTCTTACTCAGGACAGAAACTGCCTTCCATTGAGTTTACGCCACTGTTATTTCTGGTGTCTGCTATTGGCAGCCAAATGGGATTTTCAAATGATCTGGTAGTCTTGCATGGCAGATGACCTGCAGCCATTTAAAGTATCCTCATGCTTTAGGACGCCTTGTTCTCATCGACACCAGAGAAAAAGCTAGATAAAGAATTTGCCAGATACAGAGTGGGTGGCGATCTTTCGGCCTTAGGAAGAGGTAAACAGAAATATATGAGATGCTGAGTCATTCATTCAACAATGGGCACTACCTCAGTCTGGACAATGGTGGGGTAGGGTGCTAGGTACAGTGAACAAAAGCAGACGCAGTCCGTGCCCTTACGAAATGTACTGTCTTCACTAGGAACCAAAGTAAATAAGAACTTAAACACATATAAGTTCAGTGGTGAGAAGTACCATGCAGGAAACCACAACGAATTTAAGACTAGAACTAAAGAAAAAGCAGAAAGGAAGTTATGTGAAAAGTGAGAGTAAGAATATCCCAGAATGTCCGTTAGCTGAAGAATTAACAAAATGTGGTACCTCCCCTATACAATGGAACATTTAGCCATAAAAGGAATGAAGCATGAATTCATCCACAACATGGGTGGGCCTTGAAAACATGGCTGAGTGAAAGCCAGTCACAGAAAACCACTGATTATACCGTTCCATTTACATGAAATGTCCAGAATGGGCAAATCCATAGAGATAGAAAGTAAATTTGTGGCTGGATACGGTGGCTCATGCCTGTAATCCCAGCTGAGGCAGGTGGATCACCTGAAGTCAGGAGTTCGAGACCAGCCTGGCCAACATGGTGAAACTCTGTCTCTACTAAAAATACAAAAATTAGCCGGGTATGGTGGCACATGCCCTGGTCCCAGCTACTCAAGAATCCCTTGAACTTGGGAGTCAGAGGTTGCTGTGAGCAGAGACTGTACCACTGCACTCCAGCCTGGGCAACAGAGCAAGAGTACGTCTTTAAAAAAAAAAAAGATATTCAAAGGGCTATCCAGACTGAATGATCAGAAAACAAACACACACACACACACACACACACACACACACACACAAAAAAAAAAAAACAAAAAAAAAAAACAGAGAATCCCAGGAGATGGAGAAAAATACATGAGTCTGTTCAAAGAAACTCACAGGGAGCCCGTGTAGCTAGATGGCTGCAGCAAGGGAGAGTGCGTCTCCAGATGTAGCTGGTGCTCAAGGGGCTGTGTGGCCACAGTCAGCCATGTGCTTTTTAGTGTGATGGGAAGCGGGGAATGATGTGTTCTGATTCTCAGTTTTGAAAGATCCCTCTGGCTGTTTCACAGAGACTGTCAGTGTTAAAGAAGCAGAGAAAGGCCAGATACACTGGTTCATGCCTATAATCCCAGCACTTTGGGAGGTCAAGATGGGAGGATCACTTGAGCTCAGGAATTCGAAACCAGATTGTGTAACATTACAAGACCCTGTCTCTACAAAAAATAAAAATAATTAGCCAGGCATGGTGGCACATGCTTGTAGTCCAGCTACTCAGGAGGCTGAAGTGGGAGGATCCTTGAGTCCAGGAGTTCAAGGCTGCAGTGAGCTATAATCACACCACTGCACTCCAGCCTGGGCAACACAGCAAGGCTCTGTCTCAAAAAAAAAAAAAAAAAAAAAAAAAAGGGAGATAGCTGTTGCTGCTATATCAAAGGGGAGATGGTACTGGCTCAGGATGAGTACAGTGGAAGGAAAGGAGGATCCTAGTGAAGATTTCAGCTCACAAACAAACAAGACTTGCTGGTGGACTGGCCATGGGTGTGTGGGGAAAAAAGGAAGATTTAAGAATGACCTTCAAAGAGTCTCATCAGTTTTTCCAAACTGATTTTCTGACAGATTCAAATTGTGTACAACACAACATCAAGAATAGCTCAGCAAATGCCTGTTAAATAAATTCAATAAAGTCACTGCTCCATTTTTTTTGAGGAAAAAAAAGACGTGAATTCACAGTATGTATACATATATGTGTATGTTTCTGGTTTGAATAAATGGATACTTGATGATGTCATCTGCCAATATGGACCACTACCCACCAGTGGATGGCAGAGAAACAGGCACACGTAAAGATGCTGACTGTTTTGATTTGTACACACAGTTCACTAAAAATAGAGCAGGCCTTAGAAGTGTTGTTTTTTTTTTGGGGGGTTTTTTCTTGTTTTTTGTTTTTTTGAGACAGAGTTTCGCTCTGGTTGCTCCAGGCTGGAGTGCAATGACGCAATCTCGGCTCACTGCAAACTCCACCTCCCGGGTTCAAGCAATTCTCCTGCCTCAACCTCCTGAGTAGCTGAGATTACAGGCATGCATCACCATACCTGGCTAATTATATATATATATTTTTCTTTTCTGGCAGACAGCACCAAGATAATTTTGTATTTTTTAGTGGAGATGGGGTTTCTCCATGTTGGTCAGGCTGGTCTCGAACACCCGACCTCAGGTGATCCGCCAGCCTTAGCCTCCCAAAGTGCTGGGATTACAGATGTGAGCCACCGTGCCCAGCCCAGAAGTGTTTTTAAGTCCTCGCATGAAACGCTATTACCCCAAGTCAGGTAAGTTAAAATTACGGTGGCAACAGAACCCTATCTCCAGCTGCACCTTTGTTACTTCATGCGACAAACCCAGATAGGGCTGGCTTTATGGGTGTGTGACCCCAGCAGCTGTGAGCCCTTCCCTTGGTCAAATGCTCTGTTGCCGTCTTGAAATTTGAAATCACTTTATCTTTAAACTTGTATTTTATAAGTGAAGTCCAGGGCCAATGGAGCAAGCATGTGAGCAGAGGAGATCCGAGACATATGTGTGCCTGTCACTCCTTGTCACAGCATCCTCATACAATATCCCTGATTCCCTGTGAGCACAGGATTCCGGCGGACCAATGATGCACGCAAGTTCAGCAAGACTGAAAGCAAGTATAAAGTAAGCATATTATCACATCTAGAAGGGAGTAAGCCAGGACACTGACAGTCCCCAGAGGCCCCTCCATTAGAGCCAGGAGTTGCTTCCAACACAGCAGAAGGCAGGCAATGAAAGCAGAAAGAAACACAAAGACCATGGAACTCTCTCACATTCTTTTTTTTTTTTTTTTTCCTTTTTTTGAGATGAAGTTTTGCTCTTGTTGCCCAGGCTGGAGGGCAATGACACGATCTCAGCTCACTGCAAACTTCACCTACCAGGTGCAAGCAATTCTCCTGCCTCAGCCTCCCAAGTAGCTGGGGTTACAGGTACTTGGCTAATTTTGTATTTTCAGTAGACAAGGGGTTTCTCCATGTAGGTCAGGCTCATCTCGAAATCCTGATCTAAGGTGATCTGCCCGCCTCAGTCTCCCAAAGTGCTGGGATTATAGGCGTGACCTACTGCACCCAGCCTTCCTTTTTTTTTTTTTAACAGAGTCTTGCTCTGTCACCCAGGCTGGAGAGCTGTGACCTGATCACAGCACACTGAAGGCTTGACCTTCCAGGCTCAAGTGGTACCCCCACCACAGCTACCTGAGGAGCTGGGACCACAGGTGCATACCAACATGCCCAGCCAGTTTTTGTATTTTTTGTAAAGACAGAGTTTTGCCATGTTGCCCAGGCTGGTCTCAAACTCCTGGGGTCAAGCAATCTGCCCGCCTCGGCCTCCCAAAGTGCTGGGGTTATAGGCATGAGGCACCGGACCTGGCCACATTCTTTTTTATTTGCTACACTTCCCTGAATTAGCCAACTAGGTATGTGGAACAATGTCATGGAAAGAAACAGAAAGATAGGGCAACTCGCAGTTCCTCTTCCTTTCGTTCCTTCCTTAGTCATCAGTAAGTCAAAGGCAGAATATTGGTAGAATGTGCACATGTCAAGATACGAAATGAAAACAGTTTAAGTTGGTTTTGTGCAGCATTTCCACTGTCCTGGTAAGAATGAATGAAATACATACAAATAAGCCAGGAAATGCAAGGTGTGTCATTTAGTGATTCCAACAAGTGAAATGATCTGATACTTGCTGTCAACCTGGCATGTAGCTGGGCATGGTGGCTCAAACTTGTAATCCCAGCACTTTGGGAGGCTGAGGCAGAAGGATCGCTTAAGGCCAGGAGTTTGAGACCAACCTGGGCAACATAATGAGATCATATCTTGACCAAAAAATCTTCTTCTTCTTCTTTTTTTTTTTTTTTTTT